>NC_090934.1:711924819-712225755 GCF_040938575.1 Ambystoma mexicanum | reverse complement strand
GCCTGATTTATAAAGCATTTTTGAATGGTGGTTTCCTGTAAAAAATGCTTTTATAAATCAGGCCCAATGTCACTTGCTGGATGCTTCAAAAACAGTTCAAGTGGGCATCTTGAGTGACAGGTTCTTAGCAACAGTCAAGCAGTGGTTCTTCCAGAAGTTAACCTCTCCATCCCACACAGGACAAGGCCACACTGTTGAGCTATGCAGGTGCACAGGAGAAGCTGCCTGACGATATGTAGCATGCTTCATTATGTCCACGCTTCCGCTCCTTTAAGGACTGAGGCGCGGACCCTCTAAGTCCTTTCAGGACAACGCCATAGTGTTGGGCGCTGCTGGTGCACAGGAGATGCTGCCCAGTGATACGTAGCTTGGTTCGCTATGTCCACGCTTTTGCACCTATAATGAACCAAGGCGCGGACCGTCTGCGGCAAAGCCCTCGCAGGACAAGGCCGCTGTGTTGAGCGATGCAGGTCTGCAGGAGACACTGCCCGATGATACATAGCACGCTTCGCTACATCCATGCTTCCGTGCCTATAAGAACCGAGGAACAGACCCTCTGTGACAAAGACCTCGCAGGACAAGGGTGTGGTGTTGAGCGACGTAGGTGCACAGGAGACACTGCCTGACGATATGTAGCAAGCTTAACTACATCCACACTTCTGTACCTATAAGAACTGAGGCACAGACCCTCTGCGGCAAAGCCCTCGCAGGACAAGGCAGCAGTGTTGAGCGACACAGGTGTGCAGGAGACGCTGCCCAATGATACGTAGCATGCTTCGTTATGTCCATGCTCCTGCACCTACAAGATCCAAGTCGCGAACTCTCTGTGGCAAAGCCCTCGCAGGACAAGACCGTGGTGTTGAGTGATGCAGGTGCGCATGAGACGCTGCCTGATGATACATAACAGGCTTTGCTACTTCCATGTTTCCATGCCTATAAGAACTGAGGCACGGACCCTCTGCGGCAAAGCACTTGCAGGACAAGGACACAGTGTTGAGCAACGCAGGTGTGCAGGAGAAGGGGACCGATGATATTTAGCACGCTTCGCTATGTCCACGCTTCCGCACCTATAAGAACCGAGGTGTGGACCCTCTGCGGCAAAGCCCTCGCAGGGCAAGGCCGATGTGTTGGGCGACACAGGTGTTTGGCGATGTTGGGATTGTAGCATAGACAGTGAGTGCAGACAACATCACCCTCCTGCCTGCGGCCACCAGGTAAGAGGTTGCAGGGAGAGTTAGGTTGCTTCGCTCAACGTAACCCCCCCTGACCTGGTGCCCCTTCCCACTCTTGTACTTGTGTTGTTATTTCCTCTGTGACGTGCCCATGTCTCCCATGTCTCCCCCTGCTCCTCTTTTTCCTCTAGGTTCCGTTGTTAGTCTGTTCTGCCTCTGGGGTTTTTACTTTCATGGGTCCTTGCTTACATCGTACTGCCTGCATTCCTGCTGTTATTTCTTTCTTCTAGGTTCCCTTCGTAGTCTTCTCTGCCTCTGTGGTGTCCCTTAGTTGTCTGTTCTGCGTCTGTGGTGTTTTATTCCATGTCTGCTTGCTTACATCGCAATGCCTGCATCCCTACTGTTCATTCTTTCTTCTATGTTCTCTTTCCGATTGTTCTGTTTCTACCTTTTTTGTTTCTCCTTGGTTGTCTGCTTTCATTGTATTGCCGACATCCCTGTTGTGTCAATTTTTACTTCTAGTTTGTTGGCAACTGACTTCTCTATATTTTGCATCTGAGTTTCGCTCATTGTTTCTGTCCGCTATGTGCCCCTCTTCTTAGTGTGTCACCCCGTCCTAGTGTTTCCTTGCCTGCCTGCCCCCTAACTCACCCGCCACTCCCCTCTTGGTTCCCCCACGCTGCCCTCCCCACCCTCTATGGTGCTCTCTTTCTCTCCTATCTTCTCTGCCTGATTTTCTATCAACTATCCTATCCTTCTCACTAAGTCTGGTAGTAAGAAGTTTAAAAGGGATGTCCTGGTCTCCAACCCAGGCCTCCGCATCACTGATAATTACACCAGTGCTTCCTCCAGACAGACCCTTACCAACATACTCCTTGTCATTCCCTCTCTATGCCTATGGACCCCCCATATGGTCTCTGTTCTCTCTCCTTTTTCCTCTTCACCCTTTAATGTTGGCACCCAATGGGAGGCCTCTTGGCCCTCTTCCACTCCTCCAAGATCCTCATTATTTTTTACATAAATGGCATGGTCTTGATCAAAGGCCCTGAGGCCAACCTACTCTTTTTTTTATAGAAGCTGAATGGGAGGTCAACAGAAGGTACCTGTGCGCTAGGATATCCACCTAAGTAAAGTAGCTGAAACCAAGGCCTGCTGTGTGGACACCCCCACAGAGCCTACCGAAACAAGGCTCAGATTTAGGCTCAAAATTGGTTTGTTTGGGAATGTGGTCAAACGCGCAGTGCCATAAACACTTGTTACTCCAACAATTGTTATCTCAAAGCTACAGTCACAGAGACACATATATTGTTATCACAAATATGTTTAATCAGTTTCTGTTCAAACCCCGACATCCTGACTTTGTCGTGCATAGAACAATGAAGAAAGGGTGTCAAGAGCGGTCGAGTTGCACATAAAAGCGTATTTCAAATAATTATCTCGGGTCAATTACACACCACAATGGCAAGTCAAATCTGAATTGCGAATGGCATCATGTGTAGTGAAGACTAAAATTAGAAAAAAGGGCAAATCCCTTAGGAGAAAATAGTCCACTGTGTCGTTTCAGCGATCAGGGAGTCATGCCTCTAATGGCAGAATTCCCAGTGGACTATTTTCTTCTTCATGTAAGAAGTCAAACTATCAGCTGCATCTCCTCAGAGATATTCTTCTTTTCCTCTCTTTCCCCCAGAAGCTCAATGTCTCCAAAGCTCTGGTCCTCTCAAGGAAGGACTACTGCAACAGCCTATTTCTAAATCTTCCAGCCTCCACTCTCCATTCTCTACAATTGACCCAGAACAGGACTGTGAGACTTGTCCTTGGCCTCAAGCACAGCGATCGTATATCTCTCCAGCTGTGAAAACTCTTCATTGGCTCCCAGTGGTGGCAAGGATCAAGTTCAATACCCTCTGCATTCCACAAGGCTCTCTGGGGCCTAGGACCACACTACCTCTAACTCTCTCTTCCTATGTATCTCCCTTCTCAAGCTCTCCGCTCATCCACCTCCAACTCTCTGAAGGTCAGTCACTTTTCCAAGCAGAGATTTGGGGGCAGATCTCTTTGTTCGGCTGCGACTTCCCTCTGGAACAGCCTCCCTGCCTCTCTCAAATGTGAGCATAACCATGTACGGTTCTGGAAGCAAATCAAGACCTTCCTCTTCATTTCCTCTTTCTCTCTTTCTCTCTTTCGCTCTTTCTCTCTTTCTCTCCCCTGCTGATGACCTGTCTGTTCTATGTACTGGTTCACCTGGCCACCCTATCAACCTGGGCTCAAGTCCCTACCTGTCCAGTTGCACCTCACAATGCCTCTTGGCTCCCCTAGCCCTTGTGGTCTGTAATGGTAACCCTACAGTCCCCTCTCCCTGCACTTATTAGCCACCTATTGGCTGATAAGTGCAGTGCTTTCTGATTAGCTGCACTGAGCCACCTGCCTGCACTTCTCTTTTGCCCCTGCTGCCCTTGCACCTCTCCTCTTCCCCTTCCCTGCGCTTGCACAATCTGAGTGACAGAAGGCCTAGTAAGATTGTTGCTTTGCCCTCCATCTGTTTCCCCCTCCTTATCTTGTCGCGCCTAGAAACACTTGTGTACAGGCGTGTTATAAATGCCATATGATATGATATCAGGAGAGCCTGGTTCACAGAGTGCTTCCCTATGGGATTGCCCAATATTAAACACTTCTGTGAATCAGGCCCATGGGCTTTTGAGGAAAGGGTCTGGCAATCCCTTCTGGAAAATGCATCTGGTTTGGATTGGTGTGTTTCCAAGGCATCTCCTAATAACAATGACAGCCCTATTTTAATAAAGTGCCATTTCTCTTCTGCAGTCATAGCCAGAAGTTTACGTTTTCTGGAAGTCTTGTGAGGGATGAGGAAATGATACAGGGCATGATGTTTCTCTTCTGTGTCACTAGCTCCCTAGCTACTCTGAAATGTCCTCACATATTGTCTCATGTGGATCAAAGAGATTACTCTGAAGTTGTCTTCCTTAACCCTACCCACCCCCTGAATTGTGCATGCTTCATCCTTGCCCGTGAACACAGACTCTCACAAAGAGGCGAGGTGTTAGATTCTAGACCATCTGTTTACAGTTTTGGGATGTGGCGCTTTCATCTGCTCAGCCAATGGGTGGAAGGGAAAATAGACAAACAGTATTTAAAGGATAGTTCCGGGACTTTTTTTTTATTGTCCCTACGGTTCGGCCATGTGTTTTTGAGCATAACTCGGTAGATCGTAGAAAACTTTCCTATGGACCTTACCCGACTTTTCGTCCATTATCGCACTCGAAATCAGCCGCCATTTTCTGATAATCCTATCATTTCCCCCCATCGACCTGGCTCACCTGCTTTTGTGGCACTAAATCAAATCCCCCGCCCCTGAAACAGACTTTATCAAAACATTCATATTCCCCGCCTCTATCCGTGACGTGACTGTGCTGCGTAGGCAAACGCGCCCAGGCGTCTTCTACGCGACTCCACACAGAACCCGGAAATCAACACAGATTAGCTCACAACACAGCGCGCCACAATTCGGAATATGAAACTGTACTTTTAAATCAAACCGCAAGATTGTAAATTTGGTAAAGTACATTTATTTGACATCAAATGTTTTGAGAATATTCAGCGATTTTCATTTTTATTTGCTCACGTTCCAAAAAGTTCGTTTTGAGGCACGCGATGTTCCTTTGCTGTACACAGGGTCTTAGATCATCTCACAATACAGCGCCACAATTCGGAATATGAAACTGTGGTTTAAAAGCAAACAGCAAGATTGTACATTTGGCAAAGTACATTTATTGGACATCAAATGTTTAGAGAATATTCAGCGATTTGCATTTTTCTTTGCTCTCGATCCAAAATAGTTCGTCTTGAGGCAAGGGATGTTCATGTGCAGTACACAGGGTGTTGGTTTACGATAAAATAAGCTCTTCGGTCGCACTGATAATCGCATGGCTGTTCCAACAACGAGGCACTAGGCCACCACAGCGGTCTGTATGTTGCATCTAGCCGTTAGTACCGCGTAAGGGCATACTTGTACTTGGCGATCGTCCCATAAAATGGTCAGGGTGGTAACGTTGCTCACGCGGAGAAGCAGCTGGCGGTTAAAAAAGCCATCCGCCGGTGTCTGATACTCGTGACACATACAATAATGAATGATGTACCTGTTTGAAAAACATAAAAAATGAAATTAGTCTCACCATCAGATCTTTATTAAAATTATTCATTTTATATATTAGGTCGGGAAATTATTTCATAGCTAGGACAGTGCAACTGGGTATTATACGTCAAGGGGGGGCTGTAGGATACTGAGACAGTCCCCCAGTGCAGGGGTTGACAGGGAGGCAGTGCAGGTGGAGAGTGGAAGGGCCCAGGACCGAGGTCGCAGACAGTGGACCAGTTGTAGCAGGGGAGAGGGAGAGAGAAAGCAGAAGCAAAGAGGAAGGTTTTGAGGTGCTTCCGTAAAAGGAGATGGTTCTCCTCAAGATAGTGCGCGGTACAAAACAATATGCCACATAGAACGAACAAGTACAACTTAACCCGTCTTTAAAGCTACTGTATAGTAATTAAATTGCGGTATAAACTCATCTAAAGAGTTACTTACATTATATTTGCATTTTCCATTGTGTCTGTGCGTAGGGCAGCCCCGAAATACCACTGCTTCTATGCCGACGTTATTTCTTCTAATGAACGAACATTAAATGGCTATCGTTTCTGAAATTTTATTCATTATCGTTTCTTACGTTATTGCACCACACCCCCAAAAAGAAGTCTTTCGGGATGGTCCCGGCCTGTCAAGGTCAAATAACAATAGAACCTTATACTGAGTCGTGGGCCATTCCGGCACCCGAGCAAAAAATCAAAGCAGCTGACCTTCACTTTGAACGAGCACACAACCCCAGTGATATCACCATAAGCCTCTTTTGTAAGACATGTATTTATATTTCTTTTAATCCTGCCTCCATTTTGTAGAAGTATAGGAATATGCCACTAGGTATTAAGATCATTTGAAACTCCAATGTAAGTTAACATAAATAAATGGCTTGAACTTTTGCATCTGAATATTTAGCAAAGTTCAATGTAAAAGTAGTTGTAACGTGCTTCTCTGCATGATACAGATTCATCATTTGTAGGCAAACCTCTTAAATTGGCCTGGTATTAACCTCAAATTGTAAGTTTGTTCTGAAACTGATAGATGAAAATGATATGCCGATGTGAATTAGCTTCGGGCTGCACTTTTAAAATAATCCGTATTGTGTTAGTGTGGTGTGGGGTTAGCCGTCATATAAAGTCAATGAAATACTTCCCCTGGACATTAACGTTGGTGCTACAAGCATCAGAAATGCCAATTGACAACTGTACATTTAAATGCACTTCTCTGAAAGCCAGACCCCATTCTAAAGGATTGTGCATGCATGCTGCTTTCAACATGTCATGCGAACATTTCCTCGGCAATTCGTACTTCCATGTAAGATAGCTATGTGGTGTATAAGGCGGTGGCATGCCAAATTAATGATGGACATCATCAAGCATAAATAGGTGCCTTATATATGGATATTAATGTTTCAGTTATACACCCTGTGGGCTGGCAAGCACAGATTGGTTGAAACTACTCAAACCACTTTTTAAGGCACAGAAAACCTTAGGAAATTGAGTCTGGTTAAGAGACCTACTTTTCACGCAGAATCCATTTACTTGAGCTCCTGATTTAAAAAAAAAACAAAAAACAGGAGATTTACCTAGCAGATGGAAGTCTGTCACACACACCTTTAAAGTTCTTGTGTGAAAAGAGGAGAAGATTACATTTTCCTTTCAAACACTTTTTTCGTATTGTGTCCGTCTTCAGAGTCAAGATACAACAAAGACACAAAATTCAACTTAGTACATCCACTGTAAATGTAGGGCAGACTCAAAAACCGGTTGATAAAAAAATCATTCCAGAAGGGGTCAATAATGAGTACACAGTTTGCAAGCAAAAACACATTTTTATTACATGCAAATACGGCTGGGAGTATTAGTCAGTCACCGTAGAACTGAGAACTAAAACCACGCTCAACATGCCTATTCTAAGTTACATCTTTTATAGCGCAAAACCGCATATTAGCATATGTAAAATATATCAGATAAAACCTAATCCCATGTTTCCCATTGGCTAGCACATATACAAAAATCTAAAAATCCCCTATAGTTCATCTCCCCTTAAACATCCCCTATAGTTCATCACTTCATTAGTCGACATATCTAAAAACCACACTTTACAAGATAACCTAATTATGCCGTCAACAGGAAACAATGCAATGTAAATGGTTCATTATACTCAGGTCAATTGTTACAATAATATACTATTCTTATTGGTCAAAACAACTTTCGACAACTCGTGATGTGCATACCACAGAGAGGACCGAATCAGGGAGCTAGTGTGAACATTGTGGTCTAACCCGCGTAGTGATAAAATGGCTTCTTCATGAGACTAGCCAATCTGGCACAACTGAATGGCTCACTTGACCTTACAGTCATACTCTTTGGCATCACTTCTTGGAACTGCCATCTGAGAACATGTTGCACCTCTAATAAGGCCCCTAGTCTATCTCTCTTAGGAACAGGTGCTTATAAAAAAACACAGTGGATGCACCACTTTTGGGAATGAATTTCTTGTATTGGTTTGTTCTAGTTAATAAAATGATCCAGCCGCTTTTCACTTGGGGCACTATTGCTCCAAACCTAGCTTGACCACTTCGCAGTGTCCGATACCAAGCCCTGTTCTCATAAAACTCGTCCTTCACAGCTGCAGCACTAATATAATCTACTAAAACCAATATTCTGTTTGCAGCTTCTCTGTGCTGCTCAATCTGACGCAATTTATTTGCTATCTGCGCTGCACGTCTCCCTTTCTTCCACAACCTTGGCCATCTGCTTGCTCGCTGGGGGGTGGGTACATACATGCTAATTAAATGGACAAAGCTAAATCTCCAATGACTGGCCTAATTCGCTAGCTGCTGTATCTTGCAAGGCCTAATCCAAAATGTCAGAGCTCTTGCTACCACGGCACACAACCCTCATGTTACTACAATGCTACACTTTACCCTACCTCGCCATTGGACACTTCAAATACCTTTTACCGATGGTCAAAAGTTGCTCTATGTCCCTAATAAAACATGAACACTATATGGTCACTACTACTAGCTACAAAACCGATCACACACACCCGATCTCTGTCCTTTACCTATAGTACGTGAAATTATCGCATGCTTGCTAATTTTTCTATCATATAAGGCTTTCTAATAAAACATGAACACTATATGGTCACTACTTCTAGCTACAAAACCGATCACACACACCCTATCTCTGTCCTCTACCTGTAGTACGTGAAATTATCGCATGCTTGCTAATTTTTCTATCATATAAGGCTTTATACAGCATATCAAATCTTAACTACAAATAACACATGTGCAGAACTGCCCATCCAAATGGCAAAATACTGACACTAAATGACCAACTCTCTCTGTTAATACAATGTGTGCAGCCTAAGGGGTTGATTCATGGAATTAATGTGCGCCGAAAATTCCCGCGCAGAGGTGCCAAAACGTGCGAATCGCAGGAAAAGTGCGAAAATCGCAGTGCAAGTGCGAAAATCGCAGGAAAACCAGCGCACAGCGATTCATGGAAGTCCGTGCGCGAGAAAAACATTGGATGTGCGCTAAAAATGTGCGCCGCGCACGCCGGCACACAGGTCATCCAACAGCGTGCGCCGCGGCCACTGCGAAATCGCACATAGCGCGGCGCACATCACAAAAGTAGGCGGAACACGGGGCGTAACACTCGGAATGGGGAACAACGCGTGAAAATATGGGCGTCACGGGGGAAGTACAGGAGGCAAGTGCGCGGAACGCCCACACGCTCGCCTACAACCCGTATTCATGGAATCGAATAGGGCAAACCAGCGCACGGTCAAAGACGCGCACTGGGCCAAACAAGTACGCCACAAGAAAGCAGGCGGTAGCGCCCCTGCGACTGAAAAAAATGTGCGCCAAAATGTGCGCTAACAAAAAGCACCCATATACAGCCATGATGAATGGCCCATACAGTGGCCCTCTAGGACAAATGAGGTGCAAAGGGGCACCATCAAACATGGACACCCGCTGTGTGAAAAATAGCGTGTGCGAGTGTTCCTGGGTGCGCGGGAAGTTCAACACGCGATTAGCCTGGGTACGTGTACTTCGGGGTGCGCGGGAAGTTCCACATGCGATTAGCCTGGGTAGGTGGGGGTGCGTGGGAAGTTCCACACGAGATTGGCCTGGGTACGTGTACTAGGGGTGTGCGGAAATTCCACACGCGATTGGCCTGGCTAGGTGGGGGTGCGCGGGAAGTTCCACACGCGATTGGCCTGGGTACGTGTACTTCGGGGTGCGCGGGAAGTTCCACACGCGATTGGCCTGGGTCCACCAGGCCCCCACTCATGTCTCCCACCACCCCCACCACCCAGCAGTGCAGGGGCAGCCTCCACCAGGCCCCCACTCATGTCTCCCACCACCCCCACCCCCAGCAGTGCAGGGGCAGCCTCCACCAGGCCCCCACTCATGTCCCCTATTACCCCCACACCCCAGCCACCAGGGGCAGCCTCCACCAGGCCCCCACTCATGTCTCCCACCACCCCCACCCCCGGCAGTGCAGGGGCAGCCTCCACCAGGCCCCCACTCATGTCTACCACCACCCCCACCCCCCAGCAGTGCAGGGGCAGCCTCCACCAGGCCCCCACTCATGTCTACCACCACCCCCACCCCCCAGCCACCAGGGGCAGCCTCCACCAGGCCCCCACTCATGTCTCCCACCACCCCACCCCCCAGCATTGCAGGGGCAGCCTCCACCAGGCCCCCACTCATGTCTACCACCACCCCACCCCCCAGCCACCAGGGGCAGCCTCCACCAGGCCCCCACTCATGTCTCCCACCACCCCCACCCCCCAGCAGTGCAGGGGCAGCCTCCACCAGGCCCCCACTCATGTCTCCCACCACCCCCACCCCCCAGCCACCAGGGGCAGCCTCCACCAGGCCCCCACTCATGTCTCCCACCACCCCCACCCCCTAGAAGTGCAGGGGCAGCCCCCACCAGGCCCCCACATATGTATACCACCACCCCCACCCCCCAGCCACCAGGGGCAGCCTCCACCAGGCCCCCACTCATGTCTCACACCACCCCCACCCCCCAGCAGTGCAGGGGCAGCCTCCACCAGGCCCCCACTCATGTCTCCCACACCCCCACCCCCCAGCAGTGCAGGGGCAGCCTCCACCAGGCCCCCACTCATGTTTACCACCACCCCCATCCCCCAGCCACCAGGGGCAGCCTCCACCAGGCCCCCACCATGTCTCCCACCACCCCCACCCCCCAGCAGTGCAGGTGCAGCCTCCACCAGGACCCCACTCATGTCTACCACCACCCCCACCCCCCAGCCACCAGGGGCAGCCTCCACCAGGACCCCACTCATGTCTCCCACCACCCCCACTCCCCAGCAGTGCAGGGGCAGCCTTCACCAGGCCCCCACACATGTCTACCACCACCTCAACCCCCCAGCCACCAGGGGCAGCCTCCACCAGGCCCCACTCATGTCTCCCACCCCCCAGCAGTGCAGGGGCAGCCTCCACCAGGCCCCCACTCATGTCTACCACCACCCCCACCCCCCGGCCACCAGGGTCAGCCTCCACCAGGCCCCCACTCATGTCTACCACCACCCCCACCCCGCAGCCACCAGGGGCAGCCTCCACCAGGCCCCCACTCATGTCTCCCACCACCCCCACCCCCCAGCAGTGCAGGGGCAGCCTCCACCAGGCCCCCACTCATGTCTCCCACCACCCCCACCCCCCAGCCACCAGGGGCAGCCTCCACCAGGCCCCCACTCATGTCTCCCACCACCCCCACCCCCCAGCAGTGCAGGGGCAGCTTCCACCAGGCCCCCACTCATGTCTCCCACCACCCCCACCCCCCAGCAGTGCAGGGGCAGCCTCCACCAGGCCCCCACTCATGTCTACCACCACCCCCACCCCCCAGCCACCAGGGGCAGCCTCCACCAGGCCCCCACTCATGTCTACCACCACCCCCACCCCGAGCCACCAGGGGCAGCCTCCACCAGGCCCCCACTCATGTCTCCCACCACCCCCACCCCCCAGCAGTGCAGGGGCAGCCTCCACCAGGCCCCCGCTCATGTCTAACACCACCCCACCCCCCAGCCACCAGGGGCAGCCTCCACCAGGCCCCCACTCATGTCTCCCACCACCCCCACCCCTCAGCAGTGCAGGGGCAGGCTCCACCAGGCCCCCACTCATGTCTAACACCACCCCCACCCCCCAGCCACCAGGGGCAGCCTCCATCAGGCCCCCACTCATGTCTCCCACCACCCCCACCCCCCGGCAGTGCAGGGGCAGCCCCCACCAGGCCGCCACTCATGTCTACCACCACCCCCACTCCCCAGCCACCAGGGGCAGCCTCCACCAGGCCCCCACTCATGTCTCCCACCACCCCCACCCCCAGCAGTGCAGGGGCAGCCTCCACCAGGCCCTTACTCATGTCTCCCACCACCCCCAACCTACAGCCACCAGGGGCAGCCTCCACCAGGCCCCCACTCATGTCTCCCACCACCCCCCAGCAGTGCAGGGGCAGCCTCCACCAGACCCCCACACATGCCTACCACCACCCCAACCCCCCAGCCACCAGGGGCAGCCTCCACAAGGCTCCCACTCATGTCTCCCACCACCCCCACCCCCCAGCAGTGCAGGGGCAGCCTCCACCAGGCCCCCACTCATGTGTACCACCACCCCCACCACCCAGCCACCAGGGGCAGCCTCCACCAGGCCCCCACTCATGTCTCCCACCACCCCCCAGCAGTACAGGGGCAGCCTCCACCAGGCCCCCACTCATGTCTACCACCACCCCCACCCCTCAGCCACCAGGGGCAGCCTCCACCAGGCCCCCACTTATGTCTACCACCACCCCCACACCCCAGCCACCAGGGGCACCCTCCACCAGGCCCCCACTCATGTCTCCCACCACCCCCACCCCCCAGCAGTGCAGGGGCAGCCTCCACCAGGCCCTACCCATGTCTACCACCACCCCCACCCCCCAGCCACCAGGGGCAGCCTCCACCAGGCCCCCACTCATGTCTCCCACCACCCCCATCCCCCAGCAGTGCAGGGGCAGCCTCCACCAGGCCCCCACTCATGTCTCCCACCACCCCCACCCCCCAGCAACCAGGGGCAGCCTCCACCAGGACGCCACTCATGTCTCCCACCACCCCCTTCCCCCAGCAGTGCAGGGGCAGCCTCCACCAGGCCCCCACACATGTCTACCACCACCTCAACCCCCCAGCCACCAGGGGCAGCCTCCACCAGGCCCCCACTCATGTCTCCCACCACCCCCACCCCCCAGCAGTGCAGGGGCAGCCTCCACCAGGCCCCCACTCATGTCTCCCACCACCTCCACCCCCCGGCAACCAGGGGCAGCCTCCACCAGGCCCCCACTCATGTCTCCCACCACCCCCACCCCCCAGCCACCAGGGGCAGCCGCCACCAGGCCCCCATTCATGTCTACCACCACCCCCACCCCCCAGCCATCAGGGGCAGCCTCCACAAGGCCCCCACTCATGTCTCCCACCACCCCCACCCCCCAGAAGTGCAGGGGCAGCCTCCACCAGGCCCCCACTCATGTCTACCACCACCCCCACCCCCCAGCAGTGCAGGGGCAGCCTCCACCAGGCCCCCACTCATGTCTACCACCAGCCCCACCCCCCAGCCACCAGGGGCAGCCTCCACCAGGCCCCCACTCATGTCTCCCACCACCCCCACCCCCCAGCAGTGCAGGGGCAGCCTCCACCAGGCCCCCACTCATGTCTCCCACCACCCCCACCCCCCAGCAGTGCAGGGGCAGCCTCCACCAGGCCCCCACTCATGTCCCCTATTACCCCCACACCCCAGCCACCAGGGGCAGCCTCCATCAGGCCCCCACTCATGTCTCCCACCACCCCCACCCCCCAGCAGTGCAGGGGCAGCCTCCACCAGGCCCCCACTCATGTCTACCACCACCCCCACCCCCCAGCAGTGCAGGGGCAGCCTCCACCAGGCCCCCACTCATGTCTACCACCAGCCCCACCCCCCAGCCACCAGGGGCAGCCTCCACCAGGCCCCCACTCATGTCTCCCACCACCCCCACCCCCCAGCAGTGCAGGGGCAGCCTCCACCAGGCCCCCACTCATGTCTCCCACCACCTCCACCCCCCAGCCACCAGGGGCAGCCTACACCAGGCCCCCACTCATGTCTCCCACCACCCCCACCCCCCAGAAGTGCAGGGGCAGCCCCCACCAGGCCCCCACACATGTCTACCACCACCCCCACCCCCCAGCCACCAGGGGCAGCCTCCACCAGGCCCCCACTCATGTCTCACACCACCCCCACCCCCCAGCAGTGCAGGGGCAGCCTCCACCAGGCCCCCACTCATGTCTCCCACCCCCCCACCCCCCAGCAGTGCAGGGGCAGCCTCCACCAGGCCCCCACTCATGTCTACCACCACCCCCATCCCCCAGCCACCAGGGGCAGCCTCCACCAGGCCCCCACCATGTCTCCCACCACCCCCACCCCCCAGCAGTGCAGGTGCAGCCTCCACCAGGACCCCACTCATGTCTCCCACCACCCCCACCCCCCAGCAGTGCAGGGACAGCCTTCACCAGGCCCCCACACATGTCTACCACCACCTCAACCCCCCAGCCACCAGGGGCAGCCTCCACCAGGCCCCACTCATGTCTCCCACCACCCCCACCCCCCAGCAGTGCAGGGGCAGCCTCCACCAGGCCCCCACTCATGTCTACCACCACCCCCACCCCCCGGCCACCAGGGGCAGCCTCCACCAGGCCCCCACTCATGTCTCCCACCACCCCCATCCCCCAGCAGTGCAGGGGCAGCCTCCACCAGGCCCCCACTCATGTCTCCCACCACCCCCACCCCCCAGCAGTGCAGGGGCAGCCTCCACCAGGCCCCCACTCATGTCTACCACCACCCCCACCCCTCAGCCACCAGGGGCAGCCTCCACAAGGCCCCCACTCATATCTCCCACCACCCCCACCCCCAGCAGTGCAGGGGCAGCCTCCACCAGGCCCCCACTCAAGTCCACCACCACCCCACCCCCCAGCCACCAGGGGCAGCCTCCACCAGGCCCCCACTCATTTCTCCCACCACCCCCACCCCCCAGCAGTGCAGGGGCAGCCTCCACCAGGCCCCCACTCATGTCTACCACCACCCCCACCCCCCAGCCACGAGGGGCAGCCTCCACCAGGCCCCCACTCATGTCTCCCACCGCCCCCAACCCCCAGCAGTGCAGGGGCAGCCTCCACCAGGCCCCCACTCATGTCTACCACCACCCGTACCCCCCAGCCACCAGGGGCAGCCTCCACCAGGCCCCCACTCATGTCTCCCACCACCCCCACCCCCCCAGCAGTGCAGGGGCAGCCTCCACCAGGCCCCCACTCATGTCTCCCACCACCCCCACCCCCCCAGCAGTGCAGGGGCAGCCTCCACCAGGCCCCCACTCATGTCTAACACCACCCCCACCCCCCAGCCACCAGGGGCAGCCTCCATCAGGCCCCCACTCATGTCTCCCACCACCCCCACCGCCCAGCAGTGCAGGGGCAGCCTCCACCAGGCCCCCACTCATGTCTACCACCACCCCCACCCCCAGCCACCAGGGGCAGCCTCCACCAGGCCCCCACTCATGTCTCCCACCACCCCCACCCCCCAGCAGTGCAGGGGCAGCCTCGACCAGGCCCCCACTCATGTCTCCCACCACCCCCACCCCCCAGCCACCAGGGGCAGCCTCCACCAGGCCCCCACTCATGTCTCCCACCACCCCCACCCCCCAGCAGTGCAGGGGCAGCTTCCACCAGGCCCCCACTCATGTCTCCCACCACCCCCACCCCCCAGCAGTGCAGGGGCAGCCTCCACCAGGCCCCCACTCATATCTACCACCACCCCCACCCCCCAGCCACCAGGGGCAGCCTCCACCAGGGCCCCACTCATGTCTCCCCACCCCCACCCCCCAGCAGTGCAGGGGCAGCCTCCACCAGGCCCCCACTCATGTCTACCACCACCCCCACCCCCAGCCACCAGGGGCAGCCTCCACCAGGCCCCCACTCATGTCTCCCACCACCCCCACCCCCCAGCAGTGCAGGGGCAGCCTCCACCAGGCCCCCACTCATGTCTAACACCACCCCCACTCCCCAGCCACCAGGGGCAGCCTCCACCAGGCCCCCACTCATGTCTCCCACCACCCCCACACCCCAGCAGTGCAGGGGCAGCCCCCACCAGGCCCCCACTCATGTCTACCACCACCCCCACCCCCCAGCCACCAGGGGCAGCCTCCACCAGGCCCCCACTCATGTCTCCCACCACCCCCACCCCCCAGCAGTGCAGGGGCAGCCTCCACCAGGCCCCCACTCATGTCTCCCCCCACCCCTCAGCCACCAGGGGCAGCCTCCACCAGGCCCCCACTCATGTCTCCCACCACCCCCACCCCCCAGCAGTGCAGGTGCAGCCTCCACCAGGCCCCCACTCATATCTACCACCACCCCCACCCCCCAGCCACCAGGGGCAGCCTCCACCAGGGCCCCACTCATGTCTCCCCACCCCCACCCCCCAGCAGTGCAGGGGCAGCCTCCACCAGGCCCCCACTCATGTCTACCACCACCCCCACCCCCAGCCACCAGGGGCAGCCTCCACCAGGCCCCCACCATGTCTTCCACCACCCCCACCCCCCAGCAGTGCAGGTGCAGCCTCCACCAGGACCCCACTCATGTCTCCCACCACCCCCACCCCCCAGCAGTGCAGGGACAGCCTTCACCAGGCCCCCACACATGTCTACCACCACCTCAACCCCCCAGCCACCAGGGGCAGCCTCCACCAGGCCCCACTCATGTCTCCCACCACCCCCACCCCCCAGCAGTGCAGGGGCAGCCTCCACCAGGCCCCCACTCATGTCTACCACCACCCCCACCCCCCGGCCACCAGGGGCAGCCTCCACCAGGCCCCCACTCATGTCTCCCACCACCCCCATCCCCCAGCAGTGCAGGGGCAGCCTCCACCAGGCCCCCACTCATGTCTCCCACCACCCCCACCCCCCAGCAGTGCAGGGGCAGCCTCCACCAGGCCCCCACTCATGTCTACCACCACCCCCACCCCCCAGCCACCAGGGGCAGGCTCCACAAGGCCCCCACTCATGTCTCCCACCACCCCCACCCCCAGCAGTGCATGGGCAGCCTCCACCAGGCCCCCACTCAAGTCCACCACCACCCCACCCCCCAGCCACCAGGGGCAGCCTCCACCAGGCCCCCACTCATTTCTCCCACCACCCCCACCCCCCAGCAGTGCAGGGGCAGCCTCCACCAGGCCCCCACTCATGTCTACCACCACCCCCACCCCCCAGCCACGAGGGGCAGCCTCCACCAGGCCCCCACTCATGTCTCCCACCGCCCCCAACCCCCAGCAGTGCAGGGGCAGCCTCCACCAGGCCCCCACTCATGTCTACCACCACCCGTACCCCCCAGCCACCAGGGGCAGCCTCCACCAGGCCCCCACTCATGTCTCCCACCACCCCCACCCCCCCAGCAGTGCAGGGGCAGCCTCCACCAGGCCCCCACTCATGTCTAACACCAACCAGACCCCCCAGCCACCAGGGGCAGCCTCCATCAGGCCCCCACTCATGTCTCCCACCACCCCCACCGCCCAGCAGTGCAGGGGCAGCCTCCACCAGGCCCCCACTCATGTCTACCACCACCCCCACCCCCAGCCACCAGGGGCATCCTCCACCAGGCCCCCACTCATGTCTCCCACCACCCCCACCCCCCAGCAGTGCAGGGGCAGCCTCGACCAGGCCCCCACTCATGTCTCCCACCACCCCCACCCCCCAGCCACCAGGGGCAGCCTCCACCAGGCCCCCACTCATGTCTCCCACCACCCCCACCCCCCAGCAGTGCAGGGGCAGCTTCCACCAGGCCCCCACTCATGTCTCCCACCACCCCCACCCCCCAGAAGTGCAGGGGCAGCCTCCACCAGGCCCCCACTCATATCTACCACCACCCCCACCCCCCAGCCACCAGGGGCAGCCTCCACCAGGGCCCCACTCATGTCTCCCCACCCCCACCCCCCAGCAGTGCAGGGGCAGCCTCCACCAGGCCCCCACTCATGTCTACCACCACCCCCACCCCCAGCCACCAGGGGCAGCCTCCACCAGGCCCCCACTCATGTCTCCCACCACCCCCACCCCCCAGCAGTGCAGGGGCAGCCTCCACCAGGCCCCCACTCATGTCTAACACCACCCCCACTCCCCAGCCACCAGGGGCAGCCTCCACCAGGCCCCCACTCATGTCTCCCACCACCCCCACCCCCCAGCAGTGCAGGGGCAGCCCCCACCAGGCCCCCACTCATGTCTACCACCACCCCACCCCCCAGCCACCAGGGGCAGCCTCCACCAGGCCCCCACTCATGTCTCCCACCACCCCCACCCCCCAGCAGTGCAGGGGCAGCCTCCACCAGGCCCCCACTCATGTCTCCCACCACCCCCACCCCTCAGCCACCAGGGGCAGCCTCCACCAGGCCCCCACTCATGTCTCCAACCACCCCCACCCCCAGCAGTGCAGGGGCAGCCTCCACCAGACCCCCACACATGTCTACCACCTCCCCAACCCCCCAGCCACCAGGGGCAGCCTCCACCAGGCTCCCACTCATGTCTCCCACCACCCCCACCCCCCAGCAGTGCAGGGGCAGCCTCGACCAGGCCCCCACTCATGTGTACCACCACCCCCACCCCCCAGCCACCAGGGGCAGCCTCCACCAGGCCCCCACTCATGTCTCCCACCACCCCCCAGCAGTGCAGGGGCAGCCTCCACCAGGCCCCCACTCATGTCTACCACCACCCCCACCCCTCAGCCACCAGGGGCAGCCTCCACCAGGCCCCCACTCATGTCTAAAACCACCCCCACCCCCCAGCCACCAGGGGCACCCTCCACCAGGCCCCCACTCATGTCTCCCACCACCCCCACCCCCCAGCAGTGCAGAGGCAGCCTCCACCAGGCCCTACCCATGTCTACCACCACCCCCACCTCCCAGCCACAAGGGGCAGCCTCCACCAGGCCCCCACTCATGTCTCCCACCACCCCCATCCCCCAGCAGTTCAGGGGCAGCCTCCACCAGGCCCCCACTCATGTCTCCCACCACCCCACCCCCCAGCAACCAGGGGCAGCCTCCACCAGGCCCCCACTCATGTCTCCCACCACCCCCACCCCCCAGCAGTGCAGGGGCAGCCTCCACCAGGCCCCCACTCATGTCTACCACCACCCCCTCCCCCCGGCCACCAGGGGCAGCCTCCACCAGGCCCCCACTCATGTCTCCCACCACCCCCACCCCCCAGCAGTGCAGGGGCAGCCTCCACCAGGCCCCCACTCATGTCTCCCACCACCCCCACCCCTCAGCCACCAGGGGCAGCCTCCACCAGGCCCCCACTCATGTCTCCAACCACCCCCACCCCCCAGCAGTGCAGGGGCAGCCTCCACCAGACCCCCACACATGTCTACCACCTCCCCAACACCCCAGCCACCAGGGGCAGCCTCCACCAGGCTCCCACTCATGTCTCCCACCACCCCCACCCCCCAGCAGTGCAGGGGCAGCCTCCACCAGGCCCCCACTCATGTGTACCACCACCCCCACCCCCCAGCCACCAGGGGCAGCCTCCACCAGGCCCCCACTCATGTCTCCCACCACCCCCCAGCAGTGCAGGGGCAGCCTCCACCAGGCCCCCACTCATGTCTACCACCACCCCCACCCCTCAGCCTCCAGGGGCAGCCTCCACCAGGCCCCCACTCATGTCTAAAACCACCCCCACCCCCCAGCCACCAGGGGCACCCTCCACCAGGCCCCCACTCATGTCTCCCACCACCCCCACCCCCCAGCAGTGCAGGGGCAGCCTCCACCAGGCCCTACCCATGTCTACCACCACCCCCACCCCCCAGCCACCAGGGGCAGCCTCCACCAGGCCCCCACTCATGTCTCCCACCACCCCCATCCCCCAGCAGTTCAGGGGCAGCCTCCACCAGGCCCCCACTCATGTCTACCACCACCTCAACCCCCCAGCCACCAGGGGCAGCCTCCACCAGGCCCCCACTCATGTCTCCCACCACCCCCACCCCCCAGCAGTGCAGGGGCTGCCTCCACCATGCCCCCACTCATGTCTACCACCACCCCCACCCCCCGGCCACCAGGGGCAGCCTCCACCAGGCCCCCACTCATGTCTCCCACCACCCCCACCCCCCAGCAGTGCAGGGGCAGCCTCCACCAGGCCCCCACTCATGTCTCCCACCACCCCCACCCCCAGCAGTGCAGGGGCAGCCTCCACCAGGCCCCCACTCATGTCTACCACCACCCCCACCGCCCAGCCACCAGGGGCAGCCTTCACCAGGCCCCCACTCATGTCTCCCACCACCCCCACACCCCAGCAGTGCAGGGGCAGCCTCCACCAGGCCCCCACTCATGTCTACCACCACCCCCACCCCTCAGCCACCAGGGGCAGCCTCCACCAGGCCCCCACTCATGTCTCCCACCACCCCCACCCCCCAGCAGTGCAGGGGTAGCCTCCACCAGGCCCCCACTCATGTCTACCAACGCCCCCACCCCCCAGCCACCAGGGGCAGCCTCCACCAGGCCCCCACTCATGTCCCCTATTACCCCCACCCCCAGGAGTGCAGGGGCAGCCTCCACCAGGCCCCCACTCATGTCTACCACCACCCCCACCCCCCAGCCACCAGGGGCAGCCTCCACCAGGCCCCCACTCATGTCTCCCACCACCCCCACCCCCCAGCAGTGCAGGGGCAGCCTCCACCAGGCCCGCACTCATGTCTACCACCACCCCCACCCCCTAGCAGTGCAGGGGCACCCTCCACCAGGCCCCCACTCATGTCTCCCACCACCCCCACTCCCCAGCCACCAGGGGCACCCTCCACCAGGCCCCCACTCATGTCCAACTCATGTCTCCCACCACCCTCAACCCCCAGCCACCAGGGGCATCCTCCACCAGGCCCCCACTCATGTCTCCCACCACCCCCCACCCCCCAGCCACCAGGGGCAGCCTCCACCAGGCCCCCACTCATGTCTCCCGGGACCCCCACCCCCCAGCCACCAGGGGCAGCCTCCACCAGGCCCCCACTCATGTCTACCACCACCCCCACCCCCCAGCAGTGCAGGGGCAGCCTCCACCAGGCCCCCCACTCATGTCTACCACCTCCCCCACCCCCAGCCACCAGGGGCAGCCTCCACCAAGCCCCCACTTATGTCTCCCACCACCCCCACCCCCCAGCAGTGCAGGGGCAGCCTCCACCAGGCCCCCACTCATGTCTCCCACCACCCCCACCCCCCAGCAGTGCAGGGGCAGCCTCTGTTAGGCGGAAGCCTGTGCAGTTCCCTCTGGGACCACTGCAAAAGATTTAGGACTACAGGTGTTTGGCGGTGAACCCACTTGGTAGCAGTCTGTACCACACAGATTCACTTGGTAGCTGTGGCTGAGCCGTCAGACTTGCCTCAAGAAAAGTTGAGCAGTATGTGGAGTATACAAAATAGGGCAATTCTTCACAGCAAGACAAGCAAACACACAACAAGGCTTAGTGTAAAGATATTAAGGTATTTATTTATAACAGAACATCTATGAAAAACACTATAGCACTATCACGGCAAACAAATCAAACACAATTACTCTACGAAGAAGAAACGATCAATCCCCCTAGCAATATTTCGACAACTCTAGGTTCTACCGGTACCACTTATTTTCAGACAGAGGTGTACACCTCAACCTAGATGACACTCGAATATTAGTTAGGACGGGAGAGAAAAAGATAGGCAGGTTATGAAATCAACACAGTTCAATCCTTCGCGGATAAAATGCAAGGCAGGAAGGCAAGAATCACAATAGATCATAAAGTTCAGAGGCCAGGCCCATTTGGAGAGAGGCAAGGCGCGATGTCCCAACAAGTCTCTAGCGGAGATGTATTCAAGTCTTTGTAGCAAATTGTTATCGGCAGATTGAACCAGTTCAGAACAAATAAATGAGAAACGCTTGGAGGCGACCCAACGGAACGGAGAGGATTAAGACACCTCACTCGAACCGATCAAAAGGGAAGCCAGGCGGACACGGTACCTTGTTGTGGAGGGCAGCTCCGGCGGGGGCAGTTGTTCCTGGTGGTGGATGCACATCGGGTCTTTTCCAAGAGTAGAGATGTTCTCGTCGTCGACGAAAAGTGAAGTCCGGTGCACCACCAGAGAAGAGACCAGCTGCGGAGTGCTCCGTCACAAGGCACCACCTTTTGGTCGCGGTACAGGGGTAGTGGCTATCCGGTTGCCGAGGTGCTCTGCACGGGCAATTCGACCACTGCGTCCTGAGGCGAATAAAAAGCAAAGGAGACTGGTTGTTCCCACCAGCCAGGGGAAAAGACTCTCCGGCAGGGAGATCTCCTCTATCGTCGGGAAGTGGTGAGTCGGTTCCGCAGGGCTCCACCGGAGGTGTCGTCGTGCAGGTCGGCTCAGCGTTACCCTCGTCGGATTCTTAGGTCCTGTGGCGACTTCTCAAGATCTAGTCCCAAAAGCCCTGTTTTTATGCAGAAAACCCCCATTCATTCAGCCTAGCTGTCAATCAACACATGCTAAGTGGTGAGCGGGAAGGCTCACCACTTGGGCCAATCACTCCAGAGTGCGACCGGAGTTGGCAAGGCAACTCGGTCCAGGGTGCCTAAACCCCCTCCCACACCCCTGTGGTAACCCAGTCAGAATGGCACCACTTTGGAGGGTCTCTGTAGAGGGCCCACCAAAAGTGGAACAAAGGGCTCGACCTTTGGTTTAGGAGTCACAGAGACGAACACAGACGCCATTTTACAAACCGAGTTCTGGCAGAAAATACCATCCGATAAACTTATTTAAGATAAGTAGATCGGTGGTACGTTAGAGATTAACGAGAAAAAGTATCAATCTCCAACAATGGGACGAATCCCATAGGGTTATGTTGGGGGTCGAACATAACAAGTAGTTTCCACTGCCACCAGCCAAAACTCGACGAGGGGGGACGGGACAGTGCCCCCTCGAGTAACAGATCCAGGAGTAATCGAATTACCTCTACTAGTACGTCCACAATAAGATGGTTTGTACTAGTTCTGTTAGTAAATGTAGGTCTAGTAAAGCCAATGGTGACTTTACATGTCCGGGGAGACAGTAGTCAGTCCCCGGGTATGGAGTCTATGGTGGGGGTCCGCTAGGACGCCCTAGTGTTACGGCACGTAGGGTGCGGTGTAGCACACATAGAAAAACATATGAGACCCTATGGAGTAAAAGACCCCATAGCCCATAGAACACATTCACATTCAAAGGAATTACACCCATACATGTCCAAGAGTGGGAGAAAAGGAGTCTCACTCTTGGCAGGATGGAAAAAAACAAACTCCAGAAATCCAGCAAAGCTGCTGGGGGACTCACTAGGTTAGGAAATTCAGCCCAAACAGAGAATTCTCCCTAACACTCGCCCCCCCCAGACTAAGGGACAGGAGGATTTAATCGACTCCTGGATGAATCTCATACCTCTAGTCGATGATATACATCCTAGAGAGACCATCAGCATTTTGGTGGTGACACCCTGACCTGTGCTCAATGGTGAAATCAAACCCTTGCAGGCAGATCGACCATCTCAATAGTTTTGGGTTTTCCCCTTTCATTTGCATTAACCATCTCAAGGGTTGGTGGTCAGTCTGAATGATGGAAGTAGAACCATACAAGTACGGCCTAAACTTCTTCAGAGCCCACACGATAGCAAAGCACTCTCTTTCGATTGTTGCCCACCTTGTTTCAGGATCCTTCAGCTTGCGGCTGATGAAGCAAACGGGGTGCTCCCTACCTTTCCCATCCAGTTGACTGAGTACGGCACCTATCCCTACATTGGAAGCATCTGTCTGCACAATGAAGTGTTGGCGGTAATCAGGAGCTCTGAGTACTGGGGCTTGGCAAAGAGCCTTTTTCAGGTTTTCAAAAGCCTGATTGCACTCCTCGTTCCATTTAACCTTTTTTGGAAATTTGGGCGAGGAGATGACATTCAGTGGAGAAGCTATGGTCCCATAGTTCTCTATGAAATTCCTGTAATACCCAGTGAGGCCTAGGAAGGCTCTCAACTGGGTTTGAGTAGTCAGTGTTGTCCAATTTTGCACAGCTTCAATTTTACTGAGCAAAGGCCTTATTTCTCCACCGCCTACCTCATGCCCAAGATAGACTACCTTACTCTGTCCAATTTGGCATTTGCTCGCCTTTATGGTCAGATTGGCTCGTCCAAGAGCCTGCAAAACATCTGTCAGGTGGGTTACATGTTCTTCCCAGGAATTGCTGAACACTGCACTGTCATCCAAGTATGCCATGCAGAAGTCCTCCATCCCATTCAGAACCTGGTTTACCATCCGTTGAAATGTAGCAGGTGCATTCTTCAGTCCGAAAGGCATTACCTTAAACTGGTATAAGACAACGGGGGTAGAAAATGCAGTTTTCTCCTTGGCATGGTCTGTCAGGGCTATTTGCCAATAGCCTGACATCAAGTCAAATGTGCTGAGGAACTTGGCGGCGCCAAGTTTATCCACCAACTCATCTGTTCTTGGCAAAGGGTGGTCATCAGTCTTGGTGACTGCATTAAGAGCTCTATAATCCACGCAGAATCTAAGTTCTTTAGATCCGGCCTTTGGTACTAGCACAACTGGGCTAGACCATGGACTAGTAGAGGGCTCTATTACCCCGAGATCAAGCATCTTGCTGACCTCACCTTTGATGTGGGTTCGTACGTTTTCTGACATGCGGTATCCTCTGCTTTTGACTGGCAGACAGTCACCAGTGAGTATGTCGTGCTGGCCCCAAGGGGTCAAGCCTGGTGAAAGCGAGAACAGAGAGGCAAACTGATTCAACATAGATTTGCACTCGTCTTGTTGCTCGGGTGTCAGATTGGAGGAGAGATTTACTCCTTCAATTTTTTCATCTAAAGGTAAGCCTCTGAGGAGATCCGGAAGAGCTTCACTCTCTTCTTCTTCCTCGGATGACGCTAGAAGCAACGCTCCTACATCAGGTCGTGAGACATACACTTTAAGTAGGTTGGTGTGGAAAACTGTCGGAGCCTCCTTGGGATTGCCCAAGTCCACCAGATAGTTAACCTCTCCGAGTTTACCCACTACTCGGAAGGGTCCCATCCACTTATCTTGCAAGGCCCTCTGCCTTGTTGGGATCATAACGAGAACAAGCTGGTCTTGAGCGAACTCAACCATTTTAGCCTTTTGATCGTGCCAGTGCTTCACCAATGCTTGTCCAGCTTTCAAGTTATCGCTTGCTTCCGTCATCATGTGCGACATTCTCCTCCGGTGACCTATCACGTAGTCAGTCACTCTGACTGGCTTGGGGGAAGGAGCACTCTCCAAGCCCTCCTTAATCAGGGCCAATGGACCTCTGACGGGATGACCATAGAGTAGTTCGAAGGGCGAGTAACCTACGACTTCCTGAGGGACTTCTCTATAAGCAAAGAGAAGGCATGGCAGTAGAAGGTCCCACTTACGCTTAAAGGGTTCCTCTAAAGCACCTATCATGCTCTTCATGGTTCGGTTGAACCGTTCTACCAACCCATTGGTTTGTGGGTGGTAAGCCGTTGAGAACTTGTAAGTAACTCCACAGGTTTTCCACATGGCTTTCATGTAGTGGGACATAAAGTTTGACCCCCTGTCAGAGATTACTTCCTTAGGAAACCCGACCCTAGTAAAAATACCAAGGAGGGCCTTAGCCACAGCCGGAGCTGTAACAGTCCTCATAGGAATTGCCTCAGGATACCTAGTAGCATGGTCTACTACAACAAGTATAAAACTGTTGCCTGAGGAGGTTGGAGGATCAAGGGGACCAACAATGTCAATCCCTACTCTCTCAAATGGGACTCCCACAACGGGGAGAGGCACTAATGGTGCCACATTCTTGGAGCCAACCTTACCAGAGGTCTGGCAGGTGTGGCAGCTCCGGCAGTGTTTTTCTACTTCGGCCCCCATCTTTGGCCAGTAGAAATAGAGAGCGAGCCTTTCCTTGGTCTTCTTGAAACTCAAGTGACCAGCCAAAGGAATCTCGTGGGCTAACTGCAAGAACTGTGGTCTGTTCTCTTGGGGTGCTACAAGTCGTTTGTAGTCTCCAGGTGCAGACTCTGTCGGTTCACTGTAGAAGAGGCCATCTTCCCAGTGCAACCTGTATTTCCCAGGCTCTTGCCCTTCAGCCTGGGCTTCGGCCTGGTGGCAAAGACCTTCCAGAGTTGGACATTCTCTCTGTCCCTTACTGAAGTCTGCCCTGCTGGGTCCACCTTTTGCCAGTAAAGACTGCAGCTCAGGATGGTCAACAGGATCCAGATCGCCAATGAGTTCCTGGCCTTCCATTAGCTCTTCCTCAGAGTCTAATTCTACCACACAGGGTTGTACCTCCCTCTCAGCCTTGGCTGGAGGTGGAGTTATGGGTGTAACTTTGGACAACCGCGGGGAAGTCCGTGTTGGCTGTACTGGAATGCTGGCTGCTGGTTTCGGGATAGAAGTCTTAGGTTTCCCTTTCGCTTGTGATTTCTTGGAGACAGCGGCCGACAATTCCAGTGGAGCAGGAGTGATTTCTTTCTTCATCATCTCCTGGAGAGTACCGCGCATGGTCCTCTCTCTTGCGGGTCTGGTTAGCTCCTGTAACCGTTTACTAGGAGGTCTGGGAGTATGCGATACAACTCCGAGAGTTTTTAAATCGTTACCCAACAGTACGCGTCCTGGTACCTCACTCTGTATGCTGACAGGTATCTTCACAGTCATGTCGTTACACTGGATGAGAACTGGTAATTGGGGAAGCATCTGCACAGGCCCTCCAGCTAACTTGGTGAGGCGTTTGGGTGCCTTAGCAACATCCTCAGCCTGAAAAAACGATTTATCCACCACAGTTATGCTGGCCCCAGTGTCCCTAATGGCAGGAGTCTCCTGACCATTCACCTGGACACTGTCCTTATAATACTCTTTAGTATTATCGGGGATAGAATTATAGACATCTAAATTCTGTTGTTCCCACAACCCCAGAGATACTAAAGAAACGCTGGCTGAGACTCCAATGGGTTCGTCAGCTAGCAGTAGAAAGTTTCCACTTGCCATTTGGACTTCCTCCTCTGGAGCGAAGGCTAAGGAGACAAGCTAGACCCCTGAAGGTTTACCCTTACATCTGGGATCTCCTTTCACGTGGTCAGTCGAGCCACAAACAAAGCATTTACCGAATGCTTTCTGGAATGGTGGCTTGTTCTGACCTCCTTCCAGTTTGGCACCAGAAGACACACTATTCTGCGGTGGTTTTCCCTGTGGCTTACCCTTCTGGTTTTGACTGGGGCCCTCTTTGGAATGTGAGTTATTAGAATTCTCTTTTGAGTCTTTTTTAGGCTGTTTTCCCTCCTCCTTTTTCTGAGTTGCCCCAGAATCCTTATGAGTAGCCCTGTTGGCAACCCACAAGTCAGCAGCCTTAGCTAGCTCCCTGGAATCCAACTCCTTCGAATCAGCCAAGTGCTGTCTGAGCACAGGAGAACAGGCATCATAAATAGACTCCAACATAAAAAGATTCCTCATACCCTCATAAGTGTTCACTTTGTAACCCTTAATCCATCCCTCTAAGTTTTTCAACCCTTCACTCACCCAGGTAGCCCAAGGGGTATCATCATGCTTTTTGAGGGTTCTAAACCTCTTAAGATACTGGGAAGGGGTCTTCCCGAATCTAGCTATTAAAGCTAGTTTCACACTTTCGTAATCCGTCTTATCCGCCTCCCCCAACTCCATTACCACGTCAGTCGCAACAGGAGGGAGCCTAGAGAACAACCAGGGAAGCAAAGCATTCCCAGTGATGTCCTGGAGACCATGATTGTATTCAAACAGTTTCAACCAATCCAACACATCCAATCTCGGTTCATACATACCCACTAATTCCTTCGGCATCCAGGGTCTTTTGGGACTGGAGCTCCTAGAGGAACCAGAGGAGAGAGAAGCATTTTCTATAGACAACTTTTTCATCTCTATCTCGTGATTAAGTTCTATTTCTCTGAGTCTTAACTCAGCTTGCTTCTGCTCAGCCTGGGCATTCATCCCTTTGAACTCGAGCTCTTGGTTTCGTTCAGATTGAGCCAAGAACCATTTGTATTCTAGTTCGAGCTTCATTTTTTCAAGTTCAAAATAATCAGGGTCACTTGTGGGACCTGGTATGGGCCCCGTAGGCACAGCTGGTAAGGCAGGTAGAGGAGCAGGGGAGACAGTTTCGTTAGCCTCTCCGTCCTCGTCAGCCTCTTCATCGCTATCATCAGAATTACGATTCAGATCAACACCATTACTGTTATCTACATTTGCTGGAGAGCTTGGTTCCTCTGAACCAGTACCCAGACTTTGGTTCACCAGCAATCTCTCTAATAGTTCTAACTTCTTGCCTCTTACAGGAAGATTTTCTTGCCTACAGAGAGCTCGCAGACTCTCAGTATTTTCACCTGACAAGGACTCTTGACTGTAAGTTTCCATCGTAGACATGTTTTTTTGAAAGTTGCTTTTTGTGCAAAGTTTTGTGGTTAGTTATCCTACAGTGTCGAAAAGCACTCTAAACTGTATACTCGATACAAATCCCACCGCTGAACACCAGTGTTAGGCGGAAACCTGTGCAGTTCCCTCTAGGACCACTGCAAAAGATTTAGGACTTCAGGTGTTTGGCGGTGAACCCACTTGGTAGCAGTCTGTACCACATAGATTCACTTGGTAGCTGTGGCTGAGCAGTCAGACTTCCCTCAAGAAAAGTTGAGCAGTATGTGGAGTATACAAAATAGGGCAATTCTTCACAGCAAGACAAGCAAACACGCAACGAGGCTTAGTGTAAAGATATTAAGGTATTTATTTATAACAGAACATCTATGAAAAACACTATAGCACTATCACGGCAAACAAATCAAACACAATTACTCTACGAAGAAGAAACGATCAATCCCCCTAGCAATATTTCGACAACTCTAGGTTCTACCGGTACCACTTATTTTCAGACAGAGGTGTATACCTCAACCTAGATGACACTCGAATATTAGTTAGGACGGGAGAGAAAAAGATAGGCAGGTTATGAAATCAACACAGTTCAATCCTTCGCGGATAAAATGCAAGGCAGGAAGGCAAGAATCACAATAGATCATAGAGTTCAGAGGCCAGGCCCACTCGGAGAGAGGCAAGGCGCGATGTCCCAACAAGTCTCTAGCGGAGATGTATTCAAGTCTTTGTAGCAAATTGTTATCGGCAGATTGAACCAGTTCAGAACAAATAAATGAGAAACGCTTGGAGGCGACCCAAAGGAACGGAGAGGATTAAGACACCTCACTCGAACCGATCGAAAGGGAAGCCAGGTGGACACGGTACCTTGTTGTGGAGATCAGCTCCGGCGGGGGCAGTTGTTCCTGGTGGTGGATGCCAGTCGGGTCTTTGCCAAGAGTAGAGATGTTCTCGTCGTCGAAGAAAATTGAAGTCCGGTGCACCACCAGGGAAGAGACCAGCCGCGGAGTGCTCCGTCACAAGGCACCACCTTTTGGTCACGGTACAGGGGTAGTGGCTATCCGGTTGCCGAGGTGCTCTGCACGGGCAATTCGACCACTGCGTCCTGAGGTGAATAAAAAGCAAAGGGGATTGGTTGTTCCCACCAGCCAGGGGAAGAGACTCTCCGGCAGGGAGATCTCCTCTGTCGTCGGGAAGTGGTGAGTCGGTTCCGCAGGGCTCCACCGGAGGTGTCGTCGTGCAGGTCGGCTCAGCGGTACCCTCGTTGGATTCTTAGGTCCTGCGGCGACTTCTCAAGATCCAGTCCCAAAAGCCCTGCTTTTATGCAGAAAAACCCCATTCATTCAGCCTAGCTGTCAATCAACACATGCTAAGTGGTGAGCGGGAAGGCTCACCACTTGGGCCAATCACTCCAGAGTGCGACCGGAGTTGGCAAGGCAACTCGGTCCAGGGTGCCTAAACCCCCTCCCACACCCCTGTGGTAACCCAGACAGAATGGCACCACTTTGGAGGGTCTCTGTACAGAGCCCGCCAAAAGTGGAACAAAGGGCTCGACCTTTGGTTTAGGAGTCACAGAGACGAACACAGACGCCATTTTACAAACCGAGTTCTGGCAGAAAATACCAACCGATAAACTTATTTAAGATAAGTAGATCGGTGGTACGTTAGAAATTAACAAGAAAAAGTATCAATCTCCAACAATGGGTCGAATCCATTAGGGTTATGTTCGGGGTCGTACATAACAAGTAGTTTCCACTGCCACCAGCCAAAACTCGACGAGGGGGGACGGGACAGTGCCCCCTCGAGTAACAGATCCAGGAGTAATCAAATTACCCCTACTAGTAGGTCCACAATAAGATGGTTTGTACTAGTTCTGTTAGTAAATTTAAGTCTAATAAAGCCAATGGTGACTTTACATGCCCTGGGAGACAGTAGTCAGTCCCCGGGTATGGAGTCTATGGTGGGGGTCCGCTAGGATGCCCCAGTGTTACGGCACGTAGGGTGCGGTGTAACACACATAGAAAAACATATGAGACCCTATGGAGTAAAAGACCCCATAGCCCATAGAACACATTGACATTCAAAGGAATTACACCCATCCCCAAGAGTGGGAGATAAAGAGTCTCACTCTTGGCAGGATGGAAAAAAACAAACTCCAGAAATCCAGCAAAGCTGCTGGGGGACTCCCTAGGTTAGGAAATTCAGCCCAAACAGAGAATTCTCCTTCACCAGGCCCCCACTCATGTCTCCCACCACCCCCACCCCCACCAGTGCAGGGGCAGCCTCCACCAGGCCCCCACTCATGTCTACCACCACCCCCACCCCCCAGCCACCAGGGGCAGCCTCCACCAGGCCCCCACTCATGTCTCCCACCACCCCCACCCCCCAGGTCTGGTTCCACAGTGGGCTGGTCCAACAAGGGCTGATCATGGATGGTGTCAGCCACGGTAACCTCAACCGGGGGGGGGGGCATGGGTGTCCCTGACTGCTCCTCCACACATGGGGGGCTAGGGGCACCCTGCAAGTCAAGGCCATGTCCCCTACCGGATCCACCACGGCCACCACTTGGGGCTCGGCCACCTTTGCCACCCTTACGGCTTGTTCGCCTCCCAGCCATGGCACTGATGTTATTGTGCATATGGGAGTCGATGTGAACTATTGTCCTGGGCAATTGGGGGTCAAAGGGGTTGGGTACCAGATGGTAATCATACCCTAGTGCTCTAGCAAGGCTGTATGTCACCCCTGGGGAAAGATGACGGGTCATGCAACGCACAGGCACCCCAAAAAAGCGAAATAAGGTGCACGCAACCCCTCCTAGACCACGTGCGTGGAAAAATAAACCTGCACTACGCTGTGGCACCCAGGAACACAAGAATGAACGTATGCGTGTCACACGCAGCCTAGAATGACCTCTGAAGGGGTACGTGACACACGGGGCAAGCACAGATGTTAAATACGTGCGTGACTCACCGTCCGCCAGGAACAAAAGCGTGAAAAATATGCGCGTGTGCACGTTGGCAACACCCCCGCCAAAAGAAGAATTGTATGCTGTCTGAGGAGACAGGACAACAGTAGTAGGGAACGCTGTTTGAGGAAACAGGCCCAGGAAAAAGAGGAAAAGAGAAAAAGCTGTCGGAGGTAACAGGGAGTACGAACTGGAAACGCTGTGAAGTAAATCGCGTGTGAACCGACAAGAAGTACAGATTTCACCCACTCGCTCTCCACGAAAAGCACGTACAAGGAAATGGCGTTCTACACACACCTTTTATACACACGTCACAGACGCGCATATGCAATGAGGCCATTTCCACCAATTATGCGCTTTGACACTCGGACGTGTATCCCTTCATTTTTACACGCGCCATTCTCTACCGCCATGCGCGTGACATCACAGCTGCGCATGGTGGCCTTTGGGCCAATGAAATCGCATATGCGAGCACACGTGGTAAAACTACACGTCCAAGTGTCATCGCATGTAATCGGAGGGAAGTGAGCGTACACGCGATTGGCCTGGGTACGTGTATTTCTGGGGTGCGCAGGAAGTTCCACACGCGATTGGTGGAAATCCACGTGTGCTCTGTCATCACGTGTAATGAGGGAAACACACGCGCGCCTCACGTCACAGACGCGCTCACGCGCTAAGGGCCTTTGGTCCAATGAAATCGCAGATGCGTGCTGACGTGCATACGCACTAAGGGCCTTTCCTCGATTTACACGCAGACGTGCAGGATTTTCACGTGCCAAATCACTCCGTATCAAGCTGGCCACATGTAAGCACACGGAAAACCACGCTCCTGCCCAAAAGGCCGAATTACTGCCCCCCAGAGCCCCGAGCAGCCTCCCACGAGCCATCTGCTGCTGCCTGTCTGCCTGCCTGCCTGCTGCCACCGTGCCCTGCCATTTGGTGCCTGCACATCAGCCATCTGCAGGGGTCCATTTGCTGTGTCCACCCCTGCTGGAACAGAAGACTCCCGACTGGGATACCATCGCTCCACAGCCCAGCCCCAGGACCCAATTGCCCACCCACTCCTGCCTCTGGGGTTGCCATGTCGGGCACTGCAACATCTGGCACCACTGGCAACCCCCGGCCAGAGAGGCAGAGGGGCACCAGCTTCACTGCCACCGAAGTTGGTGTCCTGGTGGAGCAAGTCCTGGGGCAGTATGATGCCCTCTTCGGAAGTAAGCGCGCCAACAAGGAAGGACGGACTCGGATCTGGACGGACATCGTGACTGCCATCAACGCAGAGGGGGTGGCAGTCCGCGACTACCAACATGTCAAGAAGCGCTGGGATGACTGCAGGTCCAGGACCCTCTTGAAGGCCCGGCGCCTCATGGAGGGGGGCCGGGGCCGCATGAGTACCATCCAGATGAGGGTCCTGGAACGCGTAGGCCCAGCGCTCCATGCCCAGATCCTTGAGAGGCAGACCCGTCTGGAGTTGAGCGGTAAGTGGCCAAGCATTGCTGTGTGAGACAGGGCATGTCGCAGTGTGCTGGTTGTCTGATACCTGCCTGTATGTGTGACATAGGCCATGTATGCATGTGTGTGTGCAGGGACGTCATGCATGTGAGACCAGTAATGTGTGAACCACATGGTTGGTGCATGTGTTCAAATGCAACATGGGTTGCCCTATGCGGAATGGCCACATGAAAGCATGCCAGTCTCTGTTCCTGGACATGGGTGAGGGATGGGTGCTGATGCCATGTACATGTATGCTGTCCATGTCTGTGTGTCTGACCTGCCTGTCTGTGACTTGTGAATGCCAGGGATGCATGACACATGTCTGTCGCAATGTTCAGGTTCACTGATGCAGCCTAGTCATCCTTGTATCCACTGTGTCTGTGGTGTACGAGGCCAGATGGATGAAACTAGGGTGAAGTGTGTGCATGCGATAGGCATGGCACATGATGCATGTGAGTTCCAAAACAACAGTGTATGTTTCAAGAATCACTTGGACATGTATGCTAATGTCCATAGCATGCGCCATGCCTGTTACCGCATGTGTTTTACCTGCTCTGAGCCATGTGTTGTGGAGGGACATGATGGAAGTGATCTTTGACAGTGCCACTCATCTGCTATTGCTTCCTGTCTAGGGGACCATTGTACAGTACCCTGATGCTTGTGTTCTATGTCTCCCTCTACACAGCGCCACGTGAAGAAGAGGGCGGAGACGGCTCTGTGGAGCAAAGCGGCGGGGATGCCCCACGGCTGCAGCGGAAGGGGTGGGTGAGCCCCCACAGGGGCTTGCAACGGCGGAAGACGGGGTGGAGCCATCCAGGTTGGTGGTTTCCACAGAGGAGGAGGAGGCCGCTACTGAGGTGCACATGGGGCCTGGTGGGGGCATCCCTGCTGGTGCAAGTGTTGCAGTCCAGGGGCAGGGGCAGGAGGCAGCACAGGTCGCCGTGGAGGGGCCTGTGCATGTCACTGTCCCTGACACTGTGACTGCACCACCATGCACCAGCAGGGATGCCCCATCCCAGGCCCGTCCGCAGGTAGGGGGATGTCCATGTCATCTGACTCCCCTCCACCTGCGTACGAGGGGACCCCTGGCCGTATGGAGAAGGTCCTGATTGGTGTCGCGTTGCGCACAGGTGAAATTCGTGATGAGGTGCGTGCTTCCCGGGAGGAGCATGCACGTCATCACGGAGAGCACTGTGCCGACGTGGCCCAGTTGGGAACGGCCATGGTCGGGGGATTCCTACATGTGTCGGCCAATCTGGCGACCCTCTCCTCCTCTGTGGAGACTATGCACCAGTCGTCCTCCATGCCGTCTTCCGGCCCAGATGCCACCAGGTCCCCCTGTGGACCTGTCCCGACCAATGCAGCCGGCTCGGTGGGGATCCCATCCCTGCCACAGTCGGGAGTCGGAGGTCCAGCAGGGGTGGACACACCAGCAACTAGACCCCAGCAGATGGAGGATGTGACGGCATCATTGGGCAGGGCACGTGCACGACGGCGTCGGTGGATACCATCAGCCTGGATGCCGTCATGCTGGCACAGGCAGTTGCGTCGGAGGCAGCGGCAGGCTCGACGTGGGAGGCATCATGGCTCGAGGCCATCAACATCAGGGGTGCAGGCATCAGCCGGAGGGCAGGAGAACCCTGGAATGGGAGTGGCTTCCGTGTGGGAGTGGTTGGGCCAGCAGATAGGTGCGGAGCGGCAGCGGGCAGAGGAGGAACGGCTCGCAATGGTCAGGGCGGAGAACTCCATGCGGAGGGCGCTGAGGCGGGCTGAGTGCCTCGAGGGTCTTCGCAGGGAGTTGGAGCTGGACACTGCTTTATCCCTGCGAGACCTCGGGGCCAGGGAACATGCCCGCCTCCAAGCCATTGAACAGGAGTTCGATGATGCCCTGGCCCATGACAACATCCAGTGAGCCGTTGGACTAGCCCGCTGCCCATGTAAATAGTTATGTAGTTAGTGTTAGGTTTCCTTTGTTTTTGCATTTTCTTTGGACCTTTTGGACAATGGGCCACATTTTTGTATATAGTTATTTTTTATTAGGTAGTGTTGTTAGATAGGTTTCATTTCTTTTGTTGGGATCATGGACCCTGGCTTGTTCACCTGTACCTAGTTCACTGTTGGATTTTCTTTTCATTTTACAATTTACCCATGGAGCAATGGCTTTCAATTATAATTTCCCATTGGATTTTCTTTTCTGGACTGTGACTTTGGACACCATTCCTTTGGATTCTGATTTTTGGTTTTGCATTTTTTCATGGACATGCTTCTTTTTACTTTTTTTACATTCACATTTCTGTTAGTTTATTTTTGATTCAATTCATGTTTCCTTTAATACATATTTGTTGATCAAACTTCAATGTGTAGTATCATCTCATTGGTTTCATGCATATCATGATATGGGTTTTGAGATTCACTGACACCCATTGGGTGTATGTGAGGGACATGTGTTCGTTTCCAAACTTGCAATTGCAGTTCTATCATGTTATTGCCATTTCTGAGTGGGTGGATGCAATACTCGGGTGGGTGTTTTGCATTTGGAGGCAGACCATAGGGGCCGGGGATCTAGATTGTGATGACATGTTGGCTGTGGAACATGCGTTGGACATGAGAGGGGGCCTGCTGGCAGGTGCCCCACAGTGATGGGGGGTGGGGGTGCAGGGGAACATGAGTTGGACATGAGTGGGGGCCTGCTGGCAGGTGTCCCACAGTGCTGGGGGGTGGGGGTGCAGGGGAACATGAGTTGGACATGAGTGGGGGCCTGCTGGCAGATGCCCCACGGTGCTGGGGGGTGGGGGTGCAGGGGAACATGAGTTGGACATGAGTGGGGGCCTGCTGGCAGGTGCCCCACAGTCCTGGGGGGTGGGGGTGCAGGGGAACATGAGTGGGGGCCTGGTGGAGGCTGCCCCTGGTGGCTGGGGGGTGGGGGTGGTGGTAGACATGTGTGGGGGCCTGGTGGAGGCTGCCCCTGCACTGCTGGGGGGTGCAGGTGCAGGGGGACATGAGTGGGGGCCTGTTGGAGGCTGCCCCTGCACTGCTGGGGAGTGGGGGTGGTGGGAGACATGAGTGGGGGCCTGGTGGAGGCTGCCCCTGGTGGCTGGGGGGTGAGGGTGGTGGGAGACATGAGTTGGACATGAGTGGGGGCCTGGTGGAGGGTGTCCCTGACTGCTGGGGGGTAGAGGGTGGTGGGAGACATGAGTGGGTGCCTGGTGGAGGCTGCCCCTGCACTGCTGGGGGGTGGGGGTGCAGGGGGACGTGCGTGGGGGCCTGGTGGAGGCTGCCCCTGCACTGCTGGGGTGTGGGGGTGGTGGGAGACATGAGTGGGGGCCTGGTGGATGCTGCCCCTGGTGGCTGGGGGGTGGGGGTGGTGGTAGACATGAGTGGGGGCCTGGTGGAGGCTGCCCCTGCACTGCTGGGGGGTGGGGGTGGTGGGAGACATGAGTGGGGGCCTGGTGGAGGCTGCCCCTGATGGCTGGGAGGTGGGGGTGGTGGTAGACATGGGTGGGGGCCTGGTGGAGGCTGCCCCTGCACTGCTGGGGGGTGGGGGTGGTGGGAGACATGAGTGGGGGCCAGGTGGAGGGTGCCCCTGACTGCTGGGGGGTAGGGGGTGGTGGGAGACATGGGTGGGGGCCTGGTGGAGGCTGCCACTGCACTGCTGGGGGGTGGGGGTGGTGAGAGACATGAGTGGGGGCCTGGTGGAGGCTGCCCCTGCACTGCTGGGGGGTGGGGTGGTGGGAGACATGAGTGGGGGCCTGGTGGAGGCTGCCCCTGGTGGCTGGGGGGTGAGGGTGGTGGGAGACATGAGCTGGACATGAGTGGGGGCCTGGTGGAGGGTGCCCCTGACTACTGGGGGGTAGGGGGTGGTGGGAGACATGAGTGGGGGCCTGGTGGAGGCTGCCCCTGCACTGCTGGGGGGTGGGGGTGCAGGGGGACATGAGTGGGGGCCTGGTGGAGGCTTCCGCTGCACTGCTGGGGGGTGGGGGTGGTGGGAGACATGAGTGGGGGCCTGGTGGAAGCTGCCCCTGGTGGCTGGGGGGTGGGGGTGGTGGTAGACATGAGTGGGGGCCTGGTGGAGGCTGCCCCTGCACTGCTGGGGGGTGGTGGTGGTGGGAGACATGAGTGGGGGCCTGGTGGAGGCTGCCCCTGGTGGCTGGGGGTGGGGGTGGTGGTAGACATGGCTGGGGGCCTGGTGGAGGCTGCCCCTGCACTGCTGGGGGGTGGGCGTGGTGGGAGACATGAGTGGGGGCCTGATGGAAGGTGCCCCTGACTGCTGGGGAGTAGGGGGTGGTGGGAGACATGAGTGGGGGCCTGGTGGAGGCTGCCCCTGCACTGCTGGTGGGTGGGGGTGCAGGGGGACATGAGTGGGGGCCTGGTGGAGGCTGCCCCTGCACTGCTGGGGGGTGGGGTGGTGGGAGACATGAGCGGGGGCCTGGTGGAGGCTGCCCCTGCACTGCTGGGAGGTGGGGGTGGTGGGAGACATGAGTGGTGGCCTGGTGGAGGCTGCCCCTGGTGGCTGGGGGGTGAGGGTGGTGGGAGACATGAGTTGGACATGAGTGGGGGCCTGGTGGAGGGTGCCCCTGACTGCTGGGGGGTAGGGGGTGGTGGGAGACATGAGTGGGGGCCTGGTGGAGGGTGCCCCTGACTGCTGGGGGGTAGGGGGTGGTGGGAGACATGAGTGGGGGCCTGGTGGAGGCTGCCCCTGCACTGCTGGGGGGTGGAGGTGCAGGGGGACATGAGTGGGGGCCTGGTGGAGGCTGCCCCTGCACTGCTGGGGGGTGGGGGTGGTGGGAGACATGAGTGGGGGCCTGGTGGAGGCTGCCCCTGCACTGCTGGGGGGTGGGGGTGGTGGGAGACATGAGTGGGGCCTGGTGGAGGCTGCACCTGGTGGCTGGGGGGTGGGGGTGGTGGGGGACATGAGTGGGGGCCTGGTGGAGGCTGCCCCTGGTGGCTGGGGGGTGGGGGTGGTGGTAGACATGAGTGGGGGCCTGGTGGAGGCTGCCCCTGCACTGCTGGGGGGTGGGGGTGCAGGGGGACACGAGTGGGGGCCTGGTGGAGGCTGCCCCTGCACTGATGGGGGGTGGGGTAGTGGGAGACATGAGTGGGGGCCTGGTGGAGGCTGCCCCTGCACTGTTGGGGGCTGGGGGTGGTGGTAGACATGAGTGGGGGCCTGGTGGAGGCTGCCCCTGGTGGCTGGGGGGTGGGGGTGGTGGTAGACATGAGTGGGGGCCTGGTGGAGGCTGCCCCTGCACTGCTGGGGGGTGGGGGTGCAGGGGGACATGAGTGGGGGCCTGGTGGAGGCTGCCCCTGCACTGCTGGGGGGTGGGGGTGGTGGGTGACATGAGTGGGGGCCTGGTGGAAGCTGCCCCTGGTGGCTGGGGGTTGAGGGTGGTGGGAGACATGAGTTGGACATGAGTGGGGGCCTGGTGGAGGGTGCCCCTGACTGCTGGGGGGTAGGGGTGGTGGGAGACATGAGTGGGGGCCTGGTGGAGGCTGCCCCTGCACTGCTGGGGGGTGGGGTGCAGGGGGACATGAGTGGGGGCCTGGTGGAGGCTGCCCTTGCACTGCTGGGGGGTGGGGGTGTTGGGAGACATGAGTGGGGGCCTGGTGGGGGCTGCCCCTGCACTGCTGGGTGGTGGGGGGTGGTGGGAGACATGAGTGGGGGCCTGGTGGAGGCTGCCCCTGCACTGCTGGGGGTTGGGGGTGGTGGGAGACATGAGTGGGGGCCTGGTGGATGCTGCCCCTGGTGGCTGGTGGGTGGGGGTGGTGGTAGACATGGGTGGGGGCCTGGTGGAGGCTGCCCCTGCACTGCTGGGGGTGGGGGTGGTGGGAGACATGAGTGGGGGCCTGGTGGAGGGTGCCCCTGACTGCTGGGGGGTAGGGAGTGGTGGTAGACATGAGTGGGGGCCTGGTGGAGGCTGCCCCTGCACTGCCGGGGGGTGGGGGTGCAGGGGGACATGAGTGGGGGCCTGGTGGAGGCAGCCCCTGCACTGCTGGGGGGTGGGGGTGGTGGGAGACATGAGTGGGGGCCTGGTGGAGGCTGCCCCTGCACTGCTGGGGGGTGGGGGTGGTGGGAGACATGAGTGGGGGCCTGGTGGAGGCTGCCCCTGGTGGCTGGGGGGTGGGGGTGGTGGTAGACATGAGTGGGGGCCTGGTGGAGGCTGCCCCTGCACTGCTGGGGGGTGGGGGCGGCGGGAGACATGAGTGGGGGCCTGGTGGAGGCTGCCCCTGGTGGATGGGGGGTGGGGGTGGGGGTCGACATGAGTGTGGGCCTGGTGGAGGCTGCCCCTGGTGGCTGGGGGGTGGGGGTGGTGGTAGACATGAGTGGGGGCCTGGTGGAGGCTGCCCCTGCACTGCTGGGGGGTGGGGGTGGTGGGAGACATGAGTAGGGGCCTGGTGGAGGGTGCCCCTGACTGCTGGGGGTAGGGGGTGGTGGGAGACATGGGTGGGGGCCTGGTGGAGGCTGCCACTGCACTGCTGGGGGGTGGGGGTGGTGGGAGACATGAGTGGGGGCCTGGTGGAGGCTGCCCCTGCACTGCTGGGGGGTGGGGGTGGTGGGAGACATGAGTGGGGGCCAGGTGGAGGGTGCCCCTGACTGCTGGGGGGTAGGGGGTGGTGGGAGACATGGGTGGGGGGCTGGTGGAGGCTGCCACTGCACTGCTGGGGGGTGGGGGTGGTGGGAGACATGAGTGGGGGCCTGGTGGAGGCTGCCCCTGCACTGCTGGGAGGTGGGGTGGTGGGAGACATGAGTGGGGGCCTGGTGGAGGCTGCCCCTGGTGGCTGGGGGGTGAGGGTGGTGGGAGACATGAGCTGGACATGAGTGGGGGCCTGGTGGAGGGTGCCCCTGACTACTGGGGGGTAGGGGGTGGTGGGAGACATGAGTGGGGGCCTGGTGGATGCTGCCCCTGCACTGCTGGGGGGTGGGGGTGCAGGGGGACATGAGTGGGGGCCTGGTGGAGGCTCCCGCTGCACTGCTGGGGGTGGGGGTGGTGGGAGACATGAGTGGGGGCCTGGTGGAAGCTGCCCCTGGTGGCTGGGGGGTGGGGGTGGTGGTAGACATGAGTGGGGGCCTGGTGGAGGCTGCCCCTGCACTGCTGGGGGGTGGGGGTGGTGGGAGACATGAGTGGGGGCCTGGTGGAGGCTGCCCCTGGTGGCTGGGGGTGGGGGTGGTGGTAGACATGGCTGGGGGCCTGGTGGAGGCTGCCCCTGCACTGCTGGGGGGTGGGCGTGGTGGGAGACATGAGTGGGGGCCTGGTGGAAGGTGCCCCTGACTGCTGGGGGGTAGGGGGTGGTGGGAGACATGAGTGGGGGCCTGGTGGAGGCTGCCCCTGCACTGCTGGGGGGTGGGGTGGTGGGAGACAAGAGTGGGGGCCTGGTGGAGGCTGCCCCTGCACTGCTGGGGGGTGGGGGTGGTGGGAGACATGAGTGGGGGCCTGGTGGAGGCTGCCCCTGCACTGCTGGGGGGTGGGGGTGGTGGGAGACATGAGTGGGGGCCTGGTGGAGGCTGCCCCTGGTTGCTGGGGGGTGAGGGTGGTGGGAGACATGAGTTGGCATGAGTGGGGGCCTGGTGGAGGGTGCCCCTGACTGCTGGGGGTAGGGGGTGGTGGGAGACATGAGTGGGGGCCTGGTGGAGGCTGCCCCTGCACTGCTGGGGGGTGGGGGTGCAGGGGTACATGAGTGGGGGCCTGGTGGAGGCTGCCCCTGCACTGCTGGGGGGTGGGGGTGGTGGGAGACATGAGTGGGGGCCTGGTGGAGGCTACCCCTGGTGGCTGGGGGGTGGGGGTGGTGGTAGACATGAGTGGGGGCCTGGTGGAGGCTGCCCCTGCACTGCTGGGGGGTGGGGGTGGTGGGAGACATGAGTGGGGGCCATGGTGGAGGCCGCCCCTGGTGGCTGGGGGGTGGGGGGTGGTAGACATGGGTGGGGGCCTGGTGGAGGCTGCCCCTGCACTGCTGGGGGGTGGAGGTGGTGGAAGACATGAGTGGGGGCCTGGTGGAGGGTGCCCCTGACTGCTGGGGGGTAGGGGGTGGTGGGAGACATGAGTGGGGGCCTGGTGGAGGCTGCCCCTGCACTGCTGGGGGTGGGGGTGGAGGGGGACATGAGTGGGGGCCTGGTGGAGGCTGCCCCTGCACTGCTGGGGGGTGGGGTGGTGGGAGACATGAGTGGGGGCCTGGTGGAGGCTGCCCCTGGTGGCTGGGGGGTGAGGGTGGTGGGAGACATGAGCTGGACATGAGTGGGGGCCTGGTGGAGGGTGCCCCTGACTACTGGGGGGTAGGGGGTGGTGGGAGACATGAGTGGGGGCCTGGTGGAGGCTGCCCCTGCACTGCTGGGGGGTGGGGTGCAGGGGGACATGAGTGGGGGCCTGGTGGAGGTTGCCCTTGCACTGCTGGGGGGTGGGGGTGTTGGGAGACATGAGTGGGGGCCTGGTGGAGGCTGCCCCTGCACTGCTGGGTGGTGGGGGGTGGTGGGAGACATGAGTGGGGGCCTGGTGGAGGCTGCCCCTGCACTGCTGGGGGTTGGGGGTGGTGGGAGACATGAGTGGGGGCCTGGTGGATGCTGCCCCTGGTGGCTGGTGGGTGGGGGTGGTGGTAGACATGGGTGGGGGCCTGGTGGAGGCTGCCCCTGCACTGCTGGGGGTGGGGGTGGTGGGAGACATGAGTGGGGGCCTGGTGGAGGGTGCCCCTGACTGCTGGGGGGTAGGGGGTGGTGGTAGACATGAGTGGGGGCCTGGTGGAGGCTGCCCCTGCACTGCCGGGCGGTGGGGGTGCAGGGGGACATGAGTGGGGGCCTGGTGGAGGCAGCCCCTGCACTGCTGGGGGGTGGGGGTGGTGGGAGACATGAGTGGGGGCCTGGTGGAGGCTTCCCCTCGTGGCTGGAGGGTGGGGGTGGTGGTAGACATGGGTGGGGGCCTGGTGGAGGCTGCCCCTGCACTGCTGGGGGGTGGGGGTGCAGGGGGACATGAGTGGGGGCCTGGTGGAGGCTGCCCCTGCACTGCTGGGGGGTTGGGGTGGTGGGAGACATGAGTGGGGGCCTTGTGGAGGCTGCCCCTGGTGGCTGGGGGGTGGGGGTGGTGGTAGACATGAGTGGGGGCCTGGTGGAGGCTGCCCCTGCACTGCTGGGGGGTGGGGGTGGCGGGAGACATGAGTGGGGGCCTGGTGGAGGCTGCCCCCGGTGGATGGGGGGTGGGGGTGGGGGTAGGCATGAGTGTGGGCCTGGTGGAGGCTGCCCCTGCACTGCTGGGGGGTGGGGGGGGTGGTAGACATGAGTGGGGGCCTGGTGGAGGCTGCCCCTGGTGGCTGGGGGGTGGGGGTGGTGGTAGACATGAGTGGGGGCCTGGTGGAGGCTGCCCCTGCACTGCTGGGGGGTGGGGGTGGTGGGAGACATGCGTGGGGGCCTGGTGGAGGCTGCCCCTGCACTGCTGGGGGGTGGGGGTAATGGGGGACATGAGTGGGGGCCTGGTGGAGGCTGCCTCTGGTGGCTGGGAGGTGGGGGTGGTGGTAGAAATGGGTGGGGGCCTGGTGGAGGCTGCCCCTGCACTGCTGGGGTGTGGGGGTGGTGGGAGACATGAGTGGGGGCCTGTTGGAGGCTGCCCCTGCACTGCTGGGGGGGGGGGGGTAATAGGGGACATGAGTGGGGGCCTGGTGGAGGCTGCCCCTGCACTGCTGGGGGGTGGGGGTGGTGGGAGATATGAGTGGGGGCCTGGTGGAGGGTGCCCCTGACTGCTGGGGGGTGGGGGTGCTGGGAGACATGCATTGTTGATCAATAGTGCAAGGTGACATGTGGGTTGGCTGGGGGCATGCCCATGGTGGATGGGCTGTCTGCGGGACATGAGCAGGGGTGCAGGGTAGTCCCCCGTGGTGTGGGCTGCCTGCAGGGGCCGTCGAGGTTGTAGAGCGAACACCTGGGAGGACCCACACGGCCAATTCACGTGTAGTACTCCCCAGAACCCCTGAAATACACGTACCCTGATGGAATCGCATGTGGAACTTCCTGCGCACCCCTGAAATACACGTACCCTGCTGAAATCGCATGTGGAACTTCCCGCGCACCCCTGAAATACACGTACCCTGCTCGCACGGGGCCAATCGCGTGTGGAACTTCCCGCGCACCCCTGCAATACACGTACCCTGCTGAAATCGCATGTGGAACTTCCCGCGCACCCCTGGAATACACGTACCCTGCTCGCACGGGGCCAATCGCGTGTGGAACTTTCCGCGCACCCCTGAAATACACGTACCCTGCTCGCACGGGGCCAATCGCGTGTGGAAATTCCTGCGCACCCCTGAAATACACGTACCCTGCTGAAATCACGTGTGGAACTTCCCGCGCACCCCTGTAATACACGTACCCTGCTGGAATCGCGTGTGATACTTCCCGTGCACCCCTGAAATACACGTACCCTGCTGAAATCGCGTGTGGAACTTCATGCGCACCCCTGTAATACACGTACCCTGCTGGAATCGCGTGTGATACTTCCTGTGCACCCCTGAAATACAAGTAGCCTGCTGGAATCGCGTGTGATACTTCCCGCGCACCCCTGAAATACACGTACCCTGCTGATTTTGCATGTGATACTTCCGGCGCACCCCTGATGCACACGTACGCAGGACAATCGTGTGGAACTTCCCGCGAACCACTGAAATACACGTTCCCCGCTTGGCGTTTGCTGTTTGCCAGCCCTCTGAACTGGTCCAGGGTTAGCGCAGCCCTTTGTGATTATTTGGGGATTTTGAAGGCTTTTCCTTGCGCGAGGGCGTTCTTGGGGGCGTAACTGGCGCTGCTGCAGGGTCGCTGCGCCACGCTGCGCCAAGGCTGGTTTTGGATGCGAAAATCCATGAATACGCTGTGCGCAGAAATCGATTTTAGCGCACGCGGCTGGCGCAGACATTCGCACGGGCACGCTGTGCGCCAGTCGCGTGCGCCACTTTTGTGCAAATTTCTATGAATTACCCAGTAAATCTTTATCCACAGTTGGGCGTATGCATCCCAACACTGAAAAGCATTTACTGTTTGCTGGCATCACCTCACGTTTTTGGCACCAACTGATGACACAAACATACCCTTATGATTGTTTTGGTAACACAATGTATTGTAAGAGGATTCAATCCAGCACTACAGCTAAGTCAATGCCTAGTCTGGGATACTGAATGGAAACCCTTATTGATATATCTTTATGTCCAGTTCATGAGTTCTGGATGACTACCCCTATATAACACCGTTCTCTTGGAATCCCCCTGACCCCACTGAGCCAAGAAGTAGTTCTGTTTTGCAAGTTAAAAGGTTTATTTGAGAATTTAAACAATATATATATATATTTCACTTTATAATAAATTAATAATTGAATATCACACTTAATCTGAGCAGTAATCAATAATGGATAGTCTGGCACTAGCACACTTCTTTATAATCAATGATGAGTGGTTATAGGATGGATAAGATAGCAACAATACTTTTATGGTTTCAAATGGATGCAAGGTGGAATGAAAATGCAGTACAGAAAAAAACTTGATATGATTTCAACAAAACAATGTAATCACTTTTCTCTGGCAATCCACTTCCCCCTTATGCAATGTAAGTAAATGAAGAGGAGAGCACACAGTTCTTAGAAATGCAATCAAATGTAATTTAGTTCACCCCAGCAAGCTTAGACTACAGAAGTTTGAAACACAGGCCCAAAATGCTTTTATATGTGCTGGCAATGAAGTGAGGAATATGCTGAAAATGGTTTTAATTCCCTTTAGGAGGTTCAGGGTGAGTGAAATATACTTGGGATGAGTTCAGGCTCACTTTAGCAATGATCTAGGGATGGTTCTTAAGAGGCAAACGAAATTTGGCAGTTCAGGCAAAAGCAGCTATCTTTTTACAAGTAAAGAAATCGGGCCAAATCGCAAATCGCTGCAAAATTCGCGAATGCGTGAATCGTGATTGCGGAGAAAGTATAAGGAGTAGGAAGTCAGTTCCAGGCTTGTTGAAAAGCTGAGATTCTAAGCTTTCAGAGGAAAGTTAAAGCACAAACGGTTCCAGAGATACGGACGATTAAATAAAGGTAGTTTTTCAGATTTGAAATTTTAAAAGTTCAAAGCGACAGGTTACAGCTTGCAGCTAGAAAATGACAGGTGACAGCTTTGCAAATTACAGGTGACAGTTAGGAGGCAGTTCTGGTTAGATTAAAATAGTTTGGATTAGATTATTTTAACTAAGAGATTGGTTCTGCACAGTTCTGCTAGGTACTCACAATATATTTTTGAATTAGGCCTCGCCACGGATCTGGTCAGGTTTTGGACTGGACTCCGGTTCTGGTCTCGGCACTTCACAGTGATCTGGATCAGCTCTCTGGTTCTGCTAACAGCGGTCTGGGTCACTCTGGATCTCTGGCCTCTGGTTCTGGATACTGCTCTGCTTTCTCTGGGTACAGCACTGCTTCTGGATCTTTCTGGCACAGGGTTTCGGGCCAGAATCAACACCTGGGTCCGGCTGTGAATAGTCTGCAAATGATTTTTGGGCCTGCTGACAAATACTTTTGCTTGCAGTGGGCCTTCTTGGTTCAAAGTTCTGTAGTCTCTGTTTAGCTTGGAAGTCTAAGTGTAGGATCTCTGGATGTGAAGTCGTCGGTCAGCATGCTCCGCAGCAAATGGAATTGAATGTCCTCTCTAGCTTCCAGTGGCTATTTTTATGTCTTTTGAAAGTGGGTGTGTGTGCAGCATCACTAGCCAGCCCCTCTTTCAACTGCCCATTGGTCAAGCTTTCCGCACTGCTTTGATTGGGGGAAGGAAATGTGTGTCATGGTGATGCTGTAGGTTTTATGGGTCAGAGGATCCTCCCCTGGTCAGTTTGCCCACAATCTATATTTGACCCAAATGCATATTTGCACAGGTACACATTTGTTTAAAATTACATGCACCCATCACGTATCACATGAGGTATACTCTGTTCAAACTGATGTTTCTAAGAGCTTGCATTCAGAAACGGCAACATTTTGCGTTTTTTAACTGGTTTTGCAATATTGGTTTTTCATTAAAAAATATACACATATACACTGCCTGTCCATACATACTCCAGTAAATTCCCATGTCTCTAGCTTAAACACAGAGTCTGTAGTATACATAAATAGCAGGGTTTTGCCCCAGAACATCACACAAATTGGAGTTTGGGCTTGAATCGAAGGTACATTTTTTAAATGAAGGCTCTCAAAGTTATACATTCCTGTCATTTGATTACAAAGAGTTATCAGTGTTTCTGTAAAATATATATTTTGCTTTCAATTCAGTTCTCAGAGTGTTGGAGTCCGCCTCCAAGACTTGGGTGGGTCAGTGATCACATGTGTCTTCTGGCAGGCAGGCCTTTGTTGACAGGAAACAGTCAAAATCAACATATTCTATTCAAGTGCATGAGCCTATTGTGTGGTCTCCAGGAGGCTCCCAGCAAGTCTGCCTTCTATCAATCAAGAGGTCATGTGAGATTCTAACTCCTGGTGTGAATCTCTGGAGGTGAGAGGTTTCCCAGCCTTTGGCCTGTTAATTAAATCAGATTGTCTTCTGGGAACAGCATGTGGTTAAGATTTTAATTAACTCCCAGCCTTTGATGTAAAGGCCTCTCCTGCAACTCCTGACATGCAGTTTCCCTATCAGAGTTTAGACCGCTAGCGCCGCCCTCAGTCAAAAGCGGGTACTGCATGCATTTTTTTGGATCAGTCTTGAATTCAAGCATTTCAAACAAGAGATATTACATGGAAGTATATTGTCCAGGTTCAACAAATGGCATTGGTGTAGTTCTGCAGTAAAATAATTTTGTGCCCATAAATTAGCCATGTTTGACCTGAAGAAAACGAATTCCCACCAGTTATGGGTTGCTTTTGGCAATCAGCATTGCCCCTTTTAAAATGGTTTTAGGCTCTGTGCCCTTCTGTGCTCACAACATAGGCAAAAATGGGTGGCAGCCTATTCTTCATGCATTTCCCTGTGCATTTTCTGGGAAGTTCTGGCCATCATGATGTTTTCCATGCCAGTACTGCACAGTTTTTGTGGTAGGGCTCGGATGCATGGGTAAAAACATCCCACAAGCCCCCCTCTTGCGACGGCCATTCTGTTTCACTGATGGAACTCGCAAGATCTGGGATGTTCTCCTCATCTTCTTCCGGCAGATGGCACAATTCAGCATCTTTTCCTCCATCCGGTACTGATCGATCGGTTCTCCTCGCCGGTCCTGATGGGAATATTGGGTGGTACCCCGGGCCCTTTGCGTCTCTGCTCCCGGTCTCCGGATCGTCCTCCTTGGCCAGTCTCCAGGTTTTCTTTCTCCTAGGATGACAAAGGAAGAGCAGCAATACCTATTCATGGACATTTCTCCCCCACCATTGATATAGTGGGGTGGCATATATATTTTAGAACTCAACAGATATGAACATGCACATTTTTTTTAAATTAAGCGACAGGAACACATAAACTTGAGAAACACAGAATTTGATAGGTTATATGTAGGATATTTTAGGGTTGGAATTGAATCACTCTGGAGCGGTACCCTCTGGGATTGCAGAGGACTCCTCCAGTTGTTGCAGAGTGTGCCTGGGATGGCAACACTTCAACTGGTTGATGTGTACCAACTTGTCTTCCCCAGCTGCCAAACCGCCTTTGAGGATGCGGATCTTGTAGGCCACAGGGGAGATCTTGTCTATAATCTCAAACGGTCCCTTCCATGTAGGCAAACATTTTCGCTGTTTGGCCTGGTTCCTTTGGAAATTGTATAAATAGACCCGGTCCCCCACCTGATATTCCTTCCTGGAAGTTTTCAGGTCATAGTGGGTCTTCATACTCTCAGCTGATCTTTCTAGATTCCGCTGAGCATAGGCAAAAGCATGTTGAAGGTGTTTCCTTAAATTCTCCACATACTCATGAGTTGTGGAGGCATTTATTAGTGTCTGCTCTTGGGTCCTGTAGAGCAAATGCTGCGGAAGCACCATCTTGCGTCCAGTCATCAACTCGAATGGTGACATTTTGGTTGCAGATGAAGGGGTAGATCTGATGGCCATTAGGACCAGAGGTAATCGGATATCCCAACTTGGCCCAGAATCTGCCACAAACCTCTTTAATATGCCCACAATGGTTCGTTTATATCTCTCTATTGCCCCAGAAGAAGCTGGCCTGTAAGCACTGTGTAGCTTTCTCTTGACCCCCAGTATCTCCCACATCTTTGTCATTACTTCACTAGTGAAGTGGCTACCCCTGTCTGACTCAATCCTTTGAGGTAGACCAAAATGGGAAAAGATGTGGTTAATCATCAGGGCAGCTGCTGTTTCTGTCTTGCAATTTGGGGCTGGGAGACATTCCACCTACTTGGTAAACAAGCATGTAACGGTCAACATGTACTTGTTTCCTCTAGACGAGCGAATCACAGGGCCTACAAAGTCGATTTGCAAATCTGACCATGGCAGTGTCATCCCCCTCTTTTGGAGGGGTGCACGGTGCGTGAGGGATGATGGCTGAAATTGTGCACACACAAGACACCCCTTCAAGTATTGGTCAAGGTCCTGCCCCATGTGTGGCCAGTATGCAACCTCTCTTAAGATTTCCAGTGTTGTGTGAAACCCCCTATGACCGGCGGTGGCCGCATCATGGGCGTGACTTAACATCAGGCTTCGGAATGAGGTAGGAACCACCCACTGATCGTGGCCAGCTTTGGATTTCCTTACCAGCAAACCGTCTTGGATTCGGAACATTTTTGGACATTTCATCAACACTCTTAGGTCCTCTTTCCCAATGTAATCGGTATCCGTCAGGGGAAAGTTCTCAGGGTCCTCAAGGTGTTGGTAAAACTTACCGATAATTGGATCCCCCTTCTGAGCTGTAATCAAATCAGCATCAGGGGTCTCCTTGCTCCAATGGGCAGTTGAAAGATCATTGTGAGCATTTGTCTGGGACCTAGTGATAGCAGTGTCCTGGATTTCCTCCAACAGGGACTCAATCTCAGTTAGATCCCCTTGGATGGCCCCGGTTTTGGCCAGCTGATCAGCTAAGTCATTTCCAGTTTTGTCTGGTCCCTCTACTTTGGAATGACCCTTGATCTTTTTCCAGTAGATGGTCATCCCATTCGATGTGACCAGATCATCAATGTTTTGGATCAACTTCCCATGTTTCAAGGGTTTGTTGTTAGCACATAACATGCCTCTGGTTTTCCAATTAACCAGGTGCTCCACGAACCCGTTCCATACATAATCCAAATCTGTGATTATCACCAGTTTGTGGAGTTGATGCTGGACAGCAGTGAGGATGGCCTGATGCACAGCCATCAATTCTGCCACCTGACTACTTCGGGGACCAATTTTGTATCCAGCGGAGGGTTCTGGGGATTCATTCACCCATCCATTCCCTACGCCGGCCACCAGTTCTTTCTCCCCGTTGTTGTCAACATGGTAAGAGCATCCATCCACATAGACAGTGGGCATTCCCTCACACTTGTCCTCTTCAAAGACTTTGTGTGGGGAATTAAGGTATGCCTCCGTGTTGTCCTTGATTTTTAGACTTTCGTCCTCGAGACAGTTTTCTCTGGCACAATCATGCAAGTCAGCCAGACCTTGCGCGAGGGGACTCTTCTTGTTTTGGCCATATCTGACCTCCACAGGAAAGCCTTGCATTGACAGAATCCAGGAAGTAATTCGGGAATCACTCACATTTCCGGCCTGGATTCTATCACTTTGGAGATATTGCAGAGGCTGGTGTGGAGTCTCCACTATGATATGTTCCCCCTGGATAAACGGGCGGTAATTCTTCAATGCCCACACCGTTGCCAGGAGTGCCTTCTCACAATTGTTGAATTTTTCCTCCACAGAGGATAAAGTTTTGCTCGCATAGGAGATTACTTTATTGACCTTGTCATGCTTTTGGTATAATATTGTCGTCAAGCACGTATTAGAGAACCCCGTCTCCAGGAAGAACTCCTTGTTTCTGACACGGTAAGCTAGGCAAGGCGCTTGTGAGAGGCTTCTCTTGAGTTGTTTTACCGCCTCGGCTTGTTCTGGACCCCATTCCCACTTGACCCCCCCCCTTCAGGAGATGAATCAGGGGTCTGGTGATCTCTGCGTAGCCTTCAATGAACTTTCTGCTGTAAATAGTCAGCCCAAGGAGGCTCCTTAGTTCCCGCAGAGTTGTGGGGTCTTTTAGTTTCTGGAGTGCTTCCACCTTCTTTTCCTGGGGACAGAGACCCTGAGGAGTAATCTCATGCCCCAAGAAATTAACACGGGTTCTACACCACTGTGCTTTCTAAAAGGAAAGTTTTGCTCCGGCGGCCCTCAACTGGGTCAGAACATAACGGATCTCCGCTATGTGTTCCTCCACAGATTAACTTTTGATGAGGACATCATCTACATAAGCCAGGTTACCCCTTGCACCCAGGTCGGGCATGGCCTTGTGTAGGAAAATGTTGAATTCATTGCCGGAGTTGAGGTATCCGAAGGGAGTCCGGGTCCATGTGTACTGCTGGCCCCCAAAGGTAAAAGCCACCTTGTATTGGTCCTCCCTACTGACAGGCACAGTCCAGTATCCATTGGTCAGGTCTATTGCAGTGAATACCTGTGACCCCTGGATCTGGGCCAGCCCTTGGTCAATGTAGGGCAGAGGCCATCGGGAAATATGGACCCGTTTGTTGAGCTCCCTGAGGTCGGCGCAGAGTCTCCACTGGCCGTTTGGCTTCAATATTCCCAGCAGCGGATTATTGAAAGTGCTGTGGACTGGACGGATTATTCCCCGGGAATCAAGGTTCTTAATTATTTTAGTAAGGGACTCCATGGATGCGAGAGGCAAGCGATATTGCTTCACAAACACTGGAGTCATTCCAGGGTCCGTGGGGATTGTTGTTGTGTGGATGTCGGTGCGGCCACAGTAATATGAGTCTACCGCAAAGAGATCTTGGAAATCCAAGAAAACTTGTTTCAACTTTTGCTTTTGTTCCAGAGTCACACAGGCATCAGCTAGGTTGACTCTCTCTTCCACCATCTGCCTGAAGCCTGGAAAGACTTCTGGTTTGGCTATCTCAGCAGCCTCCTCCAGCTGGGTGGAGAAGTCCCTGGTCAGAGCGCTGATTTGGACTGGAGGCCCCAGGTGGGAAAGGCAGCCTTCATGGACCTGGAAAATCACCTCATCCCTCCTGAAGTCACAAGTCACATCTTCCTTACCATAAGGGCAAGAAGTGTACACCAGGAAGTTCCCCCCATGCCGGGTGAAAATCCTGTCTGGCGTTGTGTTGTCATCACTGTCCCCGTCAAAAAAGTCCTTGGGGATTGGTCCTAACAGTTCATTTCCTAGATCAATGGAAAAATGTCGGTCATCAACCGCCATTCCAAAAATGGTGCCTGTGGCTAGAGTAATACTCTTTAAGTCGCTGTTATCCACCTCTATTGGAATGGTGTCATGTTCTATGCTGACTAATGGAGTTGGGTTTACCCCCAACATTTGCTGTTTGAGAGAAGCATTTAGATGTATATAAGCATCAGGGTTTTGCAATTTCTGTCCTCTTTTAACTTTCACTTCCAGGGAGAATTGTCGGGTCCTTTCTGGGATGGTGACTTCCTCTTTGATCTGAATTTCAACTGCATAAGGTAGCAATTGAGCTGACCTAAATGCTTTTTTTGGATCATCAAAGCCCATGGGATTATCCGCTAATCGGGACCAAGCTTTGAAGTTTATTAGGTCCAAACTAATGGCAAAGCGATTGAGAATGTCACTGCCTAAGTAAAAGGCGGCAGTGACGTCTCGCACAACCCAACAATTATGGACTATGCTCTTGTTGCCAATGGAGATTTTGAGCATACACCTGCTTGGAAGGAGATGTTAGGAATTGGGTGCTTCCAGTTCCATTTGCAATTTTTCTATCAGTTTGAATGTGGGAATGGCTGGATCTTTTGGGAGTTGGCGGAACATGCCTTCGCTGATGAAGCTCTTACCGTTGTTCACACACACTCGAGCGAGAACAGAGTCCTTGCCATCATTTAACTGAACAGGGATGAACAACTGCTCTCCAATTTGCTGAATATCAGCCAGGCTCTGAGCTGATTTCACATCTTTCTGGACTATAGGAGTTGGAGTTTCTGATTGTGGATTAGTAAAGAATTTCGAAGTGTTTCCTTCCAGCGTGGAGTACCACTTTAAACTGGAAGGAAGGTTGATTTTCAGAAATAGAGATGACCCCCCATCACCATTCTGTTGTCCTACTGCGATTACTGTCACGTCTGGAATCTGGTTGTTCTGGAAGTGAAATTCTATTTGGTCAGATTTTTGTTCAACCATGTGGCAGGTGCCGTTTAAACTAACATGGTTGACACTCTGTTTTAATTTTATTGGTCGGCTAGTCTGGGTCCAGAGGACCTTGTTTACACAATCTATTAGAGGTGACAACCTTCTCAGGAGGTCATTCCCTAGTAAACAAGGGGTGCCCTCTGGAGTCACTACTATGACCGGGTGTTTCAACTTGTGTCGCCCAATTTTAATGTCCAAGTCTGCAGTCCCCTCAACGGGAATTTCCTTCCCGTCAAAGTTCTGCAGTTGTCCAGGAAGAGAGGTGAGAGGAATACGGTAATTCTCCCCCCTTCCGGCATTTAGTTCCTCAAAGGCCCTTTTGAACAGAAGGGTAGCTTGGGATCCAGTGTCCACCAGTGCCAAAATTGTACCCTGCCCCTGTACTTGTACCGGGGCATAGTATCTTCCCTCCTTCTCCTCAAGGGGGCACAGATAATGCACATTTTTGGACAACTGGTGCGCTAACTTTCTGGTTTTGGACATTGCTAGCGAAGAGATTTGGGCAGAATTCTGTGGAGAGCCTTGGGAATCTGAAAGAAAAAGTTGGCAACTGGAGATCAGAGCCATTGTGGGTTCCCCTGGTTCCGGTTCTGGGCCGCCCCTCCCTTTTTGGAGGCAGTCACCAGGATGGGTTTGAACAAGGGGATTTTGGTATTGTGGGTTCTGGGATGAGATGATGAGCGGCGGTAGCTCAGTCTCCATATCTCCCCAGTCTGGATTGGAATCCCTTGGGACCCATTTTTCCTTGGGAGGAGTTCCCCCATCTCTGAAGGAGAAGGTCCTTTCCCCGGGATCCTCTGAGGATCCCTCTCCCTCAAATTGGAAGACCTGTACCTCCTCCACAAAGTGGGTCTGTTTGGGTCCTTTGTTTCTCCTACCCCCCCTCTGCTCCTTGGGAGGCAGGCTTTCAGGGGTAGTAGATTTTGTTTCCGGTTCCTGGTTTTCTAGGAGCTGTTTACAAGTTGGGAAGGAAGCTTCCTCCAAGGCTTTACACCCCCCTTCCCCTTGTGCCTCCTCCCTGGGAACCGGTGTGTTATCGGGGTGCTGCCCCCGTCATTGTTCTGGAGCACCAGGTCCAGAGTTTGGGGCATTCTGCGGTGGCATGCTCATCTGAGGGTTCTGTTGAGCCCTCAGTATGTGACCCAGATCCCGTGCCATATTTTGGACCTGGCGCTCTAACTGGGAAAACCGCTTAGGCTGAAACGGGGCTCTATTTTCTCCCCTGGGCTGATCCCGGGAAGGGTAGCTATCCCTTCTCTGGTAGTACCCCTGGTTGGGAAGATTTTGGTACCCCTCCACCCTTGGCCTCCCCTCTCCCGGATTAGGTTGTCTGGGCTCAGGGAATTGGGGAAAGAAGGATGGATGATTTTGGGGCTAGAAATTGGGCGGATACCTGGGGAAAAAGTTCTGCCCAGGATTTGGAGAATTTCTGCCCTCCTGTGGGAAGTTGGGAGGGAAGTTCCCTGGGTTAGGTGCTTGGCCGGATCCCCCCCCCCCTTGGGCTGGAGGAGTCCACACATAACCCAGGATTGGTCGGTTTCCCTTATAGCGGGGACTTACATAGTCAGGGGAGCGGGGGACCCCATTTGTGGGACTACCTCCTCGACTCCCTGTCTGTGACTGGCCCGAGGGCCTTCTGGGCTGTGAATTATTAGGTGCAGGTAGGTATTTAGACCCCCCCCATCTCCAAATCCAAAACGGGGGTGACCTTTACCTCTGCCACCTTGGCAGCAGCAGGGGTGCTGTTGGTTTTGGGATTTTTCTGGGTATTGCTTTTATTTTCTATGGGCTTCTGCACCTTATAGATCCGGGTAGCCTGTTCAATGACCCAGTCTAAAGATCTTTTCTCATGAAAATCTCTCACGAGCTGGGTCATTATATGTTTGGGCAAGGCATGGAAAAATGTATTGACAAATTCTCTGCTGTCTGTGCGCACCCTTCTGGTGGTCTGCGCAAAGGCACGTTTCAGTTCTTGCACAAATTCTTGTGGGGCCTGATCCTCCCCACATTGCAAATTGTAGGCTGCCTTGCGAGCCTCTTGAGGATTTCTGTGAACAGAAAAATGTTTCAAGATGGCCGCCTTATAGGTGGACCATCTTAAATGATTTTGGTCCTCCAGCCCCGCAAAGAAACTGGAGTATTCTGGTGAGAAGGTCCACTTTACATATTGAATACAGCTTTGGCTGTCCTTCAAATGGAAAGTCTCCATCATTTGCTCGTAAAGCTCCAAGTGTTCCCAAACAGAATACTTGGCGTTCTTGTGATAAGGCGTGATGACACTCCTTATTGCCTTTATTTGCTTCATTGGGTCTTAAGCAAGGCCCTTTTTGCCTTATTGGCCTTTTTGGTTCGGGTAACCCTGGTCCATTCATCCTCTGACTCAGAGGCACTGCTCCCAGAGGTTCCTGTCTGATCTTCCAGGTTTTCCCGGATTCTGCGAGCCTGGGATTGGCTGGCAGAATGTGGGGACCTGGTCTCCTGTGTCCTGCGTCGTTCAGAGGAGTCTTCAGATTCCTCCTTGCTGCCAGGATTTGATGGGTACCCCCCCCCACTGACCTAACTGGGCAGAAGTTTTCAGGATGCCCTTAATGGGCCTATTCTCCTGGGGTTCCCCACTAAATTGCACTGTGCTTGGGTGCCCATACCCGGATGCCCGCCCATCCATTCCTGGGAGGTACTGGCCTATGAGCCCCATGCTTCTGGCTGGATAGTAATCTGCCATCCCTGTGGCCCGGTGCTCATGTGCGCCAGGGGACATGGGGGTGGCAGAGTCCAGGGACTGAGAGAGATAAAGGCCTCTGGTACTAGGGCTCCTGAGGTTATGCTCAGGAGTTTCCCTTTCCCAGCGAACCTGGTCTCTATCTGCCCCTGCTCCCTGTTGCAATGCAAGAGCCTGCGCTTTCAGTTCCTTAGTTAAGGCCTTACTAGACTCTATCAGTCGCTCCTGCATCGCTACCTGTTGTTGGAGCCTATCATTGTGCTGACAGAGAGCCTCATTTTCTCTCTGTGCCTCCTGATTGGTCCTGGAGTACTGGGCCAGTCTCTGCTGCAGGAGGGTTACCTCCTGAGCTGTGTCCCTATTGGCCTGCTCCTTTCTTGCCAGAGCATCCTCCACCCTCCTGGTGTGCTCTAACAAGTTCTGGTGTTCTTTTTGGAGGTCACCCAGTCCCTGGAGGGCCAGGTGATTTTCTTCCATTTTCCTTTTTAAGTGGCAGACTTCCTGGCCTAAGGTATCCCTTTCCTGACTAAGAGCCTGCATCTGTGCCGCCAGGTCGTCCCTTTGTCTTTGGAAGGCACCAGTTTTCTGGCGCTCCTGGTCAAACTCTGCCTGGGTATCCAGGTCTTTCAAAATCAGTTTATTGCTCTCTGCCTTCTCCCTATCTAGGTGGCTTTGCAGGGTGACTACCTGCTCAGCACATGCCCTATTGAAGTCTAACTGTTGCTCCAGCTTTTTCTGGCTCTGCAGTAGGGAGTCCAAACCTTCTTGGTACTCTTTCTGCAAGGCCAGAAATCTGGTATCCTGGTCCACCTTTTCCTGTTGCAGCACATCCATATCCTCCTTTATTTTAGTGATGTACTGTCTGCTGTCATTTTCTGACTCCTGGCTCCTGAGCAGCCTCTGCTCAGAAGAGTCCAAATCACATTGGGCCTTCTGTAGTGCCAGCAGTTGCCTACTCGCCAGATCTTGGCCTTCAGCACATTTGTCCTGCATGGCTCCCATATGTAAATATAAATATGCCGCTACCCTGGCAATCTTGTGTTGCTCATCCTTGGCCTTAGGGGCCATATATAGTTCACTCAGGGCCACATGTAGGGGGCCCTGATCTCCCCATTTATCTGACCCTGTTTCAGTGACCTGTTGCGCGATTGCCTGCAACCAGACCGTTTGGTCCTGATGAGTCCACTCACCTCTCACAAATATCTTATGTAAGAAGTGTTCTCTGGCTATTTTCATATCTACCAAGGTCGTCATTCTGGAATTTGAGTTCCTTCCTGACTTACAGAAGTTTGTATTTTATTTTTGCAAAACAGACCTTTTCCTTAGAGCGTCCCTTTGAGGAGTGCTTTACAGCGTAACACAGCGTGGTGATCCGACCGGATATCTGTATCTGGTCAGCTGGCACACTGTATTAATCTGCACAAGTGATAGATCTAACCCAAACGTCCCGGACGAGCCCGCACTTTGTAAGAGGATTCAATCCAGCACTACAGCTAAGTCAATGCCTAGTCTGGGATACTGAATGGAAACCCTTATTGATATATCTTTATGTCCAGTTCATGAGTTCTGGATGACTACCCCTATATAACACCCCTCTCTTGGAATCCCCCTGACCCCACTGAGCCAAGAAGTAGTTCTGTTTTGCAAGTTAAAAGGTTTATTTGAGAATTTAAACAATATATATATATATATATATATATATATATATATATATATATATATATATATATATATATATATATTACACTTTATAATAAATTAATAATTGAATATCACACTTAATCTGAGCAGTAATCAATAATGGATAGTCTGGCACTAGCACACTTCTTCATAATCAATGATGAGTGGTTATAGGATGGATAAGATAGCAACAATACTTTTATGGTTTCAAATGGATGCAAGGTGGAATGAAAATGCAGTACAGAAAAAAAAACTTGATATGATTTCAACAAAACAATGTAATCACTTTTCTCTGGCAATCCACTCCCCCCCCTTATGCAATGTAAGTTAATGAAGAGGAGAGCACACAGTTCTTAGAAATGCAATCAAATGTAATTCAGTTCACCCCAGCAAGCTTAGACTACAGAAGTTTGAAACACAGGCCCAAACTGCTTTTATATGTGCTGGCAATGAAGTGAGGAATATGCTGAAAATGGTTTTAATTCCCTTTAGGAGGTTCAGGGTGAGTGAAATATACTTGGGATGAGTTCAGGCTCACTTTAGCAATGATCTAGGGATGGTTCTTAAGAGGCAAACGAAATTTGGCAGTTCAGGCAAAAGCAGCTATCTTTTTACAAGTAAAGAAATCAGGCCAAATCGCAAATCGCGGCAAAATTCGCGAATATGTGAATCGTGATTGCGGAGAAAGTATAAGGAAGTCGGTTCCAGGCGTGTTGAAAAGCTGGGATTCTAAGCTTTCAGAGGAAAGTTAAACTAAGTTCCTAGAACAAACGGTTCCAGAGTTACGGATGATTAAATAAAGGTTGTTTTTCGTATTTGAAATTTTAAAAGTTCAAAGCGACAGGTTACAGCTTGCAGCTAGAAAATGACAGGTGACAGCTTTGCAAATGACAGGTGACAGTTAGGAGGCAGTTCTGGTTAGATTAAAATAGTTTGGATTAGATTATTTTAACTAAGAGATTGGTTCTGCACAGTTCTGCTAGGTACTCACAATATATTTTTGAATTAGGCCTCGCCACGGATCTGGTCAGGTTTTGGACTGGACTTCGGTTCTGGTCTCGGCACTTCACAGTGATCTGGATCAGCTCTCTGGTTCTGCTAACAGCGGTCTGGGTCACTCTGGATCTCTGGCCTCTGGTTCTGGATACTGCTCTGCTTTCTCTGGGTACAGCACTGCTTCTGGATCTTTCTGGCACAGGGTTTCAGGCCAGAATCAACACCTGGGTCCAGCTGTGAATAGTCTGCAAATGATTTTTGGGCCTGCTGACAAATACTTTTGCTTGCAGTGGGCCTTCTTGGTTCAAAGTTCTGTAGTCTCTGTTTAGCTTGGAAGTCTAAGTGTAGGATCTCTGGATGTGAAGTCGTCGGTCAGCATGCTCCGCAGCAAATGGAATTGAATGTCCTCTCTAGCTTCCAGTGGCTCTTTTTATGTCTTTTGAAAGTGTGTGTGTGTGCAGCATCACTAGCCAGCCCCTCTTTCGACTGCCCATTGGTCAAGCTTTCCGCACTGCTTTGATTCGGGGAAGGAAATGTGTGTCATGGTGATGCTGTAGGTTTTATGGGTCAGAGGATCCTCCCCTGGTCAGTTTGCCCACAATCTATATTTGACCCAAATGCATATTTGCACAGGTACACATTTGTTTAAAATTACATGCACCCATCACGTATCACATGAGGTATACTCTGTTCAAACTCTGATGTTTCTAAGAGCTTGCATTCAGAAACGGCAACATTTTGCGTTTTTTTAACTGGTTTTGCAATATTGGTTTTTCATTAAAAATTATACACATATACACGGCCTGTCCATACATACTCCAGTAAATTCCCATGTCTCTAGCTTAAACACAGAGTCTGTAGTATACATAAATAGCAGGGTTTCGCCCCAGAACATCACACAAATTGGAGTTTGGGCTTGAATCGAAGGTACATTTTTTAAATGAAGGCTTTCAAAGTTATACATTCCTGTCATTTGATTACAAAGAGTTATCAGTGTTTCTGTAAAATATATATTTTGCTTTCAATTCAGTTCTCAGAGTGTTGGAGTCCGCCTCCAAGACTTGGGTGGGTCAGTGATCACATGTGTCTTCTGGCAGGCAGGCCTTTGTTGACAGGAAACAGTCAAAATCAACATATTCTATTCAAGTGCATGAGCCTATTGTGTGGTCTCCAGGAGGCTCCCAGCCAGTCTGCCTTCTATCAATCAAGAGGTCATGTGAGATTCTAACTCCTGGTGTGAATCTCTGGAGGTGAGAGGTTTCCCAGCCTTTGGCCTGTTAATTAAATCAGATTGTCTTCTGGGAACAGCATGTGGTTAAGATTTTAATTAACTCCCAGCCTTTGATGTAAAGGCCTCTCCTGCAACTCCTGACATGCAGTTTCCCTGTCAGAGTTTAGACCGCTAGCGCCGCCCTCAGTCAAAAGCGGGTACTGCATGCATTTTTTTGGATCAGTCTTGAATTCAAGCATTTCAAACAAGAGATATTACATGGAAGTATATTGTCCAGGTTCAACAAATGGCATTAGTGTAGTTCTGCAGTAAAATAATTTTGTGCCCATAAATTAGCCATGTTTGACCTGAAGAAAACAAATTCCCACCAGTTATGGGTTGCTTTTGGCAATCAGCATTGCCCCTTTTACAATGGTTTTAGGCTCTGTTCCCTTTTGTGCTCACAACATAGGCAAAAATGGGTGGCAGCCTATTCTTCATGCATTTCCCTGTGCATTTTCTGGGAAGTTCTGGCCATCATGATGTTTTCCATGCCAGTACTGCACAGTTTTTGTGGTAGGGCTCGGATGCATGGGTAAAAACATCCCACAGTATACTATAATACTAATAAACATATAAGAATCTTAAGCATTTAATGTGCTGTTTGCTGGCATATTGTTATTTGAATATGTAACAAAAACTTGTATTAGATGTACAACAAAATATACATGATTTCCTCTGATTTTAAAGATGAAGGGGAAAAGCAACATCCTCAATAGGCTTATAATAAACACAATATTGTTCCACGCAGTCAGTGGCAATGAGCAGATATTGTGCTTTACTAGACCCTAGGGCTGGATGCAAACAAAATGTTCTGTTTGATCATTTCCTGCATTTATCTGTAGTGGTGAATGGATTTGTTGGCAAGTACTTAAGTATCAACATTTATGAAAGTGGATTGTTTTTTCATGAACTCTCAGGGTGATTAGACCCTGCTTTACACTGTATTTACAGGTGTACTCCTTAACGAAAAAGAAGTGAGCAGCTTGCTTGTCCAAACAATACTCCACCTTCAGATATGATTGTCTTTTCATAATTGTGTGGGGGAAGTTTGGAATAGAAAATTGGATGTACTTCCTTTGCACATTATTGCATTATAATAGTGAGATACTGCAAACTGCCATGTTTAAACAACTGTTTCTTGAATGTGTGAGGTGATGCTTTAGTGTTTGCGATCAAGGCTTTGCTCATCTTCACATCTCTTGCTTCTGACGTGTTTCCCTTTTGGCATATGTAAGCATGTTTTAAGCTCACACTTTCTTAGGAAAAGTGGAATTAGTTGACAGAAGTCATTATGCTGTAAGCGTTCTTGCCTGCCTCAGAGCATGTGTGAATATTTGATGAGTATATTCACCCTCACGAAATGTATCACACTATGCTGTCCTCCCTTATAACATTGTCTAACATGTAAGAATGCAGCTGGTTTGAAAGTCTTGTATAGTCGGGCTTTGTGTCCTTCTAGCAGCATTGTTTAGTGTGATTCCTTGCCATGTATGGACCTCCCCTTCCATTGAAATACATGTGTTCTTTTGGGTATAAGAAAACGGTGCATGGCGGAATGGGGGTTCTCACTTTCACCAAAGTTTTGTGCTGTTGTTGGTTTGTTTTTGTCATGTTTTTGCTTTCACTTATAAATTGTTTACCACTCCACTGGAAATAGTCACTGATGATTTTTCCACGACTCTTAATTCAACATCCATTTGTAGATAATACGTTAAGTTTAACAAGCATTAGGTGGCATTGATGACGGTTAATTTGATTGCTCTAATGCGAAAGTTTGAATGGCATGGGGCAAAAGTATCTAAGTGAAATCATATAAAAACACGAACGTTTGGTTTAGGAGGTAAACGATAGTGATCAATTTAAGAAGTTTAATCATGTTTCATCGTTAAATCGCCTTCATATCATGGTCTCCAAATTTACAATAAAAAATGCATCTTTGTTGAAGTGTGCTTCTTCTCTATCACCACCTAACTGATGTGTTTTACTATCTCTATCCCTTTACAGTAAATGCCTTATGTGAGGCATTGAAAGGTCACCAAACGTATGAAGATGCATTGTCGTCTCTTTCATGATTTACTTCTATGGCCAGTTAATCCTGACTTCAACTTGCACTTAGTTTGTTCATTATAACTCACTCCTTAAGATCATGACAGCGTGTAAATGACAGGGTTATTGGCAGAAGAGATGTAATCCGAAATATTATATTTTCTGGTGGTCATGTAGTTACAGGTTGTAGCTCTAATAGTCAAGCTATAAAAAATGCTTTGCATGGAACGAAGAGCAGCTTAATTTTTCAACATTAAAATGTTTTTGTATTGGTGCCATTTATTTCTTTTTATTTCACATTCATCACATTACCCGCTAATCCTGAAGATTCACATTTTATGTATTAGCCAATCTGGGAAGAATTCAAGATGCATCACTCAGACACCCATCAGATGAAAGCATATGCCAGTCTTCAAGATGCTTCCTACCTACTTCCATACTGCCGTTATCTGACAATGATCATTTAGATGACCAGATCCATGGCTTGAAGGCAACATTACTGTCAGCCCAGGTTCTCTCCCTCTGGGTGCGCTAAGGGTAGTTTGTATTAGGTTATTATTTATAATACCACTGGTGCAAGTTTTCTGTTGGTATTATGGTCCTCATTTCTTGAGATGCGGCTTTGCAGGCAATCTATGTGGGTGTTATGCTATTGGGGTTGCCAGGGAGATAGCTTCTCCCACATCCACATTGGACCGGTGTACGCACCCCATGTAAGTAAGAGACTGCATACAGTGAGCTATTTGTTTTGGGTGTCATTTCCATGCACAACGTAACAACAGAAGCTGTCATCCAGTTCTTCTGGGAATTAAGCCCCTGCTGTTGCTCTTTGGGCAGGTACATTATAACCGGACCAATAGCTCAGCGGCTACCGCTTCTGACTTGCTTACAGAGTGTATATGTTGATTTTGATATGGGTGTGTTATTTCGACCATTTATGGCACACCATACCACTAAAGTTGCACTATGGTATAGTTCTCTTATATTTTACCCAGTTTGCATCAACACCTCCACTAGTATTCCAAGTACACTGGAAGAGACCACACCGAATCGCACATTATACATGCATATGCCACGCCCCTCTCGCGTGCAAATGTTGGGAGTGAACGAGGTGGATAATCTACCAAACAAAACCAAAGCACATTCGCTTTCATGCTGGTCGTTGCAATCTCCCACTCAGGATGCTAAATATAAAGCTAACATCATACTCCCTTTTTTGTGTCCTCAATATTATAATAACGTCACATATTTTCTGGTTGGCTTATCTGTGGTTTGTGCACATTTGAAGTGATCTCTAATAAACAGCTATTATTTAACTGTGCATTTTGTATAGATGTTACAAGCAGAACAAGTCTCTGGCGTGACCCCACCCGTAGAAATATGATGCCATTTGTATTTAAAAAAACAGCAGCAAGTTATAGTCTGTCCATGTATGTTCCTGCTTACATGCGACTTGGCAGCTGTCTTTTCACTACCTGAATCTGGCAGCTCTTTTCTGAAAGCTTTATATAAATTGCACAATAAGGTTTATGTGGAACACAATATTTCTAACACACGACATTCGCTGAGTTACAACAAATGCTGAGAACCGTTACCTGTAAATCCGACCTGCCACACTGCTGTTTACATTTGCCAGCGAACCTAAATTGCCTAAGTCTGATTCACACGGTGGTTAACATGCCTACTACACGTGTGACTTGTAGTCTCATGCCAATCGAAGTGTGAAGTGTGACTGACAACCCAGCCCAACGAGCCTCTCGGAAGGAAGCGAACCTTCCACACTTCCGCCTGTCCCTGCTGAACAATATCAAGATGCAGAGGAAATTGTCAGCCCACCCGCATCGTTATGTGGGGGCCGGCCGCCGTTGCGGCCGCTACGTTAGGACGTCCAGGACGTGACGTCAGGGGAAGGGGAGGGGCGGGGAAGAGGTTCAGCAGTTGCCGCGTTGGGGGAATAAAGTAAGGTTATCCAGCACTCCGGCTCCCGCGTATCATTGCTGCTAAGCGCGCGCGCACCTGCGCACCTGCAGTCCCCGGCCGTACATCGGCCTGACAGAAATCACCGCTGGCAATGGTAGTGTGCCCGCCTTCAGTGTCAGACCTTGACTAATGGAATCCTGTCTTCTCCGAAGGGTTGTTACTTGTATTTTGTCTACCTTTCCCAAAGTATGGCATTCACAATTGATTAGTAACACAGATTGAAATGTTTATCTACTGAAAGACAAAATGAAATACCTACAGGCAGAGATGTGTTTACAAGCTGAGCCAGAAGTCGATTTATTCACAAAATGAAGAGTGCATGTGCACAAGAGCCTTTGCACCATAATTCTAAATTCATATGTTCGCGTCTGCACAAACATCGAAATATTCCATAATGCGACGCACACAGGGGCGCAACAAATCCTACATTTTGGGGAGGGGTTTGGGGTGCTAACTGGTGATGGGAGTGGCCACTTCAGAAAATAGGCATGGCAAACCTGTTGGATCTGCCCCCTCTATTCTACCCCAAGGGTTGACTGGCGTTTGGGGCAAGTATCAAATGGTACAATTTGAAGCTCAATATGCCAGTGAGAATGACAAAGGGATTGGATTTAAAGTCAACATGCACATTGACAGGGTAATTCATAGAAATTCGCACAAAAGTGGCGCACGCGGCTGGCGCACAGTGTACCCGTGCGATACACTGCGCCAGCCGCGTGCGATAAAATCCTTTTCATCGCACAGTGTATTCATGGATTTTAGCCTCCAAAACCAGCCGTGGCGCAGAGTGGCGCAGCGACCCTGCAGCAGCGCCAGTTCCGCCCCCAAAAACGCCCTCGCGCAAGGAAAAGCCTTCAAAATTCCCAAATCATTGCAAAGGGCTGCGCTAACACTGGACCAGTTCACAGGGCTGCCAAACAGCAAACGCCAAGCGGGGAACGTGTATTTCAGTGGTTCTCGGGAAGTTTCACACGCGATTGTCCTGGGTATGTGTACATCAGGGGTGCGCGGGAAGTAACACACGCTATTCCATCAGGTCACGTGTATTCCAGGGGTGCGCGGGAAGTATCACACGCAAAAACAGCAGGGTACGTGCATTTCAGGGGTGCGCGGGAAGTATCACACGCGATTCCATCAGGGTACATGTATTCCAGGGGTGCGCGGGAAGTATCACACGCAAAAGCAGCAGGGTACGTGTATTCCAGGGGTGCGCGGGAAGTATCACATGCAAAAGCAGCACGGTACGTGCATTTCAGGGGTGCGCGGGAAGTATCACACGGGATTCCATCTGGGTACGTGTATTCCAGGGGTGCGCGGGAAGTATCACACGCAAAAGCAGGAGGGTACATGTATTCCAGGGGTGCGCGGGAAGTATCACATGCAAAAGCAGCATGGTACGTGTATTTCAGGGGTGCGCGGGAAGTATCACACGCGGTTCCATCAGGGTACGTGTATTCCGGGGGTGCGCGGGGAGCACTACACGTGAATTGCCCGTGTGGGTCCTCCCAGGTGTTCCCTCTACACCCTCCACGGCCCCTGCAGGCGGCCCACACCACAGGGGACTAACCTGCACATGTCCCGCAGGCAACCCATCCACCATGCCCATGCCCCCCAGCCAACCCACATGTCACCTTGCACTACTGCCCACCAATGCATGTCCCCCTGCACCCCCACCCCCCAGCAGTCAGGGGCACCCTCCACCAGGCCCCCACTCATGTCCAACTCATGTCTCCCAGCACCCACACCCCCCAGCAGTCAGGGGCACCCTCCACCAGGCCCCCACTCATGTCCAACTCATGTCTCCCAGCACCCACACCCCCCAGCAGTGCAGGGCAGCCTCCACCAGGCCCCACTCATGTCCCCCTGCACCCCCACCCCCCAGCATCCAGGGGCACCCTCCACCAGGCCCCCACTCATGTCCCCCTGCACCCCCACCCACCAGCAGCCAGGGGCACCCTCCACCAGGCCCCCACTCATGTCCCCCTGCACCCCAACCCCCCAGCACTGTGGTGCACCCTCCACCAGGCCCCCACTCATGTCCAACTCATGTCTCCCAGGACCCCCACCCCCCAGCAGTGCAGGGCACCCTCCACCAGGCCCCCACTCATGTCCCCCTGCACCCCCACCCCCCAGCAGTGCAGGGCACCCTCCACCAGGCCCCCACTCATGTCCCCCTGCACCCCCACCCACCAGCAGCCAGGGGCACCCTCCACCAGGCCCCCACTCATGTCCCCCTGCACCCCAACCCCCCAGCACTGTGGTGCACCCTCCACCAGGCCCCCACTCATGTCCAACTCATGTCTCCCAGGACCCCCACCCCCCAGCAGTGCAGGGCACCCTCCACCAGGCCCCCACTCATGTCCCCCTGCACCCCCACCCCCCAGCAGTGCAGGGCACCCTCCACCAGGCCCCCACTCATGTCCCCCTGCACCCCACCCACCAGCAGCCAGGGGCACCCTCCACCAGGCCCCCACTCATGTCCAACTCATGTCCCCCAGCACCCACACCCCCCAGCAGTCAGGGCTACCCTCCACCAGGCCCCCACTCATGTCCAACTCATGTCTCCCAGCACCCCCACCCCCCAGCAGTGCAGGGCACCCTCCACCGGGCCCCCACTCATGTCCCCCTGCACCCCCAACCCCCAGCATCCAGGGGCACCCTCCACCAGCCCCCCACTCATGTCCCCCTGCACTCCCACCCCCCAGCAGTGCAGGGCACCCTCCACGAGGCCCCCACTCATGTCCCCCTGCACCCACACCCCCCAGCAGTCAGGGGCACCTTCCACCAGGCCCCCAATCATGTCAAACTCATGTCTCCAGCACCCCCACCCCCCAGCAGTGCAGGGCACCCTCTACCAGGCCCCCACTCATGTCCCCCTACACCCCTATGCCCCAGCAGCCAGGCGCACCCTCCACCAGGCCCCACGCATGTCCCCCTGCACCCCTATCCACCAGCAGCCAGGGGCACCCTCCACCAGGCCCCCACTCATGTCCCCCTGCACTCCCACCCCCCAGCAGTGCAGGGCACCCTCCACCAGGCCCCCATGCATGTCCCCCTGCACCCACACCCCCCCAGCAGTCAGGGGCACCCTCCAGCAGGCCCCCACTCATGTCCAACTCATGTCTCCCAGCACCCCCACCCCCCAGCAGTGCAGGGGACCCTCCACCAGGCCCCCACTCATGTCCAACTCATGTCTCACAGCACCCCCACCCCCCAGCAGTGCAGGGCACCCTCTACCATGCCCCCACTCATGTCCCCCTGCACCCCCACCCCCTAGCAGTGCAGGTCACCCTCTACCAGGCCCCCACTCATGTCCCCCTGCACCCCCACCCCCCAGCAGTCAGGGGCACCCTCCACCAGGCCCCCACTCATGTCCAATTCATGTCTCCCAGCACCCACACCCCCCAGCAGTCAGGGGCACCCTCCACCAGGCCCCACTCATGTCCCGCTGCAACCCCACCCCCAGCATCCAGGGGCACCCTCCACCAGGCCCCCACTCATGTCCCCCTGCACTCCCACCCCCCAGCAGTGCAGGGCACCCACCACCAGGCACCCACTCATGTCCCCCTGCACCCACACCCCCCAGCAGTCAGGGGCACCCTCCACCAGGCCCCCACTCATGTCATGTCTCGCAGCACCCCCACCCCCCAGCAGTGCAGGGCACCCTCCACCAGCCCCCCACTCATGTCCCCCTGCACTCCCACCCCCCAGCAGTGCAGGGCACCCTCCACGAGGCCCCCACTCATGTCCCCCTGCACCCACACCCCCCAGCAGTCAGGGGCACCTTCCACCAGGCCCCCAATCATGTCAAACTCATGTCTCCAGCACCCCCACCCCCCAGCAGTGCAGGGCACCCTCTACCAGGCCCCCACTCATGTCCCCCTACACCCCTATGCCCCAGCAGCCAGGCGCACCCTCCACCAGGCCCCACGCATGTCCCCCTGCACCCCTATCCACCAGCAGCCAGGGGCACCCTCCACCAGGGCCCCACTCATGTCCCCCTGCACTCCCACCCCCCAGCAGTGCAGGGCACCCTCCACCAGGCCCCCATGCATGTCCCCCTGCACCCACACCCCCCCAGCAGTCAGGGGCACCCTCCAGCAGGCCCCCACTCATGTCCAACTCATGTCTCCCAGCACCCCCACCCCCCAGCAGTGCAGGGGACCCTCCACCAGGCCCCCACTCATGTCCAACTCATGTCTCACAGCACCCCCACCCCCCAGCAGTGCAGGGCACCCTCTACCATGCCCCCACTCATGTCCCCCTGCACCCCCACCCCCTAGCAGTGCAGGTCACCCTCTACCAGGCCCCCACTCATGTCCCCCTGCACCCCCACCCCCCAGCAGTCAGGGGCACCCTCCACCAGGCCCCCACTCATGTCCAATTCATGTCTCCCAGCACCCACACCCCCCAGCAGTCAGGGGCACCCTCCACCAGGCCCCACTCATGTCCCGCTGCAACCCCACCCCCAGCATCCAGGGGCACCCTCCACCAGGCCCCCACTCATGTCCCCCTGCACTCCCACCCCCCAGCAGTGCAGGGCACCCACCACCAGGCACCCACTCATGTCCCCCTGCACCCACACCCCCCAGCAGTCAGGGGCACCCTCCACCAGGCCCCCACTCATGTCATGTCTCGCAGCACCCCCACCCCCCAGCAGTGCAGGGCACCCTCCACCAGGTCCCCACTCATGTCCTCCTGCACCCCCATCCCCCAGCAGCCAGGGGCACCCTACACCAGGCCCCCACTCATGTCCCCCTGCACCCCTATCCACCAGCAGCCAGGGGCACCCTCCACCAGGGCCCCACTCATGTCCCCCTGCACCCCCACCCACCAGCAGTCAGGGGCACCCTCCACCAGGCCCCCACTCATGTCCCCCTGCACCCCCACCCCCCAGCACTGTGGTGCACCCTCCACCAGGCCGCCACTCATGTCCAACTCATGTCTCCCAGCACCCCCACCCCCCAGCAGTGCAGGGCACCCTCCACCAGGCCCCCACTCATGTCCCCCTGCACCCCCACCCCCCAGCATGCAGGGGCACCCTCCACTAGGCCCCCATTCATCCCCACTCATATCCCCCTGCACTCCCACCCCCCAGCAGTGCAGGGCACCCTCCACCAGGCCCCCACTCATGTCCCCCTGCACCCCCACCCACCAGCAGCCAACGGTGCCCTCCACCAGGCCCCCACTCATGTCCCCCTGCACCCCCACCCCCCAGCACTGTGGTGCACCCTCCACCAGGACCCACTCATGTCCAACTCATGTCTCCCAGCACCCCCACCCCCCAGCAGTGCAGGGCACCCTCCACCAGGCCCCCACTCATGTCCCCCTGCACCCCCACCCCCCAGCAGTGCAGGACACCCTCCACCAGGCCCCCACTCATGTCCCCCTGCACCCCCACCCCCCAGCAGCCAGGGGTACCCTCCACCAGGCCCCCACTCATGTCCCCCTGCACCCCCACCCCCCAGAACTGTGGAGCACCCTCCACCAGGCCCCCACTCATGTCCAACTTGTGTCTCCCAGCACCCCCACCCCCCAGCAGTGCAGGGCACCCTCCACCAGACCCCCGCTCATGTCCCCCTGTACCCCCACCCCCCAGCAGCCAAGGGCACCCTCCACCAGGCCCCCACTCATGTCCAACTCATTTCTCCCAGCACCCCCACCCCCAGCAGTGCAGGGCACCCTCCACCAGGCCCCCACCCATGTCCCCCTGCACCCCCACCCCACAGCATCCAGGGGTACCCTCCACCAGGCCCCCACTCATGTCCCCCTGCACCCCCACCCCCCAGCACGGTGGTGCACCCTCCACCAGGCCCCCACTCATGTCCAACTCATGTCTCCCAGCACCCCCACCCCCCAGCAGTGCAGGGCACCCTCCACCAGACCCCCACTCATGTCCAACTCATGTCTCCCAGCACCCCCACCCCCCAGCAGTGCAGGGCACCCTCCACCAGGCACCCACTCATGTCCCCCTGCACCCCCACCCCACAGCAGCCAGGGGCACCCTCCACCAGGCCCCCACTCATGTCCCCCTCCATCCCCACCCACCAGCAGCCAGGGGCACCCTCCACCAGGCCCCCACTCATGTCCCCCTGCACCCCCACCCCCAGCACTGTGGTGCACCCTCCACCAGGCCCCCACTCATGTCCAACTCATGTCTCCCAGCACCCCCACCCCCCAGCAGTGCAGGGCACCCTCCACCAGGCCCCCACTCATGTCCCCCTGCACCCCCACCCCCCAGCAGTGCAGGACACCCTCCACCAGGCCCCCACTCATGTCCCCCTGCACCCCCACCCCCCAGCCGCCAGGGGTACCCTCCACCAGGCCCCCACTCAAGTCCCCCTGCACCCCCACCCCCCAGAACTGTGGAGCACCCTTCACCAGGCCCCCACTCATGTCCAACTTGTGTCTCCCAGCACCCCCACCCCCCAGCAGTGCAGGGCACCCTCCACCAGGCCCCCGCTCATGTCCCCCTGTACCCCCACCCCCCAGCAGCCAGGGGCACCCTCCACTAGGCCCCCACTCATGTCCAACTCATTTCTCCCAGCACCCCCACCCCCAGCAGTGCAGGGCACCCTCCACCAGGCCCCCACTCATGTCCCCCTGCACCCCCACCCCACAGCAGCCAGGGGAACCCTCCACCAGGCCCCCACTCATGTCCCCCTGCACCCCCACCCCCCAGCACTGTGGTGCACCCTCCACCAGGCCCCCACTCATGTCCAACTCATGTCTCCCAGCACCCCCACCCCCAGCAGTGCAGGGCACCCTCCACCAGACCCCCACTCATGTCCAACTCATGTCTCCCAGCACCCCCACCCCCCAGCAGTGCAGGGCACCCTCCACCAGGCACCCACTCATGTCCCCCTGCACCCCCACCCCACAGCAGCCAGGGGCACCCTCCACCAGGCCCCCACTCATGTCCCCCTGCACCCCCACCCCCCACCAGTTAGGGGCACCCTCCACCAGGCCCCCACTCATGTCCAACTCATGTCTCCCAGCACCCCCACCCCCCAGCAGTGCGGGGCACCTGCCAGCAGGCCCCCACACATGTCCCCCAGCCAACACGTCATCACAATCCAGATCCCAGGCTCCTATGACCACCCAAATCACACCCCACGCCACCTTAGTCCAAACACCCAACCAAGCTTTACAGCCATTCTAAATTGAAACACCCATTACATGATAGATAACAAATAAGCAGTATGCGCATGAGTACAAGTCCGTCAGACCCACACAATGGCAACACATGACTGTGAAAACCCACATTGTGGCAGGCATGAAACCAATGAGAGAAGTCCACAAATTGAAGTAAGAAACAAAAATGTATTACAGGCTAAATGAAGTGAATGAAATCAAAAGAAACAATAATGGCAACAAATATCAAAATTCAGCATGTCCACCAAAATAATAAATAATGAAAATGGGAATCCAAAATAACCGTAATGAAATTGTGTCCAAAGTCACCGTCCAACAAAGCAAATCCAAAGGGAAAGTAAAGTGAAAATCCATAGCTCCATGGTGAAAAAATAATAAAAGATGAAGGCCACAAATCCACTGTCAAACTATGTACAAAGAGCAAATCCAGGGTCCATGATCCCAACGATGTAAATGAAACCTACAATAAAACCCACCTAATAACTATATATAAAAAAGTGGGGCATAGTCCAAGCGCCCCAAATAAAAAAAAATAAATAAAACCTAACACTAATTAACTATATACAATGACAGCGGGCTAGTCCAACGGCTCACTTCTGGATGTTGCGGGCCAGGGCATCATCGAACTCCTGCTCAATGTCCCGGAGGCGGTCCTGTTCCATGGCCCGAGGGTCCGCAGGGACGACGACATGTTCGCCTCCAACTCCCTCCGGATTGCCTCGAGGCACTCGGCCCGACTCAGGGCCCTCCGCATGGAGTTCTCCGCCCTGACCATCGTGAGCCGTGCCTCTTCTGCCCGCTGCCGCTCTGCATCTATGGCATGGCCCAACCGCTGCCACACGGAAGACACTTCCCATCCTGGGTCCTCCTGCCCTCCAGCCGATGCCTGCCCCTCCGATGTCGAAGGCCCCGAGCCATCGTGGCTCCCACCTACAGCCTCCTGCTGCTGCTGCTGCTGCAACTGTCCATGTGCCCTGTCCGATGGTGCCTGCACATCCTCCTCCAGCTGGGGTGCAGTTGTTGATGTGGCCACCCCTGCTGGACGTCCGACTCCCGACTGTGGTAGGGATCTGTTGTCCACCAGCCTGGCCGCACGGCCAGAGGCATCACCACAGGGCACCTAGGTGATACATGTGTGGGAAGATAGCATGGAGGGCGACTGGGGCATAGGGGGTTCAGTTGAGGAGGGGGTCGGAACAAGGTCCAGGAAACGGAGGAATCCGGCCATGGTGAGCTGTCCCAGTGGGTCAACGCGGTCAACGAGCCATGCGATAAGACATGCAGTCTCATCATGGAAAGACTGCAGGTCAGCTTGCATGGCCCGTTGACGCAACACCACCCCACCCTGGACAGGCTCAACCTGTTGCAGGATAGCCACATCCGCAGTGAGAGGAAGGCCAGTTGGTGTAAGCCAATCGCCTCCCTGAGAACGGGTCTGAAGGTAGGCATCCCTTCTGGTGCAAGATGATGCGGTGACAGGAGCAGGGACAGGATTGCACACAGGCACCTCAACGGCGGCCTGTGCTGCCACCTGTCCCTGGTCCTGCACTGCACCACTAGCACCAGTGGAATCCCCACCTCCAGACCCCGCCTCTGTTGCTTGCACGGCCTCCTCCTCCACCAAACCCCCCACCAACCTGGATGACTCCGTGCCATCTTCCTCCGTTGTGCCCTGTGGGGTCCCAGTTGCCCCTTCTGCTGCCGAGGAGTCCAACTCCAACCTCCGCCTCCTGGACCTCCCCTCGGCAGCTGCGGCCTCGGACGCGGCACCGGACTCCTCACTCCCCGATGAGATCACAACCTGGGAGGGGAGCCGGGCCTTGCGTCTCCGGCTGGTGGTGCGACCCCTGCCGCTGTGCTCCACAGCACCTTCTCCGCCCTCTTCATCAGTTGACGCTGCAGACAGGGAGAAATAAAACACAGGCATCAGGGCACTGTATAATGGACTCATAAACACATGACAGTTGTACATGAGTGGCATTGGCAAACCTCAGACATGGCATCACAATCCCCAACACACATGTCATTTCAACTTGCACACATGAGCTATAATACAGCCATATCGCAACAGCCAGCACCATCCATACACATACAACAGCATGAGCAGGCAAAGGTGAGCCAGACATCACATGCGACACAGGGAGTGCACTACACATGCACACACACCACCACACTTGCATGCATGTGTACACCTCCGCCAACTGTCGCAGTGTTCAGATCGGCATCCATGTCACACCTGCCAATCATTCTTCCACATCCTTTGCCATGCAAGCCTACACACACAAGCACCATCCATGTGTCACACATGAGAGCCCTCGCATGTGTCAGCCTCACGGCCCTGTACCCCCCCATACTTGGCCACATAAAACCACATGTGTAACCTGCACACTCCTGCCACACCACCACATGCACAGCTTACAATCAGTATGCATGTACACTTACTGCTCGACTCCAGACGGGTCTGCCTCTCAAGGACCTGGACGTGGAGCGCTGGGGATATGTGTTCCAGGACCCTCATCTGATCTTCCGACAAGTGGCCCCGGCGACCCTTAGCATCTGCTGCTTTCAGGAGGCGCCAGGCCTTCTTGAGGGTCCTGGACCTGAAGTCCTCCAAGCTTCTTCACACGATGGAATAGTCGGACTGCCACCCCCTCCGCGTTGATGACAGTCACGATGTCCGTCCAAATCCGAGTCCGTCCTTCCTTGTCGGCGCGCAACCTTCCAAAGAGGGCATCATACTTCCCCAGGACATGCTCCACCAGGACACCAACTTCGGTGGCAGTGAAGCTGGTGCCCCTCTGCCTTTCTGGCCGGGGGTTGCCACTGGTGCCAGATGTTGCAGTGCCCGACATGGCAACCCCAGAGGAAGGAGTGGGTGGGCAACTGGGTCCTGGGGCTGGGCTGTGGAGCGATGGTATCCCAGTCGGGAGTCTTCGGTTCAAGCAGGGGTGGTCACAGCAACAGCACCCCTGGCTGATGTGCAGGCAGGACACGCGGGCAGCAGGCAGTCAGGCAGCAGCAGATGGCAGGTGGGAGCGTGCTCGGGGCTCTCTGGGGCAGTAATTCGGCCTTCTGGGCAGGAGCGTGGTCTTCCGTGTGCTTACGCGTGGCCAGCTTGATACGGAGTGATTTGGCACGTGAAAATCCAGCACGTCTGCGTGTAATTCAAGGAAAGGCCCTTAGCGCGTAAGAGCGTCAGCACACGTACGTTAATTCATTGGCCCAAAGGCCCCCAGGCGCGTCTATGACATCATGGCCGTTGAGAATGGCGCGTGTTAAAAAAAAATACACATCCGAGTGTCAAAGGGTGTAATTGGTGGAAATGGCGTCTTTTTCACGCTTTTTTTCCTGGCAGACGGTGAGTCGCGCACGTATTTAACATCTGTGCTTGCCCCGTGTGTCGTGTACCCCTTCAGAGGTCATTCTAGGCTGCGTGTGACACGCATACGTTCATTCTTGTGTTTCGGGGTGCCACAGAGTAGTGCAGGTTTATTTTTCCACACACGTGGTGTAGGAGGGGTTGCGTGCACCTTACTTCCCTTTTTTGGGGTGCCTGTGCGTTGCGTGACCCGTCATCTTTCCACAGGGGTGACATACAGCCTTGCTAGAGCACCAGGGTACGATTACCATCTGGTACCCAACCCCTTTGACCCCCAATTTCCCAGGACAATAGTTCACAGCGACTCCCATATGCACAATAATATCAGTGCCATAGCTGGGAGGCGAACAAGCCGTAAGGGTGGCAAAGGTGGCCGAGCCCCAAGTGGTGGCCGTGTTGGATCCGGTAGGGGACGTGGCCGTAACTTGCAGGGTGCCCCTAGCCCCCCATGTGTGGAGGACCAGTCAGGGACACCCATGCCCCCCCCCGGTTGAGGGTAACGTGGCTGACACCATCCATACTCAGCCCTTGTTGGACCAGCCCACTGTGGCACCAGACCTGGCACAGTGTGACTCCATGGCTGACTTCCAGGTCAGCAGTTCTAGGCCACGTGCGCCGGTGCACGTTGGTGTCATCAGGCCACGTGGATCAGGGGCAGCTAGGTCATCTGCTGCCCCGAGTAAGCAGGGTGGGGAGGCTGCAGGGGAAGCTGCGGCTCCATCCACCCCACCTCTCACACACCCAGCCAGGACAGTGTCGGTCCAAGTCCATCCTGCTGACATTCCCCCTGACACCATCACACTTGAGCTAATTCCTGCACCAACTCCCATGCTGAGTGTGCAATCCCACACTCCTAGTACAGAGTCCACTGGGGCTCCTGCCCCTAGTGTCCAGAGCGGCGTAGGACACTCAGGATCCCCACCACCTTCCAAGCGGAAGAGTAAGAGTGCTCGTCCAGTAGAGGCTGATGCCCCAGACACGGATACACAGTCCGGCCCATCAAGGAAGCCCAGCTTCAATGAGGCCGAACTGAATGCACTTGTAGTGTATGTGTCCGCACATGACCGCGAAATGGTGATTGTTGCAGGATCCAAGACCACACCTGCACAACGTCTGGCACACTGGCAGACCATCGCGGACATCATAAGTGCCCTTGGAATCGTGAGGCGCACAGCTACTGAATGCTACAAGCGCTGGAATGACCTGAAGCGCAAGGCAAAGAATAAGCTGGCCTCAAGTCATGCCGCTACTCTAGTGACTGGAGGTGGGTCTCCAGCAGAGGACATAGAACTCACTCCACATGAGCATGTTGCTGGGACCTACGTCATGGAGGAACAGATCCAAGGCGTGGGAGGACTGGCAGATTACGAGGAATTGTCCGGTGAGTGCACATGCATTTGTGTGTCATCCATGTGCATGGTGTGTGTGTGAGGGCTTCTGTTTGGGTGCCAGGTGAGGGTGTGTGTGCCTGAGTGGTTTGGGTCACCCATGTGCCTCATCCAATACATTCTGCGCACCAGCATTTGGGTATAGCAGTATCCCTTCTGCCAACAGTAGACATCCAGCCCAACACCACGCCAGTTGCCCTTGAAGTGTCATCTTGCCACAACATTGTTGCTTATTTTTCTCTGTTTATTCAGGCAGATTGTTTACATTCCACCACTTTTACTAGGCATTTCTCTGTCCTATTGTCACATGTCTGACATGGCTATGGTACAGTGGACTGACTTTGTTTCCTGGATATCATTTGTTTAGAAATGTCCCTGTGCTATAGGACCATTTTGGACTGGCAGCTCCAGGTTAAACATTTGAACCATTTCAATTAAAAAAGCAATTTCATGAGCAAACTAGACTGAATGAACAATTGGTGCCCTCCTCTCCCTCTTCACTTTATGGCTAGGGTACATGCCATCTGTGTGATGGCATGTGAATTTGACCGGCCAATCACAGGCCAATGTGTGATGCCACTGCTAGGCAGCATGCAGCAAATGTGTTGATCTTCCATCTTGGTGTCATCAATGTGTGCCATATGCCTCCCCTTCATACACAGTGGTGTTGCATGCATGGGAGGGTTTTAGTCATGTGGGACATGTGTCAATCAAGTACTGGTTCTGTAGCTTCTCAGCCCTAATTGTGTGCCATAGTGCTAATGCCTGTTTCCATTACTTTTCTTTTATGCCTTTGCAGGGGATGACGCACTTGATACTGCTGGGGTTGTGGAGATGGTGCAGACCCAGGAGGGGTCTCAGGGCCGACCGACCACCAGTGAGGGACGTGGTGTGGTGGTGGGTGAGAACCCACAACTGCTGCAGGTCGTGCTCTCAAGGGGTGTCTCTGGGTGCACCTCCCCCGAGCTGCATTCAGGTGTCAATTCGGATAATGAGACCTATGTGGCGTCGCAGGTGAGTGTTCCTGGGAGGGATTCTGTTCTGTCCGACCTACCTGCACCAGGGGTAGAACCCTCAATGGGGATGTCAGTGTTGGCAGGTACGCCTTTGGTGGTTACAGATGCAGGGTCACACTCCGCAACATCTGATCCTGTTCCTGGGCCAGCAGATCAGAGGGGGAATGCAGTCCTGCAGCCTCAGGCAGTGCCGGCACAGAAAGGCGCAGTTCGCCTTGCCCCAGATAGGTGTGGTGCTCGCCAACGTGGTGGCCATACGCCACCTGGCAATACCGCATGGGAGCAATCCATATACGTTATGGCAACCCAACAGGCAGCATCATCAGAGATGATGGCTCAGGCCATGGATAGGGTGGCCACTTCTATTGTCCCCTCAGAAAGGCTGATGGAGTGACTACAGCAGGCAACAGACTCCATCTGCCAGTCACACAGGGAGGACATGTTGGCACCCGACAGGGACAGGCGGGCGGCACTGGCGACTCTGCAGGAAGCCATTTTCATAGAGTCCCAGGGCCACAGGGAAGCCCTGGGGGTGGAACTCTGTCACCTCAGGACGACTCTTGTTGAGCTTGAGGCTTCAACAAACACAAGGACAGAACAGCAGCTGGAGCGTCTCACACGTACGATCTCCGCTAAGATGCAGGCAACATCGTGAGGAGGTCCAGTCATCCCGTGAGTTATTGCATGGGGACCTCCGCACGATTATCCTCCAGAACCAGACCTTCCAGACCCGCATGCTTGCTGCCATGGAGGACCAGACTAGGGCTTTGCGTGTGCTGCCTCCGATAGTGCCACCACCTCCTGAGGCAGCTGCAGAGTCTGGGGAGAGCGACAGCAGTGATTCTCTCACAATAGGGTAGCCATGCAGGCCATGAGCCCATGGAGGTGTTTTTTTTCCGCAAGATCCACACAGGTGGGTTTTGGTGTGCACCCTGTCCTTGGACCTCCTGGGTGGCCTCCCCTCCACCCCCCCAGGCCCATTAATGGCCATTTTTTTTTATTTATTTTTTTTATTTTTGGTTTTTTTGGACAGTGTGTACTGTCATGTTTATGGTAGGTTGGAGGCTGTGTAGGTGATTGGTATTCTTGGTAAGTATTTGGTAATGTGTGTTGTTGGTCCTGCATTACTGTGAACATTTCATGTGTGGCCAGTTTCCATTAGGGAAAACTGTAGTTGGTGACACTTGAGGCATGTTGTTGGGATTAATTTGTTTGCTCTCACATTGCATGACATGCCATGGTGTGTTGTGTGGCCGTGCCGGGGAGGGGTTGGGTGACATGGCACTGTTCTCATGTAGTATTTTGCAAGTGGGTATTCATTTCTGATGCATGGAATTGTGTCTTTTGATGACACTGCATTGGGGGTGTTTGTGTAGGTAGGGATGCACACATTGTGACACTTCCACATGAACAATCTCAGGCTGCTATGGTTCTGACAGTTGACTGTCCCTTTGTTCTTCATAATTTTCAGGTCGAGTCATCATTGCTTATCAGATGGTATGTGCCAGGGTTGTGTGCACTCCACAGGGGTGTGATTTCTATGTGAAGTAATTAGCCACCAGCTGCGTACAGGCTGCCTCATCCCATGCCCTTTCCCCTCCCATGCGCAGCAGGCGTGCATGTGGTTGGGGATGTGGGGGCACCACCATGTCCACAGCCAGGCCCCAGCGTGTTGCAACATTGTGCAGGACACATGCTGCCACTATGATCCTGCACACTACTGGGGGCACATATAACAGCTGCCCGCCAGAACGGTAAGGGGAGCGAAAGCGTGACTTGAGCACTCTGAATGTGCGCTCCACTATGCCCCGGGTTGCAATATGGGCTGTGTTGTATCTTACCTTGGGAGGCGTGATGGGGTTCCGAATTGGCGTCATCATGTGGGTGCTCAGAGGGTAGGCACTGTCCCCTGGTGAGGAGGTGATGGGTATCATTAGTGGGGTAGTGACATAACTCTGCATCTGACATGCATGCATGTGCAGTGGCATTCATACTCACCAAGCAGCCATGTATCGCCATGCCGCCCAGCTTCTAGGTCCCGGCTTAGGGTAGACATTCGGTAAATGAAGCTGTCGTGGGTGGACCCTGGATAGTTGGCATATACTGAGGCGATGATTCCCTTGGCATTACATACTACCTGCGCGTTGATGGAATGCCAGTGCTTGCGGTTCCTATAGATGTGCTCAGATGCCCTGGGGGGACGTAGTGCCACATGGGTGCAGTCAATGGCACCTAGCACTTTGGGGAATTATGCCACACCGTAGAAATCCAGGGCGGCAGCCTGCCTTTCTGCAGATGTCCTGGGCAGGTATATGTGCCTGCGGACTGATGGGCGTGCAGAGATGATGTTCAAGACCTGGTGTAGGCAGCGTGACTGCGTGGCCTGTGACACCCCACCCACTATGGCACTTGTCCGCTGAAATGATCCAGTGGCCAAGAAGTGCAGTACATTAAGGACCTTCTCCAGGGTGCTGAGTGCTTGGGAGCACAGGGTGGGTGATGTGAGGTCATCCTCCCACTCACTCACCAGGTCCAGTATTATGTGAGGTGGAAACCTGTACCTCCCATACACCTGGTCATCAGGCATCCCAAAAAGGTTGGTTCTGGGTGTGAAAATTCGGGCCCTCACTATCCTCCTCCTCCTCCTTTGGTAACCCACGGCCACTGCTGCTAGCAACGGTATATTCATCCTGGCGTCTGAGCTTGTTTGTTGTTTGTGCGCACTTTTATGCTGCGCGGGTCGACGTACGCCTGCTTCCTGCTGGCGTACATGTTTCCGGATTAGCACGTTTTTTTGTGCGCATGCCTTAGCCCCGTTCAATTCCATGGATACATGTTGTTGGCGAGTGTGTAAAACTTTCCGCGCACCCCTGTAATACACATACCCAAGCAAATCGTGTGTGAGAATTCCCACGCACCCCTATAATACACGTACCCAAGCAAATCACGTGTGAGAATTCCCGCGCAACCCTGTAATACACGTACCCAAGCAAATCGCATGTGAGAATTCCCGCGCAACCCTGTAATACACGTACCCAAGCAAATCGCGTGTGAGAATTCCCGCGCACCCCTGCAATACACGTACCCAGGCCAATTGCGTGTACGCGCACTTTCATCCAATTACACGCAATGATACTCTGACGTGCAGTGTTTCCACGTGTGCTCTGTCAATACGTGCTATGAGGGAAACACCCGCGCGCGTCACGTCACAGACGCGCTTACGCGCTGAGGGCCTTTGGTCCAATGGAATCGCGTATGCGTGCTGACGCGCTTACGCGCTAAGGCCCTTTCCTCGAATTTCACGTTGACGTGCAGGATTTTCACGTGCCAATTCACTCCGTATCAAGCTGGCCAGCCGTAAGCACACGGAACACCACGCTCCTGCCCAAAAGACCAAATTATTGCCCCCCAGAGCCCCGAGCAGCCTCCCACGAGCCATCTGCTGCTGCCTGCCTGCCTGCTGCCACCGTGCCCTGCCATTTTGTGCCTGCACATCTGCCATCTGCAGGGGTCCAGTTGCTGTGTCCACCCCTGCTGGAACACGAGACTCCCGACTGGTATACCATCGCTCCACAGCCCAGCACCAGGACCCAGTTGCCCACCCACTCCTGCCTCTGGGGTTGCCATGTCAGGCACTGCAACATCTGGCACCAGTGGCAACCCCCGGCCAGAGAGGCAGATGGGCACCAGCTTCACTGCCACCGAAGTTGGTGTCCTGGTGGAGCAAGTCCTGGGGCAGTATGATGCCCTCTTCTGATCGTACAAGCTAACAAGGAAAGATGGGACAGGATCTGGGACGACTTGGTGGTTGCCATCAACGCGGAGGGGTTGGCAACCCGCAACATCCAGAAAGTCAACAAGCGCTGGGAGGACTTGAGGTCCAGGACCCTCTTGAAGGCCCGGCGCCTCGTGGAGGGGGGCCGGGGCCGCATGAGTACCATCCAGCTGAGGGTCCTGGAACATGTAGACCCAGTTCTCCACGCTCAGTTCCTTGCGAGGCAGACCCGTATGGAGTTGAGCGGTAAGTGGGCAAGCATTGCTGTGTGAGACAGGGCATGTTGCAGTGTGCTGGTTGTCTGATGCTTGTCATGCATGTGAGACCAGTAATGTGTGAACCACACGGTTGGTGCATGTGTTTAAATGCAACATGGGGAGCCCTATGCGGATTGGACACATGAGAGCATGCCAGTCTCTGTTCCTGGACATGGGTGGGGGTGAGGGATGGGTGCTGATGCCATGTACATGTATAGTATCCATGTCTGTGTGTCTGACCTGCGTGTCTGTGACTTGTGAATGCCATGGATGCATGACACATGTCTGTGACAATGTACAGATGCAGCCTAGTTATCCTTGTATCCACTGTGTCTGGGGTGTACAAGGCCAGATGGATGAAATTACGTTGATGTGTGTGCATGTGATAGGCATGACCCATGATGCATTTGAGTTCCATAACAACATTGTATGTTTGGAGAGTCCCTTGGACATATAGGCAAATGTCCATAGCATGTGCCATGCCTGTTACTGCGTGTGTTTTGCCTGCACTGACCCATGTGTTGTGGAGGGACATGATGGAAGTGATCTTTGACAGTGCCACTCATCTGCTATTGCTTCCTGTCTAGGGGACCATTGTACAATACCCTGATGCTTGTGTTCTATGTCTCCCTCTACACAGCGGCAAGTGAAGAAGAGGGCGGAAATGGCGCTGTGGAGCAAAGCAGCGGGGATGCCCCCACGGCTGTAGCGGAAGGGGTGGGTGAGCCCCCACAGGGGCTTGCAACGGCAGAAGATGGTGTGGAGCCATCCAGGTTGGTGGTTTCCACAGAGTAGGAGGAGGCCGCTACTGAGGCGCACATGGGGCCTGGTGGGGGCATCCCTGCTGGTGCAAGTGGTGCAGTCCATGGGCAGGGACAGGCGGCAGCACAGGTCAACGTGGAGGGGCCTGTGCATGTCACTGTCCCTGACACTGTGACTGCACCACCATGCACCAGCAGGGATGCCCCATCCCAGGCCCGTCCGCAGGTAGGGGGGATGTCCATGTCATCTGACTCCCCTCCACCTGCGGACGAGGGGACCTGTGGCCGTATGGAGAAGGTCCTGATTGGTGTCGCGTTGCGCACAGGTGTCATTCATGATGACGTGCATGCTTCCCGGGAGGAGCTTGCACGTCATCAGGAAGAGCACCGTGCCAACGTGGCCCAGTTGGGATCGGCCGTGGTCGGGGGTTTCATACATGTGTCGACCAATCTGGCGGCCTTCTCCTCCTCTATGGAGACTATACGCCAGTCGTTCTCCATGCCGTCTTCTGGCCCAGATGCCACCAGGGCCCCCTGTGGACCTGCCCTGACCAACGCAGCCAGCTTGGTGGGGATCCCATCCCTGCCACAGTCGGGAGTCGGAGGTCCAGCAGGGGTGGACACCACAGCAACTGGACCCAAGCAGATGGAGGATGTGCCGGCATCATTGGGCAGGGCACGTGCACGACGGCGTCGGTGGATTCCATCAGCCTTGATGCCGTCTTGCTGGCAGAGGCAGTTGCTTTGGAGGCAGCAGCGGAGTCAACGTGGGAGGCATCATGGCTCGGAGCAATCTACATCGGAGGGGCAGGCATCGGCCGGAAGGCAGGAGGACCCAGGACAGGAAGTTTCTTCCGTGTGGCAGCGGTTGGGCCAGCAGATAGGTGCAGAGCGGTGGCGGGCGGAAGAGGCGCGGCTCACGATGGTCAGGGCGGAGAACTCAATGCGGAGGGCCCTGAGGCGGGCCGAGTGCCTCGAGGGAATCCGCAGGGAGTTGGAGGAGGACATGTCGGCATCCCTGTGGACCCTCGGGGCCATGGAACAGGACCGCCTCCGGGACATCGAACAGGAGTTCGATGATGCCCTGGCCCGGGACACCACGGAGTGAGCCGCTGGACTAGCCCGCCGCCTTTGTATATAGTTATTACTGTTAGGTTTTATTTCTTTTTTTTTAATTTGGGGCGCTTGGACTATGCCCCACTTTTTTGTATATAGTTATTAGTTAGGTAGGTTTTATTGTAGGTTTCATTTACATCGTTGGGATCATGGACCATGGATTTGCTCTTTGTACATAGTTTGACAGTGGATTTGTGGCCTTCATCTTTTATTATTTTTTTCACCATGGAGCAATGGATTTTCCCTTTACTTTCACCTTTGGATTTGCTTTGTTGGACAGTGACTTTGGACACAATTTCTTCACGGTTATTTTGGATTCCCATTTTCGTTATTTATTATTTTTGTGGACATGCAGCATTTTGATATTTGTTGCCATTATTGTTTGTTTAGATTTCATTCACTTCATTTGCATTGTAATACATTTTTGTTTCTTACTTCAATGTGTGGACTTCTCTCATTGGTTTCATGCCTGTCAGAATGTGGGTTTTCACAGTCATGTGTTGCCATTGTGTGGGTCTGACGGACTTGTACTCATGCGCATACTGCTTATTTGTTATCTATCATGTAATGGGTATTTCCATTTTGAATGGATGTAAAGCTTGGTTGGGTGTTTGGACTGGGGTGGCGTGTGGTGGGATTTGGGTGGGCATAGGATCCTGGGATCTGGATTGTGATGACGTGTTGGCTGGGGGATATGTGTGGGGGCCTGCTGGCAGGTGCCCCGCACTGCTGGGGCGTGGGGTTGGTGGGAGACATGTGTGGGGGCCTGGTGGAGGGTGCCCTGCACTGCTGGGGGGTGGGGTGCAGGGGACATGAGTGGTGGCCTGGTGGAGGGTGCCCCTGACTGCTGGAGAGTGGGGGTGCAGGGGGACATGAGTGGGGGCCTGCTGGAGGGTGCCCCTGACTGCTGGGGGGTGGGGGTGCAGGGAGACATGAGTTGGACATGAGTGGGGGCCTGGTGGAGGGTGCCCCTGATTGCTGGTGGGTGGGGGTACAGGGGGACATGAGTAGGGGCCTGGTGGAGGGTGCCCCTGGCTGCTTGGGGGTGGGGGTGCAGGGGGACATGAGTGGGGGCCTGGTGGAGGGTGCCCCTGACTGCTGGGGGGTGGGGGTGCTGGGAGACATGAGTTGGACATGAGTGGGGGCCTGGTGGAGGGTGTACCACAGTGCTGGGGTGTGGAGGTGCAGGGGGACATGAGTGGGGGCCTGGTGGAGGGTGCCCCTGACTGCTGGTGGGTGGGGGTGCAGGGGGACATGAGTGGGGGCCTGGTGGAGGGTGCCCCTGGCTTCTGGGGGGTGGGGGTGCAGGGGGACATGAGTCGGGGCCTGGTGGAGGGTGCCCCTGACTGCTGGGGGGTGGGGGTGCTGGGAGACATGAGTTGGACATTAGTGGGGGCCTGGTGGAGGGTGCACCACAGTGCTGGGGGGTGGGGGTGCAGGGGGACATGAGTGGGGGACTGGTGGAGGGTGCCCCTGGCTGCTGGTGGGTGGGGGTGCAGGGGGACATGAGTGGGGGCCTGGTGGAGGGTGCCCTGCACTGCTGGGGGGTGGAGGTGCAGGGGGACATGAGTGGGGGCCTGGTGGAGGGTGCCCTGCACTGCCGGGGGGTGGGGGTGCTGGGAGAAATGAGTTGGACATGAGTACGGGCCTGGTGGAGGGTGCACCACAGTGCTGGGGGGTGGGGGTGCAGGGGGACATGACATGAGTGGGGGCCTGGTGGAAGGTGCCTCTGACTGCTGGGGGTTGGGGGTGCAGGGGGACATGAGTGGGGGCCTGGTGGAGGGTGCCCCTGACTGCTGGGGGGTGGGGGTGCAGGGGGACATGAGTTGGACATGAGTGGGGGCCTGGTGGAAGCTGCCCCTTACTGCTGGGGGGTGGGGGTGGTGGGAGAAATTTGTGTGGGCCTGCTGGCAGGTGCCCCCGACTGCTGGGGTGTGGGGGTGGTGGAAGACATTGTTAGGGAGAATTCTCTGTTTAGGCTGAATTTCCTAACCTAGTGAGTCCCCCAGCAGCTTTGCTGGATTTCTGGAGTTTGTTTTTTTCCATCCTGCCAAGAGTGAGACTCTTTTTTCCCACTCTTGGACATGTATGTGTGTAATTCCTTTGAAATGTAAATGTGTTCGATGGGCTATAGGGTGTTTTACTCCATAGGGTCTCATATGTTTTTTTATGTGTGTTACACCGCACCCTACGTGCCGTAACACGGGGGCGCCCTAGCGGGTCCCCCACCATACACTCCATACCCGGGGACTGACTACTGTCTCCCCGGGCATGTAAAGTCACCATTGGCTTTACTAGACCTAAATTTACTAACAGAACTTGTACCAACCATCTTATTGTGGACGTACCAGTAGGGGTAATTCGATTACTCCTAGATCTGTTACTCGAGTCTGTTACTCGAGGGGGCACTGTCCCGTCCCCCCTCGTCGAGTTTTGGCTGGTGTCAGTGGAAACTACTTGTTATGTTCAACCCCGAACATAACCCTATGGGATTCGTCGCATTGTTGGAGATTGGCTCTTTTTCTCGTTAATCTCTAACGTACCACCGATCTACTTATCTTAAATAAGTTTATCGAGTGGTATTTTCTGCCAGAACTTGGTTTGTAAAATGGCGTCTGTGTTCGTCTCTGTGAACCTAAACCAAAGGTCGAGCCCTTTGTTCCACTTCTGGCGGGCGTCTGTACAGAGACCCTCCAAAGTGGTGCCATTCTGTCTGGGTTACCACAGGGATGTGGGAGGGGGTTTAGGCACCCTGGACCAAGTTGCCTTGCCAACTCCGGTCGCACTCTGGAGTGATTGGCCCAGGTGGTGAGCCTTCCCGCTCACCACTTAGCATGTGTTGATTGACAGCTAGGCTGAATGAATGGGGGTTTCTGCATAAAAGCAGGGCTTTTGGGACTGGAACTTCAGAAGTAGCCACAGGACCAAAGAATCCGACGAGGGTAACGCTGAGCCGACCTGCAATGACGACACCTCCGGTGGAGCCCTGCTGAGCCGACTCACCATTTCCCGACGACAGAGGAGATCTCCCTGACGGAGAGTCTCTTCCCCTGACTGGTGGGAACAACCAGTCCCCTTTGCTTTTTATTCGCCTCAGGACACAGTGGTCGAATTGCCCGTGCAGTGCACCTCGGCAACCGGATAGCCACTACCCCTGTACCGCGACCAAAAGGTGGTGCCTTGTGACGGAGCACTCCGCGGCTGGTCTCTTCCCTGGTGGTGCACCGGACTTCACTTTTCTTCGACGACGAGAACCTCTCTACTCTTGGCAAAGACCCAACGTGCATCCACCACCAGGAACAACTCCCCCCGCCGGAGCTGCCCTCCACAACAAGGTACCGTGTCCGCCTGGCTTCCCTTTCGTTCGGTTCGAGTGAGGTGTCTTAATCCTCTCCGTTCCGCTGGGTCGCCTCCAAGCTTTGCTCATTCTTTGTTCTGAACTGGTTCAATCTGCCGATAACAATTTGCTATAAAGACTTGAATTCATCTCCACTAGAGACTTTCTGGGACATCGCGCCTTGCCTCTCTCCGAGTGGGCCTGGCCTCTGAACTTTATGATCTATTGCGATTCTTGCCTTCCTGCCTTGCATTTTATCCGCGTAGGATTGAACTGTGTTGATGTCATAACCTGCCTATCTTTTTCTCTCCCTTCCTAACTAATATTCGAGTGTCATCTAGGTTGAGGTATACACCTCTGTCTGAAAATAAGTGGTACCAGTAGAACCTAGAGTTGTCGATATTTTGCTAGGGGGATTGATTGTTTTCTACTTCGTAGAGTAATTGTGTTTGATTTGTTTGCCGTGATTTGCTTAGTGTTTTCCATAGGTGTTGTGTTATAAATAAATACCTTGATATCGTTACACTAAGCCTCGTTGCATGTTTGCTTGTCTTGCTGTGAAGAATTTCCCTATTTTGTATACTCCACATACTGCTCAACCTTTCTTGAGAGGAGTCTGACTGCTCAGCCACAGCTACCACGTAAATCTGTGTGGTGCAGACGGCTACCAAGTGGGTTCACCACCAACGCCTGTAGTCCTAAATCTTTTGCAGTGGTCCCAGAGGGAACTGCACAGGTTTCCGCCTAACAGACATGTGTGGGGGCCTGGTGGAGGGTGCCCCTGACTGCTGGGGGGTGGGGGTGGTGGGAGACATGTGTGGGGGCCTGGTGGAGGGTGCCCTGCACTGCTTGGGGGTGGGGGTGCAGGGGGACATGAGTGGGGGCCTGGTGGAGGGTGCCCCTGGCTGCTGGGGGGTGGGGGTGCAGGGGGACATGAGTGGGGGTCTGGTGGAGGGTGCCCCTGACTGCTGGTGGGTGGGGGTGCAGGGGGACATGAGTGGGGCCTGGTGGAGGGTGCCCTGCACTGCTGGGGGTGGGAGTGCAGGGGGACATGAGTGGGGGCCTGGTGGAGGGTGCCCCTGGATGCTGGGGGGTGGGGGTGCAGGGGGACATGAGTGGGGGCCTCGTGGAGGGTGCCCCTGACTGCTGGGGGGTGCCGGTGCAGGGGGACATGAGTGGGGGCCTGGTGGAGGGTGCCCCTGGCTGCTGGTGGGTGGGGGTGCAGGGGGACATGAGTGGGGGCCTGGTGGAGGGTGCCCCTGACTGCTGGGGGGTGGGGGTGCAGGGGGACATGAGTGGGGGCCTGGTGGAGGGTGCCCCTGACTGCTGGGGGGTGGGGGTGGTGGGAGACATGTGTGTGGGCCTGCTGGCAGGTGCTCCTGACTGTTGGGGGGTGGGGTTGGTGGGAGACATGTGTGGGGGCCTGGTGGAGGGTGCCCCTGACTGCTGGGGGGTGGGGGTGCATGGGGACATGAGTGGGGGCCTGGTGGAGGGTGCCCCTGACTGCTGGGGGGTGGGGTTGTGGGATGCATGTGTGTGGGCCTGCTAGCAGGTGCCCCTGACTGCTGGGGGGTGGGGGTGGTGGGAGACATGTGTGGGGGCCTGGTGGAGGGTGCCCCTGACTGCTGGGGGGTGGGGGTGCAGGGGGACATGAGTGGGGGCCTGGTGGAGGGTGCCCCTGACTGCTGTGGGGTGGGGGTGAAGGGAGACATGTGTTGGACATGAGTGGGGGCCTGGTGGAGGGTGCCCTGCACTGCTGGGGGTTGGGGGTGCTGGGAGACATGAGTTGGACATGAGTGGGGGCCTGGTGAAGAGTGCCCCTGGCTGCTGGTGGGTGGGGTGCAGGGGGACATGAGTGGGGGCCTGGTGGAGGGTGCCCCTGGCTGCTGGGGGGTGGGGGTGCAGGGGGACATGAGTGGGGGCCTTGTGGAGGGTGCCCCTGACTGCTGGGTGGTGGGGGTGCAGGGGGACATGAGTGGGGGCCTGGTGGAGGGTGCCCCTGGCTGCTGGTGGGTGGGGGTGCAGGGGGACATGGGTGGGGGCCTGGTGGAGGGTGCCCCTGACTGCTGGGGGGTGGGGGTGCAGGGGGACATGAGTGGGGGCCTGGTGGAGGGTGCCCCTGACTGCTGGGGGGTGGGGGTGGTGGTCGACATTTGTGTGGGCCTGCTGGCAGGTGCCCCTGACTGCTGGGGGGTGGGGGTGGTGGGAGACATGTGTGGGGTCCTGGTGGAGGGTGCCCCTGGATGCTGGTGGGTGGGGGTGCAGGGGGACATGAGTAGGGGCCTGGTGGAAGGTGCCCCTGGCTGCTGGGGGGTGGGGGTGCAGGGGGACATGAGTGGGGGCCTAGTGGAGGGTGCCCCTGACTGCTGGGGGTTGGGGGTGCTGGGAGACATGAGTTGGACATGAGTGAGGGCCTGGTGGAGGGTGCACCACAGTGCTGGGGGTGGGGGTGCAGGGGGACATGAGTGGGGGCCTGGTGGAGGGTGCCCCTGGCTGCTGGTGGGTGGGGGTGCAGGGGGACATGAGTGGGGGCCTGGTGGAGGGTGCCCTGCACTGCTGGGGGGTGGGGGTGCAGGGGGACATGAGTGGGGGCCTGGTGGAGGGTGCCCCTGGATGCTGGTGGGTGGGGGTGCTGGGAGACATGCGTTGGTGATCAGTAGTGCAAGGTGACATGTGGGTTGGCTGGGGGGCATGGTCATGGTGGATGGGCTGCCTGCGGGACATGAGCAGGGGTGCAGGGTAGTCCCCTGTGGTGTGGGCTGCCTGCAGGGGCCGTGGAGGGTGTAGAGGGAATACCTGGGAGGACCCACACGGTCAATTCATGTGTAGTACTACCCGGCACTCCCGAAATACACGTACCCTGCTGAAATCACGTGTGGAACTTCCCGCGCACCCCGGAATACACGTACCCTGCAGAATTAGCGTGTGGAACTTCACGCGCACCCCGGAATCCACGTACCCTCCTAAAATCGTGTGTGGAACTTCCCCCGCGCCCCGGAATACACGTACCCTGCAGAATTAGCATGTGGAACTTCACGCGCACCCCGGAATCCACGTACCCTGCTGAAATCACATGTGGAACTTCCCGCGCACCCCGGAATACACGTACCCAGGCCAATCGCGTGTGGGACTTCCTGCGCACCCCGGAATACACGGACCCAGGCAATTCGCGTGTGGGACTTCCCACGCACCCCGGAATACACGGACCCAGGCAATTTGCGTGTGGAACTTCTCGCGCAGCCCGGAATACACGTACCCAGGCCAATCGCGTGTGGAAATTCCCGCGCACCCGGGAATCCGTGTTTGTCGCGTACCCCTTTGCACGTCATTTGTCTTAGAGGGCCACAGTATGTGACATTCATCATAGCTGTATATAGGTGCTTTTTGTTGGTGCACATTTTGGCGCACATTTAATTCAGGGGCAGGGACACTACCGCCTGCTTTCTTGTGGCGGACGTGTTTGGGCCTGTGCGCTGGTTTGACCGTGCGCTGGTTTGCCCTATTGGATTCCATGAATACGTGTTGTAGGCGAGCGTGTGGGCGTTCCGCGCACTTGCCTTCTGTACTTCCCCTGTGACGCCCACATTTTGACGAGATGTTCCCCATTCCGAGTGTTACGCCCCGTGTTCCACCTACTTTTGTTGTGTACGCCGCGCTATGTGCGATTTCGCTGTGGCCGTGGCGCACGCCGTTAGATATTCTGTGCGCCGGCGTGCGCCGCGCATTTTTTCAGCGCACATCCGATATTTTTCTCGCGCACGGCCTTCCATGATTCGATGTGCGCTGGTTTCCCTGCGATTTTCACACTTGCACTGCGATTTTCGCACTTTTACTGCGATTCGCACGTTTTGGCACCTCTGCGCGGTAATTTTCGGCGCACATTAATTCCATGAATCGACACCTGAGTTGCTCTGATACATTTTATATCTAAAGCCCAGCTATCTGATCGGGCATCACCTTTTAAGCAAACGCGATGGGGGTGAGGCGGTAGTACAATGTGTCACAAATCCAACTTCCACATGACATACAAACCATGAATTTCTGTTCATTATACCATTATATACAGTATAAAAACATTTGAATGCTGGCTGTGCACCATACATTTTCATTCTGGCTACACCAAAATAGGCCAATATTCCCATATACGCGCAGATTTATGTTTGATTCGTACATAATAAGATATAATGCACACTTTAGTAAAGATGTTCATGAATGAATATATAAAGTAACTGGTATGGTAGAGGTGACTTGGATTCAAGGTGTGGAAGAGAGAACACAGTCCTGGCACATGGACTGCATGAATACGAGCAAGCAAGATGTTTCCAAAGTGAGGGTACTCGCGTCCCATGTACACTGTCTATGGCCAAATAGTCCAAACTTTTCAATGTTAATTAAACCAGATATGTAAAAAGATTTAATGCATTTACAGATTGTATAAATTCCATGATTTCTTCATAAAATGCGTTTACAATGTCTTATACAAAAATAAATCAATAAAGTTTAATAAAAGACCCAAAGCGTTTTAAGATATCCATCTCTTCATCAGGGGTACAATTCATCCACATATTTGAACATTATTGAAACGGAATTTCCATGAATGTGTTGTCATGAGTTTCAAAATGATACAAATTAGATAAAAACGTCCAAATGAAGTAAGTTGCTACCATAAGCTTGGTAATTTACCTTAAAACTTCCATGCTTCAAACCTCACCAAAGAGTAGAAAACTTTAGGGCTAAGAGGTCAGCTTCTAGGGAAAAGAATATAAATGCAAATGTATAAGACTGTTAGGAGCCATACGACTCATAGGTCTAAGTGTGGGTGCGGCTAGAATGAAATAAGCCTCACCTTCTCATGGTCTGTGAAATCAATGGGCAAGGAAAAATCCCTTTGTACATAATGCCAGTAACGATACTATAAGAACACTATCCATGAGGGAGTGCCAATATATGGCAGTATCCCCATGTAAGGACAAACGTTGGTTGGCTTTGCCATTAAAAATGTCATATCACAATAAGAAAACTTGTCCAAAGTGGCTGCACAAAGTAGGCCAGTCTAGACATGTAAGAACACTTTTATGCTTACTTTACAAGAGATGCCCAGTAAAAAATGTCAAGCTACACAAAGAAATGGCAAGACTGGCTGCACCCACATGCCATGTAATAAGACATGGACACTTTATTAAAAATGCCCACTAAAAATAAGTCATGCCACAGAAATAAATGACTAGACTGACTACACCAAAATGCATTCTAGCCACATAACATATTTCATGCTTACTTTATCATGGATGCCCCCTAAAATGGCATGTTAAGCAAAAAAAACCCTTCTCCACCATTCTTCTCCCGCCCACCCCCAGCAACCCCCCACCTCCCACACTCTACCAGACAAAATCCGCTCCTCTGCTCAGAATTACACATAAGCTGTCTTCTTTGGTGAAATATTTGTGTGACATATTCTATTGGAAGTTATTTGGCTTTTGGTGATCTAGTTTCACTTGTTTAGATCTGATGTTTACTTTGCTTAAAACATTTGCAACTCGGAGACGTGTTTTAAGAACCAAGGCAATGTAGAAAGATGGTTGAAGAAGGGTCTTCATATCAGTAATATTCTGATATCATGATGATCCCAATTTTTCATTTGTGTTGCTTGTCCACATATCTATTACTGCAGAGCAGCATCTCACCGCTTGTACTAAAAAAGTAGCAGCTCAATCCATAATTGGCTCCTGATTGTGCTCATCTAGTTTTAACGCATTTGCCCAACTGACGGGGCATTGCTGCACATTTTAAAGTGCACCCCGAATCCACCAACGGGATGTGCTTCGAAATGTGCAGAAAACAGACAAACCCTGCGTCTGTTCCTAAAAGGAGCAGGGGTGTATGCATTGCATGGCAGGGGTTTCCCTAAAACTGGCAGCAGCGATATGAAACACTGGTGTCCCACTTTTTAGCTGCCAAACAGTGACAGAAATATATATATTTAAAAATAAATCGCGTTTCACAGTGACAGGGCCTTTAAGGAGATGTCTCTTTGAAATGTGCTCCCATCAACCACGTGGTTACAAGGCGTCAGTCATTAATTTGGATCCAGAGTTTGGCCATCAGCACTAATGTATGCAAAGGGGCTGGACAGTGTATCTTTGACGCTGCTGTCCAGCACTCCTGAAATGTCTAAGTCATCTCTCAGAATAATGTGAACTACGCATTTAGAATTGAACGAAATGAAACAAGTGCATCCTCTGTGCATTTTCCTTTAGCTACTTTTTTTTAGAATATGACCCATAATCTCCAACAGGAGGCACGCAACGTTTCCTAATAGGGCTGGCTGTTTGCAGGATCGGCTGCTACTGTGAACTGCTAAATGCTATGTTGGCTATATATGTGCATGATTGTTAGGGACGAAGTGGGTACTTTAATATACATAGAAGGATGCCCTGCTTATTTTCACTAGGGTAGCTGCCATCTTGGATAGGTTTAACTGCTGCAAAAAGGATTCCTATTTTATGAAAACTATGTCAAGAAACAAAACAATTTAAGGTGCTCAGGGAAGCTGTGTGTACATTGTTCCTTCTTCGGTGAAATCTGAGTTCTATGCCGGTGCTCATGGACACCATTAATAGGAACACTGTGTGGTGCTTCAAAATACATATATGAAAGACTGCTAACGTTGTTCTAACCCCACGGGTGACCATCATGGGGGTTTTCATTGCTGTATGATGCTGCATACATGTGATTATGTTTGTATAGTTTAGTGATGCCTGCATTAAAATGAATTGTGCAGTTTTTTGGGGTGCATAAATGCCATTAAAAAGATGAGGAAGGGAGAACAAAGGACAAAGTGTTCCAAATGAAGAGGGCAAGTAGGCCACCAGAACGGAAGCAAGGAAGAGTGGAGGGAATGAGATGTGAATAGATAGAGATAGGATCACATGGGTATTGAGGAGCAAAAACATTGATGGCTTTGTAAACTAGAAGGAACTTGGACAGGGAGAGGTTGTACATGGTGAGCTAACCATTATGGTATTGGTAGGTAGAAATAGAAGAGGATCAGGGGCAGTTGTGTAACACAAAATGTGGGCACCACTCTGCGAGCGATGCTCAGGGGCAGTCCTTCCTCAAGCTCAGCAAAAATAAACACAGGCTGCACCACACTCTGTGCCGGCCTGAACCACCATACATGTGCAATGCACATGATGGTCATGCTGACGCAGGCATAGCGGAGTCAGCCCCCATTGGCACTCACCGCACCCTCTTTGTTGTGAGATGACATATACTGAGTATCTAAACCTGAGTTGCTAATAAATAATAGCCAGACAACAGTTTACATTTTTGGAAACATAGATCACAATTTATTGGAGCATGCAACACAGGGAGCAGTCCCAGCCCTAAAGCATCATGGTTCACGACCACCTATCCCATAAAAGCCTAACCCCCAAAAAAGTGGGGCAAAAAGATCTGAATGTTCTCGGTGTCCCCTTGCGGCCAGTGCTGTGCAAGGCACCGGACATCCGCTCCAGATCCTAACTGCACAGTTCTTCCACCTCGGGCCACTGCACATGAAGATGAGGCGTCTCCAGTGTCCATAAGGGAGATAATGCCTGTCGTCCGAGTTTGGCTCGAGTGCGGCCATCGGGAAACCGCCCACAGTTCAAGCCGCGACGTACTCCTCCCCGGCTAGGACTGCCCTGAACTCTGCCTGTGACAAAAGTGTAAAAATGTATATAAAATAAAGCCACACAATCTGAACACTTTCATTCTTTTCACCACTTACACCTCGAAATCCGCTGCAAACAAAATAAACCATCTTACATACTTAACACATGTTAAAATGAGTACAGCAAAATGAATACAAAATAAAGCAACTAATGAAAGCAACAATTTCTGAACACTTTAATTTTCTTCACTACTTACACCTCGAAATCCACTGAAACCAAAATAAACCAACATATCTACTTCCGACATTTTAAAACTGGTACAGTAAATCAAAACCCAGCCGTATTACCCAACTTACACCTCGAAATCCGCTGAAAACCTAATAAACAATTGTACAAATCTCACACATATTTACATGTTGTACCTTAGCTATACAATCTGGCAATGTTTCCTCATTCTAACATGACCTCTGCATGAAGCAATTCATAAGTACAGTGTGTTATCCAAAATCCTCCATCCATGACTGCCCTCCTTGTCCGCCATGCAGGGTCCCACCTGCTCTAAGCAGGCGCTGGGGTTGTGGGCGGGTGGGTAAATCCAGCGGGGGGGACTGGAAAGAGGCTGTTTTCCGGTCTGCCTCACCTCATAGGCAGTCCCCAGGGTGGGCTGGAAGTGCAGGAAAGGGAGATAGATGGGGGACAGCCAGAGGGGCATCCCACTATGTGGGATGTCCCATGAGTGCCCCCTGCAGGGGCTTTGGCCTCCTCTTACTCTGCACATTGCACTAGGTGAAAGTTGCAAGTATGTGTTTTAATCAAACTTTAGAAGTTTCACCTAGCATAGAAACAAGGGGGCTGTGCTATCGCCTGAGTCCGACACCCAAATGTAACAGCCAACACATTGCATGGCCAGTAATATTTTGCACAATAATGATGCTATAAGGAAACATATTCATGCTGGCTCTGTCAGTACATGTCAGTATCCCCATGTGCGAACATTCTCTTTTTGGCTTTGCCCTTAATGGCAGTAAAAATCTCCTGCCACAGGAATAAAATATGTTATAGTTGCTGCACAAAAGCTTTCTCTACGTCCACACCACCATGTAAGAATACTCTTCATGTTGATCAAAGTCTGCTTGCCTGGGCCCCAGCCATGAATGCACACATTCATACCCATTCACCCACCAGCCACTTATACAGTGGCAGCTGGTGAATTTTTTAATTGAAGAGTATAAACATTTCCCACAAATATACCAGAGCAACAGAGCATAGCAAGGGAGCCAAACCAACCAAATAAAGTTTGAATGGGGGTTTCTACCCCCACCTCCCCTCTAGAATCTTGTTTTAATGTAATGGGTTAAAGTGGTGCATTATACAACACACTTTATCTGAAGAATTGGGTAACTTCAATCCAAAAATCCAATAGATGCAACTCACCAACAGTGTAAAGGAGCATTTCACAGCGCATTATCATGATGACTTTAACCACACTTTATGTCAGTATAAAAACATTTTCATGCAGGCTGTTCTCAAACATGTGCGTAATGGTTCCACCATTATATGCCAGTATTCCCATACAAGAACATATTCATGTTTATTTATAAGTTCTTTATTACTAAGTTACATAAGCTGTTATCTAGGAGACCGCCGTGTCCCATCACCAATGCTCAACTGACCAAGCTGGATCCCTGGTGCTGGATTCATAGCCAAACATTCCACAGGCTCACAAAGTGTTCCATGCTAGATGCCAGCAGCATTCCTTGCAGGCATGCACTGGCAACAAGTACATTACAACACATCTCCTCCCTTTCCAATGACAACCCAAACAAGAGAAGTCAAACACAACACGACGTGTCATAATGCCAGGCATTTTTTAGAGAGATGCAACTCAAAAGAAATAACTAGGACGTTGTCCCTAGACAGACTTCAGACCTCGAATATTCCTATTGAGGGAACATCCCACTTCACATCAACCTCTACACAACTACTTAATGCTACACTTCACCTCTATACGACACTACTCTGCGACGGAATCCCTACACAGGCTTCAAACCTATATGCACTCGGAAGTCAGTACTCTCCCACCATACTGGGACGGCATCCCTCTACACACTTCATACCACCAACCTAATTGCTATAAGAAGGCTTAGGCTTCATTGTACTGGGACAGAATCCCTACACTTTCTTCACACTTATTAGATATGGGAAGGCGCTACCCTCCCATTATGCCGGGACGGAATCCCTACAATTTCTTCACACTTATTATGGGAAGGCGCTACCCTCCCACTATACCGGGATGGAATCCCTACACTTTCTTCACACTTATTAGATATGGGAAGGCGCTACCCTCCCACTATGCCGGGATGGAATCCCTACACAGTCTTCACACTTATTATGGGAAGGGGCTACCCTCCCACTATACTGAGACGGAATCCCTACACAATCTCCCCCATACACTGGAAGATATACCCACATAACTTCATAATAAGTGAACCATGGGAAGGTGCTACCCTCCACTACTTTCCTCTCCCTGAGACTACCTTATTGGGAGGCTACCTCTACTCAACTCAACTCTTTGAGCACACCAAGGACACTGGGAAGACGCTATCTCCCCTTTAGAACTTCAACAACTTCCTACCACATCCAATGACACACACTATGCACACTTCCACTTCTACTTGAACAACTTCCTACCACATCCAATGGCAGACACTATGCACACCCCCACTTCTACACATGGTGTAACATCATAGTATAACATCACTAACTTTGTCACTCATGTTCTTCACTCACACATCCTCTTAATAATATTTAGGTATCACTGAACGTTTATTGAGACATTAGTCTTAAAGCACTCTATAAGTGCATGTTGCACTTCTACCCTACAAATCCTCAAGTAAGTTATACTAGCTCATTCACCCCACCTCTTCTCTCTTTAACATTGGACACAGACACCTCTCCTGACTATACATTTCAAACATTTGTATGCCATTGAAGTCCACTTTAAATGTCCATAAAAGTCCATCCTGTAAATCCTCAAGGGGTGACACTTTGCATTATTTACACCTGACTTGCGCTACCAACTTCCCCCATAATATTTCAAGTGCACCACCAATGCGGTTCACCCATGCTATCAAGTATCTCTGCTGTACTCTCGTGACCAGACCACTCATATGAATCCACTTGCACACTTGAACAGAACTATCTATAGTGCTTTCCTTTCAGATTCGAAAAACAAAAAACATGTTAACATGTTTTAAAATGTTCAAAAGTATACGTTCTTCTTCTTCTTACTCTTCGATGCGGTCTTTGTATTCATGACTTCTTGTATCCTCCTCCTCATGACACATCTCACCAAACGAGTCTGCACTCAGCAACAAGCTATCTGTCCCCGCCGCTACGGCATACTTCTGCTTCTTTCAGATGTATGTCACTCGCCGTTAAACCCTGCTCAGCGGTTTAAGCTTTCTTCCATGTTCCGACGTCTGGAGACTCACACAATTGAAGGTCCTTTCCTCTTCCTCCATGTCGACTTCAGCTCCTCCCGTATTACGGAGTGGCCAGTACACCGAACAACTGCAATTATCAGCAAGGCCATTATGACAACTGCAGTCCTTCGCGCCGACAGTTGCTATGATGTGACAATCCTAACTTTGCCATCCCCAGTTGATTCTTGTGTGACGTCACCAGTCACAGTTCTGCTCCTGAGCAATGCAGATCTCCTCCGGCCAACCGTCACCAAGCTGGTAATACACTGCAACTTGCCCCAACACAAGTCACCATCAGCTCCCAGGTGACTTTAAACGTACCACAAAATTTGGCACTGCTGTTGCTTTCTTCTCTAGCATCAAACGCCTCAGATCTCTGGACACGCACTTCACATTGGCAGACTTTCTTGCGTCTCTTTTCCTGGAGACACACAGAACCATTTTCACGCTATTGGGGCTCCGCTTTGATTTCCCCTTCACCTTCTGCCCTTCAGGTTCAGAACCAAAATACTTCTTCTTGTGGCTTCCGCGATTCACTGTTGGGGACACGCAGCGTCGGGGCTCACAACACAGAGATACAAAGCTTCTCCGATTCTTGTAATTCAGGGGCCGCTCCGCTCCTGGGAAGCCGGGAACGAGGGCTTCCTTTCATAGTCTGCACACTTCAAACTTCAGCCTGCCACTTCAATTCATCAGGGTACCAGCTTCCTTTCACATCCCCCCCTCCACTTTTGCTTGTGGCTCAGCTGGGGTTTCTGCACTTCTTGGCCCCTTGCTTTCTGTCTCTCATCTGCTTCGAAATACTTCAAACCTCACACTTCATCCCTACGGGGCCTGCGCTTCACTTTTGGGGTTTTCAATTTCTTCTGGGGCTTAATTTCTTCACTTCTTCAACTTCTCCGTCTCTTCCTAACCCCCTGCGCTCTGCACCCCTGGGTGATGGGACTTACTTCTGGATGTTTGGGGGGCCGTCGTTTCTCCTTCTGCTGCTCTCCCCTCAGCAGTTTCCTTATTTCTCTTTGCACAGGTTCTTGGAAATCCTTGTCACCATTGTTACAATGCAGCTTCTGTAGTCTTCTTAGGTTTATTTATAAGTTCTTTATTAGTAAGTTACATAAACTGTTATCTAGGAGACCACTGGATCCCATCACCAAGGCTCAACTGACCAAGCTGGAACCCTGAGGCTGGATTCATAGCCAAACATTGCGCAGGCTCACACAGCGTTCCATGCTAGATGCCAGCAGCATTCCTTGCAGGCATGCACTGGCAACGAGTACATTACAACAATAACAGTAATAATACTGTAGGAAAACATGTCCAGGTAATCTCTGTAAATATATGGCAGCATCCCAATGTAAGGACATGCTCCTGTTGGCTTTGTCATTAAAAATGTCATGCTACAAAATTAAAATATGTCCAAAAGGGCTGCACCACAATGCCAGTCTAGAAATAATATTGCTTATTATGCTTGCTTTGTCATAGATGCCCTGAATAAAATGGCATGCTGCAATAAGAAACAGCTACACTGACAGCATTAAAATGCCAGTCTAACCACTAACAATGCATCATGCTTGCTTTATCATGGATGCCCATTAAGAAAGGTCTTGCCACAGTATGAAATGGCTAGACTGGCTTCACCTGAGCTAAGCTCGGGAGGATTGCTCAGGGGCAAAGTGCTCTCATTGGAAGCAAGACAACACAGGGCAATACAGTTTCGATCCCCGGGTCCGCGCTTAGAAACCTCTGGTTATTAAGCGTGTTATAAATAACCTATCATATAATTTCATATCATACCAAAATTCAAGTCCGGATGCATAAAACATAACATGCTGGCTTTATCACGGATTGATGCCAATTCAAAAATGTTATATTAGTGCACCTCACTCCCACCCACCAAAATCAGCTCTTCAGCACCGGCTCTGCACAAAAACAAGCGCTCACCCATTCACTCACTCATTCACAGACGCACTCAGCCACCCATACATCATATACTCACTAATTTTCACACACTCATTATAAAATACATAACACACCATTGCATGCACAGATTTTAAATACACACATACATACATCAATCATGTGACACACACTGACCCACAAACACACTTTTACAACATTTGTTATTCTTACCTGGTACGGACCCAAATCCCTCTTCCCCGAGGAAGGACTCTGCTGTGCTTCGGCAACCAACTCCCAAATTCCAGCCTTCACCACACAAACAGGAACCAGGAAGCTGAGAGGGCTTCCTGGTTCCTGTCATGCGCAATGGGTCTGGAGTGCCAAGCCGCAACTGGAGAATGTCTTTTTAAAGTTGGAATGTAACTCTCTGACTTCAGAAAGAAATTGCTATCGAAGAGAACCCCCAAGTTGTGACCCATGGGCCAGGTAACAGGAAGTCCAGGTTTGAAGGAAATAGGATGGGGGTGGGGGGGCATAGCAATAATGCTGAAAGTCAGGTGAAAGATGACTTCATTTTTGAAGAGTTCAGCATGAGACAGCACAGAGCCATCCATTGACAGATTGCGGTGAGCAAGCTGACAATCTGTTGTGAAATGTCTGAGTTGAAGGAGAAAGAAATTTGAGTGTTGTCAGCAACAATATGGTACTCAAAACCAAAGGATGAGATAAGTCTTCCTAGGGCAAAGGTGTGTAGGGCGAAGAGGAAAGGTTCAAGGACTGATCTTTGGGGACTGCTGTCAGAAAGAAGGGTGGGGTCAGATGTTTTTGAGTTCCAGGAGAATGTAAAGGAGTGACCTCCAGGTGAGGGCAGATTTGCAAAACCAAAGATCCTGGAGACTGAGGAGGCGAGAGGAGTGCAGAGAGGTCCACAAGGATTAGTATAGAAGAGTGTGTGAAGCATTAGAAAGAAAGTTAGAGTCATTCATGAGTGCAGTCTCTGTGTAGGTCTACTACAGAAGCCATTTTGAAGTGGATCTCCAAGGACATTATCCAGGTACTTAGAAATCCAGTTAAAGACCGCCCACTAAAGGACCTCTGACTAATTGGAAAGGGTGGCAACTAGGTGATAGTTGGATGTGATTTTTGGGTCAGCTGAGGGTTTCTTCAAAAGGGGTAGGACAGTTGCAGATGTTCAGGGAGCCAGCAAAAAGAGAGAGAGAGAGAGAGAGAGAGAGAGAAAGAGAGTGAGAGAGTGAGAGAGAGAGAGAGAGAGAGAGAGAGAGAGAGAGAGAGAGAGAGAGAGAGAGAGAGAGAGAGAGAGAGAGAGAGAGAGAGATTAACGTTCTATACGGTCATTGAGACTAAGGGCCTCATTACGAGGTTGGCGGTAAGGGGTTAATGGCAACGCTTAGGGACCAAGGAGCTATGGGGCTCGAATGGGAATGGGGAATGGTTCTCAGAATGGGGACTTACTGCGTCCTCCAAGGTTGGAATGACCCGGTAAATCCCTATTCCGAGAACCCGGACCCGGAATGCGGTAAGGGGGTAGCCATGGTGCTAATAGCACCTTGGCTACCTCCTACCTCGTAACGAGGCCCTTGAGTCTTTGAACATTTGAGCAGCAAATATGTAGAAAGAAGCACAAGATGTGTTGGCACTGTGAGGGATGGATGATAATTGAGCAGGAAAGGTAGGGGTGAAGTAGTTGAGAGTAAGACAGCTAAAGGAGAGAGGTGGAGGGCAGATGGAGGCTGAGGGATGGATGATAATTGAGCAGGAAAGGTAGGGGTGAAGTAGTTGAGAGTAAGACAGCTAAAGGAGAGAGGTGGAGGGCAGATGGAGGCTGTCAGAGAGAAAGAGAAAGGAGGACTTTGAGAGTGTCATGAATTTATTGCGACGTGTAAGTTTGGAGGGTAGATCAATGGTTGCAGTGGTGAAAGTGAAGACAGGAGATTAGGCTTGTGAAATAGGGGCATTTGGTGCAATGCAGTGCAGAAGTGAATGCAAAATGGGAATTTGTGTAGGCTTTGAGTGTACTTTGGATGTCGAGGCTATCACTAGAAACCAGATAGGGATACATGGTTTTTGCAGGGTCATAGGTCACAGCACATGTGTGTTTTAAGGGTCTGGTTCTTAGAAGTGATCAAGGACTGAGGATGGGGACAGGAAGGTTTGTGTGTGGATGTTTGTTCAAAGGAGGTATTAAGAGGCTGAAAAGGGGTGAGAAGAGGGAGAGAGAGAGAGAGAGAGAGAGAGAGAGACAGAGAGAGACAGAGAGAGACAGAGAGAGAGACAAAGAGAGAGAGAGAGAGGGAGCGTACTCCTCATATTATCAAGATAAGGGGCAAGAGAGTCCTGCTTGAATATATTCTTGGTATGTAAAGATGGGAGGTGGAGTAGAATGTGGAAGCACCCAGATGGAAAAGTGCACAACAGAGTTCTCAGTTGGAGGTGTTTAATGGAGAGGTCAGAGGAGGACACAATAGAATGACAGATAAGATCAAGGGAGATCCTATCAGGATAGGTAGCTGCTCATGGAAGGAGTGTATAAGTGGTCAAATAGGAGGGAGTTAAGTTCAAGGCAAGACCTGTGGAGGGCTTGTGAAGGTTAAAGTTCCCCAACATGACAATGGGAATGTTGGCGTGAAGTGGCTCAAGGACACGTTTCAGGGCAGGAAAGGTGATGTTGAGATGACCGGGGGGTGGTGGAGAGCCAGAACAGTGAGAGGAGAATGAGGGAGGAGTTCAATACTGACATTCGAAGGATGTACAGGGGATGTAATGGGAAAAGGGGAAACTGGTGAAGGCAGTACTAATAAGAAACCACATCCCACCACCCTCCCAAACAGGTCAGGGAGAGTGGAAGACGGCAGCAAAGTCGGTGTGGAAAGACGCTAGTGTAGCAGAGTCATTAAGGGAGATCCACGTTTCTGTAATAGCAAGAAAGGAAAATGTAGGGTGATACAAGTTGATGTGGTTAGTGATATAGGAGATTTTGCAGAGAGATTGTGCATTCCAGAGACAAAGGGAACAAGTGATAGGAGGTGGGGGTGAGGAGCAGTTATGTGCTAGAATAGGGGGATAGATGAGGTAGGTTGAAGAGCCTTGAAAAATGGGAGCATCGCCTTTTAGGTGTCTAGATGCAGGGGGAGAGGAGGCATATGCGCAGGGGGAGAGTGCAGTGGAAGTTACACCAGATTGTGGCTGAAGGCCATGAGAGAAGGGGAGTACAATAGTGACTACAAGGAGGAAAGGAGGAAAGTAAAGGTGCATGGTGGAGGGTAGAAGAAACAGGCAAGTGAAGACAGTGCGTGAAGGGTGCAGTCCAAGGCACAGATGCTTGTCAAAATACAGTTAACAGGTTCAAAACAGTGATTATCCATGGTTCATTTAGGTAACAGCAGCTCTGCAGTGAATGGAAAGTCACGGGTCTGAAGGATTTCTATGTGTGGAAGCAGGAGTTAATCAAAGAGCATTTGCAGGTAAATTCTGCCATGATTAGGTGCTCTGGCCCCAATCCCTTACTGGTCCTAACAGACGCACCGAAGGAACTAACTAATGCATAAATTATGAGCCACATGGAGTTGATCATGGTTAACAACCTTGAAAACCAGGTGCAGGACAAACAAAATGGAAAATTCGTAGCCAGAAGTTGAAAGAAGTTATATCGTCCAGGAATAAGGAGAAAACAATCAGAATTAGTGGAAAAGGAGTATATTTCAACCCTCCTCAAAATTGGATGAATACATACATTGAAAAAAAACGAAAGAGTCTCAATACAAGAGAAAGTTTCATAGCACTGATGATGGACTAACTCTGCCAGTTCAGCATTAAAGATGGCACTACAAACTCTATTAAAGAATGTCAGCAAGAAGACTCACAGAGATGATTTTGTGATGTTGTTATAACTCAATGTGAATGCAATTTTTTTTACTACAGAGGATTGTCCCCAGATCTGGCGTGTACAGCCTTGTTTACTTCTGTCCTCTTTCTGAAAGTGAAACCTTGTAAAGAAATGCTATTTTCTTTTTGCTATTGGATGGTGTTACCTCATTCGCAAAGCCACTGCCATTCAACTACTCCCAATGTTGCACAACCTCTTGCTCTGTGCTTTCCACAATAGTAAATTGTCTAAAATGAAGCAACCCTAGAGATTGGTCAGTAAATAATAATATTCAAAATCATTTTTCAAGTGTGTTGCCTCTCAAATAGGCCATGAATACATTAGCCACTGAAGGAGCAAATGGCTGTGGTTTAAACAGTTTGTCTTTGAGTGAAATATATTGTTTCTGAGTGCCATGTCCAACATGTACGGTAACATCTCACTGTGTTGCTAGTAGATTGCTGATTGTGAAGTTAAATCAATTTATCATAGACATCTTACCAAGTGTATGGTCAATGGGTCAATGGATGGGTATAGAGTTCTCACATCTAGCATGGCCAGGATAGAGCTTTCTTATTTTAGGTTCCCAGTTGTCTTTTTCAAAAACTCCATTCAGTTTCTGATGTAACTTTTGTGAGCTGTAGCTCAGGAAAACTAGCAGGAAACTAGCAGGCTAAACGGTTTTATACAAACTTCTCCTCCTACCCATTTTTCGCTGCAGTACCTCGCCCCGACGAAAAATTAAATCGCTGCAAGTTCATCAGAGAACCTGCGTTCCAACAAAAACCCAGCAAAGCAGCCCAGCGCCTTACTCAGCTTTGGTTTTCACTGAACTACCTTGGAACCCGCGTATAATCGAAACAGAAACCCCAAACGAGACATTAATGAGGTAAGCGTTTGTCACCCCAACAGACTTGCATCTCAGGGTTTCTTATCCAGATGGATATTGCGCCACTATTTATCCTGGTGCTATGCAACATGCACCATATGTTATTCCCATCTAGGACCGCGTCCAGCATTCCTATTCTGAAGTTCTAGCTTCTCATAAGATTCGGGGAATCATCAGTCATGGACAGGCTTTGCTGACCATAGTAACAAGGTATTACCCTTTTATTTTACTTTTTTAGCTACTACACCAAACTTTGAGATTTAGTTCCTGACACCACAGTTTTTTTCCAATTTGATCCTATTCCCCGCACTTGCAGAAATCATCAGTTGGGTTTTTCAGAGAGTTTCTCCAGCCCAGAGTGCCCTCTGCCCAGAGAAAGTTTACTCTTTGGAACCTCCCACCCCCACCTTTTTTGTGAAAGTCCCTACCCGGGGAGTTTAGAATTTTGGGGCATACGTTTTTTTAATCATTTTAAAGAATCGCATACTGAAACACCTTTACACTTCCTGAACCAAATTTTGTGTGCTTCCCCCTAAGGTTTGTTTTCATTGCCCCGTGAAAGGCGTTACTGTATGCCAAACAGTTGGCCCACCAAAACTTGACAATATGCCCTACCTTACAAGAAGGGGCACGATTGTGAAATCAAGATTAGTACTTACACGTAGCCAGATTAACACATAGGGCCTCATTACGACCCAGGCGGTAAGTTACCGCCTGGGTCGTACCTTTACCACCATGGCGTAAACTACGTTTACGCCATGGTGGTTGGCGGACTTACCGCCCCATTCTGAGGTTCACGGGGCGGTAAGTCCCCAATCCCCATTTACCCTTCCCCATTCCCATTTCTGCCCCATAGGGCATAATGGGAGTGGGGAAGGCGTTAATTACGCCACCGTAAATTACGGTGGCGTAATTAACAACAAGGTCCCTTAGCGCCATGGATTTTAACACCTGCTAAAAGCAGGTGTTAAATCCTCCATGGCGCTAAGGGACCTCGGAATCAGGCGGTAAGGGTCGGCGCTGTTTATGCTGCCGTAAACCCCTTACCGCCTGAGTCGTAATGAGGCCCATAAGCATTTATATACCATGTGGAACAGAGGTATTATTTATACTCCGTAATGGGAGCAGCCACACCTCTATGAATTAGCAAAAGTGACAAACTAATTCTAGATCTATTTTCTTGCATTTTCCTCTCTTCACTTTGTACATTGAACAATTGTTTCTTTTGCATTCTTTGTTTTGAGAAGGTGTTTATTAATTGTTTAAGTTTAAGTTTTTATGTTTTTACGCAACTAATCTGTATGAATAATAAAAACACATATTATTTTTATATTATTCACTATTCTTGTTTATAATTTCATGTAATAGTTATTTGAGTATTTGGGATACTGTATGTGACATTATGCACGTTTTCCTTACTAAAATCCGGATATTGGACAATGAATCATAATGTCTGCAGCGTGGACTATTTTTTCTTGTAACCATAAAGTGAAGCATAACCCTTTTAATGCAATCTGCAGTGTCCATGCTAACAATGTTGTCACATTTGTTCACTTTTTTGATAGTGATATTTGTATAATTTTGTCATCTTCTCATTGCTTCTTTATACCCTTTTGTGGTCTTGTGTTTCAGAAATCTGATCTACTTTGAATTTTATAATCCCTTCAGGTATTTTATCATAGTTTCTATGAAAACATCAAAGTGGTTTTCTGGTGAGAATTGGAGTGTGCACTTGGTTTGGGGAAGTAATGCTTTTTGCCAATTGAGTTGTGCTACCAAGTTCCTCTATCATGTCTGCTGTGCAATCATCCGTTCCCCTGCACACTTTCACTAGCTCAAAACAAATGAGCCAAAGTCAAGAATGTATCATTACAAAATTTAAATATCCATTATAAGTTTTCAATCGTCACAAACATTTTTCATTTTTTTCAAATAATTAGACAAAAAAACGCCCTTCATTAGAAATTTAGTATTTGTTTTAATATTTATCTGGCCTAATGCATTTCGAGAATTATCTCTTCTTCAGAGGCAAATTCTACATTCAATTAATATCTAAAAGAGAAATTTGAAAAACATACAATTACTTCTTTTGTAGTCCACATGACTCAATAGTATCAGCATTGCATATTAAATTTAGGTCAAGAATATCCGGTAATAACTTCTTATCTGGAAATAGTGATCCTCATTTCTTACCTTGAGTGAGTTACCTACTTCTATTTTGTTAAAGAATTTCCTTTACTTCAATATTCTGTAATTTTCTATAGGTTCCTAACTAGGTTAAAGCTTCGTTTGTACTGACCTTGATGGTGTACTTGGTTGGCCCATATCCTGGACTGTTCTCTGCTCAGTGTTTTTAATATTTAATATTCAATATTCTTTTCAAGTTCTGCCTAGAAGAATGGCTATGATAAGTAACTGAAATTCCAAGTTGTGTATATATTGTAGTAGTACAATGTTGGTTCTTACCAAAGAATAAGACAACGTTCATTTGGATGCTAGAGGTTGGTGTTCTTTCAAAATAGGATGGTGTACGGGGTTGTCCAGGTCGGTAAATCTAAAGGACCGGTTCCTGAACTGTTAAGCTCCTAAAGGGGCCAAAACGATTCCTATCAGAGATCACAGTGTGAAAGGAAAGTTCAATAATGGCACTGTCTTTATACTGTATACATTCATACCTAGTTAGTGACTCGTCTTTTATTTTGGCGATAGATGCTTGAGCGGCCTTGGATTTCTCCATTCTTATTTTACATGTAAACATATATAAATCGGTGTAGATAGGTGCAGTCACGAAACTATGTGTGGGCACTCCCCTTTTATCGCAGACATATGGGGAACAATAATAATACATTCTAGCACAAGTGGTGTTTCACAAATGTACCTTTTCAATTTTAGGGCTTAGACCAAGGCAATGGATCCGTCTAGGCAAATATGTGAGTATTAATTATTTATTAATTCCTTATAATATAACAAACTTTCAAAGACCAATTATACAACACATCTAACATTCCATAAAAAAACATTCACTAAAAACCTCAATATTAAATGCATACATTAAATGTTATGCACAACAAAGTGCAAATATGCTTAAAAATGCAAACCATCAGATTATTCTACTATAACCTCTGCTACAATCAGAAAATGTAGAAAATATTGAATCATACAATATTCTTTGTTATTGCACACACTCCTATAAACCCTCTTGGAGAAGAGAACAGAGAAATGTTGCAAGTTGTTTTGAATTCTTTGAAAGAATGCAGTAGTGGAATTGGAGAGGGGATCCTACAATAAAATCAATTTTTTGGATATAATTTTGATATCAAAACTCAATGACTCTATTAAGTGCTGCCCATATAAGTTATTTAAACAGATTGAAAATGCAGTGTGTGTTGTGTTTATTTTATTTTTTTTATAGCCGCAGGATCATTGTGGTTATGCAGTAATAGTAAAAAAACAAATGTTTGCTTTGTATATATATGTTTAGGTGTGTGTAATTTGTAGTCCTTAAAAGGACTGTTTTCGGTTTATTGATTGTCATTTTTCAACAAAGTTCGATTGCTGATTTACTATATTCAAGGAAGAGTGTATTTCCTTCATCAAATAGATGTACTCCATCATGTCTATAAGGTTTGGACGTGTGAAACTGGATGTTGTTATTGGATATCCACATACGTTCATGATCTCTGATGAAAGCAGAAACTACTTTATTCACATTTCTCTGTGATTTCTCAATTTTGGATTTACATTTCGTGGTCCACTTTAATTTTTGGCGCTGAGCCATGTTGGAAAATATAAAGGTGGTGTGAGGGAAGAGTTTTTCCAAATCTTGTTTTATAGTCAAAGCCAGAGACATTCCTCGTACATTACCCAAATCATTACCTGTGGAATGAATGAGTATGGCATCTGGCTGCTCCCTGCTTCTCAGACTCAACAATATAGGAAAAATCTGGCACCATCACATTCCTTGCAATCCAAACCATTTAATTCTAAATTCTGGAAAATTCTGGTCAATGTGTAGGCTTCTGCGATAAATCATTAACCAAAACAATCAGGAGTTCGTAACAACCACACAGTTTTATTTCCAGACATGCTGGCTGCACTCTGTCACTGTTTTCTTAAAAATGTATGCTTATTTGTAATTCAAGTATTAGTTGCAGTGGGGCATGCATGATGTCAGTATTTCTGTGTCTGTAATTTGTAGGTTTGATTGTTTTCATTGGTTTATTGTATGTGACAGGTTGAAGTGAAAATGTGTCTGCCATTTTGGTAGTTTGGAAAGTTTACTCCTCTTTCATTCCATTGTTCTTTTAAAGTTTCATTGTCACCATTTTGTTTTCAGTTGTCATTCTGCTTGCAGAGACTATACTGTGCTGATTGTCTATGCTTGGCTCATGTGGAAATCTGTGGATCTTCTGGAGAATTTGACAGTGAGTTTTACATGTTTTGCTTTTTGAATAGTTACAGATTTTATGGACTGCTTTGACTGACTTGTGTACAAGGAGCATAAATTAGCTTTCACTTTTTGGGTATTGAAGGTTAGATATGTAATTTACTAAAAGGGTTATAGTGTGCAGCATGTGTCCTAAGATGGTGCTTCTGTATCAATGTGTATAGTCAAAATGTGTGAAATTAGAATGAGAAATGCATTTGCCATGGCTAGTGATAACTGAAAACTGATCGAATTTGTAATGCCAAAGGACAGAACAAAGGACCTCGTGGCATGGACATTTTAGACACTGGTCACTGTCCTGGGCCAAATGCGTTCAACGCGGTTTGGACCATAGAAAAGAGTCAAAAATGCTTTAAAAGTAACTGCTGCCACTGATTCTGTCCTGGGCACACTTGTACTTTCATGAAAAATCCTTTGAGGATTTCTAGGGACGTAAAATGAAAAAGGGACCCCAGCGCACTGTACTGTAAGGTACATCATGCACTGATAAAGTGTTACTAAGAAATAGCAACAAAGTGAAAGAATAAGGGAAACAATGGCCTCATTCTAAGTCCAGCGGTAGCCGTGCCCGGTAAAACTGAACTTGATACCAAAATCACATGCACAGGATGAAAATCACAAATGAAATTCTGGTCAAACTACAAGCAGAAAACTCAACAGAGATTGGTGGGAAAACAAACATAGGAAAAGGGGAGGAGCTAAGAGGGTGTTTAAAAAGCTGTTTTCCTGTGTAACCCAACACCTGGGGAAAAGAGAGGTACAGATCGGCACACAGAGTGAAATGATGGCTTTGACAATAGAAGGGGGGGATTAAATGCAGTAGACACACAGTATGTAAGGGTAGTAAGTGAAGGACAGAGTGTGGGTTGCACGGAGAGAGCTTGTGAAGACCATTGGGACAGAAGTGCAAAGAGAGACAAAGAGGAAGAGTGGAGGTGGTGTTGAAGTAGAATATGAGAGGCAGGAATGAGCAGTAGTAATATCAGGAAGAGAGAAGGAGGCAGAGAATGAGAGAGAGAATGGACCAGGGCATCTGTGATTGGCACAATCCTAACGCCATAATTTTATAGATGGGAAAAAGCTAGGGAACCCATAGGTAGTCCTGGAGGGAGAAATATATATAATGCTTCTACCTTGAGGCCCCCACCACTAACCAGCATGTTTTTAGGTAATAGTTGTTATCTACCTCTGGTTTACAGTCACTGTAGGGCTCAGGGAACTCTGGGATATGGTGGAGGGAGCTCACATGAAACGACAGAGTTGGGCGGCCCTCAGACTGAACTCACCTCAACCTAGGCAGAATATCAAAGCAGTCCTTTTGCACAAAATGAATAAATACCTTTGACTTATCTCTCAGTTTCCACCATTGGAGAATGTGGTGGAACAGTGGTAATTAGAAGCTGATGCAGGATAAGTCAGACTATGCTTCCATTCCATGTGATTGTGAATTTCAGTGGTCTCCAAAGAGAAACTTTCTTTAGTGCCACCCTGCCCTTGTCAATCTTCCGCTCCCACAAACTAAAGTGATCCCAGGTCGATGATGAGGTGATGCAGAGAGCATTGTCAGTCCCTTGAACCACCTGACACTTTGCATAGGATACCTGTGCCTGCCTTTCCCTTTCCTCAAGATCAGCCACAGGTGCAGGTGGCTCAGCCTCTTCTTTCTCTTGAAACATCTGTCTGGTGACCATTTCATAAACTCCACTTCTTGACTTCTGTCACCTCCTGCACTGCCACCTGCACCCTCTGCTTGGCCTGCTCCAGGCAGTCCAACACTTCAGCTGGTCTCTTTCCCAATATTGTCGTCTCCAACTTTAAAGTCATTTTCGAGCAAAGACTTTAGTGCATATGCATCAGTAATCTCCCTTGCTGCATTACGTTAATTATTGCCTGTTGGTCCTCACCAGTCATATTCAATACCTCTGGAAAAAAGACTCAGCACTGGCCCTATCACCTCTACTTCCTCCTCTTGCGCAGTGGCAAACTATCCATCAGTCCTGCCTTCTCTCCTGTTCTTGAGACACCTGCATGATTTCCCCAGCTCTAGAAACATCCCCTGTGGTTCAGGGCACCCGGTTTCCATACCTAGAGGGCCCATAAAAAGGCAAACCCCTGTACTATGAGACCAAGACCTGGCACTCAATATACTCCTTGCATGAGAATTAAACCTCCTTTTTCTCATCCAGACTCCTGCCCTGCTTCATAATTAAAATGTTCTTATTAGATTGGACTAACAGGTTATACAGTGACAACAAAGGCTAGGGACATAGTATGGAGAAGAAATTGATTCATGCAGGTTGCTCTAGCAAATTGAGTTTGGTGGTGGAGTGACAACAAAGCAATCACAGTGGGCAGTCTGCCCGAACAACAATGCTGATAGCAAGTACGAGAGAAAGGAACTCCTGATTAGAATCACAGAACCAGTGCTATACAGAAGGCAAGAGCGGGATGCCTAGGAGAGAGGCACCATGGAAAGTAAGCCACTGTGCAACAAAGAAAGCAGTCCAACATCCTACAGATACAGATGCTGTTACCCTGTGGACTGAAGGTAATACAGGGAACAGGAATACCAGAAGGGCAAGAGGGGCTCATTATAAGTTAAACGAAACAACTATAAGTTAAACGAAACAACTATAAGTTAAACGAAACTTGTCCCAGTATTCATGTGAAAAGAAGTTGAAATAGTCTACTAAACCAGAACTGCTTTAATGGGATCAGGAGAAACATGAGAACCACTAAGGGGGAGAGATACAAAGCAGGCAATGTGTTACCCTGGGAAAAGGGAAAGTTCACCTCATATCCTGATAAGAAAGAGCGCATACTAGAGAAACACACTTAGGGAATAAAGACCTGTAAACACGGGAAGATAAGCCTCATACATGAAACACCACCCTTGGAAGGGGTGGCTTATAATTGGAAGTTGAACAACCAAAATATTCCTGAGGAGAACAATATGCAAGAGGGACTTGAACCCTACAAGAGAGAAAGAAGGAACCTGAACAGAACTAAGACAATCTCCAAGAAAGAGGGAGGGCAAAATTCCAGTCCCCTAAAAGAACTGCAGAACTTAATCCAGAGGATAACCAGAGCTTATGTGCAAATGGTCTACAGATTGCAACAGTAGAATCAAGAAATCGATGTAACAAAACACAGCAACCAGGAGAAGGAAGTCATGTTCCTGCCCTTCGTTAGTTATATTAGTGGCAGGGTCAGATAGGTTAGATGTGGATGGTGGACAGACTTATTTTGGACATTCACACTGACTGATTAGCACATTAGATAGTAAAATAGGTAGGGAACACCCGGTAGGCATAGGGAAAGACAGGCCTTGTTTTACTTTAAATAAACTATATGTTATGTTATGTTATGTTATAGGATATTTATACCATGCACTACGACCACCATAATGGTCCACTTTCCCTCTGGCAGATCTGAAAAGCAAGAGGGTAGGTTAAGTTAGTAGAGATGAGCGGGAAAAGCACAAGAGAGCTGTGATGTGCTGTTTGTAGCTTCAGTTCCATTTACACTGTTCACTGAGCGTAGAAGTGATTTTTCGGTCAGTAGTTTGCATGTGCTGTTGTGGGAGGCTATGTGTGGTTTGTCTTGTTGTTGCGGTGTAGTGAAGTGTATGCAGTTTATTGTGCAAAATAGGTATGGTTGTGTTTTGCTTAGAGTTTGAGAGGTGTGAACAGAGGGATGAGTTCTTTTTTTTCAGTAGGTTGGGTAGTGATAGCGCTCCATCATACCTTCTCTGCTTTGGCCACCTGTGGTACGAGTCCCTACCAGTGTTGCATGCTGTGGTATGCTGGGGGGTCTCCCTCCTATATTCTGTGCAGGGTTGCGGGTTGTCTGCAGGGCTATTTAGAGGTGATTCCTCCTGCACCCTCCAATTCCCACCTGTGTTCGAACTAATGGATGTCTACACCGCTTTGGCCCCTGGAATATCCTGGTGTGCAGCCGCCTTTGCCTCCCTGGGCCACTTGAGGGGGGGACCTCATCTCTGTGCTCTTGAGCTACCAGGGCCCTATGGTTTATCTATTCGGTCCCCATTCTTTCCTCTTTAACTCTTATGCCCTCTGTCTGTGGTTCAACCTAGGATGCTCCCATCTCTCTCATTAGCCTCGGGTTGGGTCCTCCATGGGAACCCGGGTATCCCTCCCACTCGGAGGTCTCCCCATCTCCCTGTACTTGTCGTGGTATGGCCTAGACCCCGTCTTGAGATTTGTTACCAAGAAGAAGGTCCACATTCAAGCCTGTCTCTGTGGCCTCTAACAGCACAGCCAAACTTTTCAAAATCTGCAAGGAGCTGGCCAATCAGACTGCAGTCTCTACCTCTCCTGTAACCTTCCCAGACACTCTGTAGGGCCGTGGCTTCTCATTTCACCACTAAAACCCAGGCCATTCTTTCCTTGCTTTCCGCTTCTCCTCATCTTTCCCCCTTTCTACCTCTCTGCCCCCCTTCTCCCTCCTCGCCTTCTCTCCTCCCTCTATCCTATAACATCTGATGATGCTTCTAGACAAATCCGATCTATGAAGGTTTCCTCTAAACAGGTGTTCTCTGCTCCCCCAGAACCATTAAGGACAGCATTGTTTCCTTTGCCACAGCCTTGGCTGATTTCTGTAATCATTCCTTTGCCACTGAATCTTTCCCCTCTCTCCTCAAGCACTCCCTTGTGCACGCTCTCCTAAAAAAAAAACTTCTGCCAATACATCCTGTCCGGCCAACTATCGCCAGAACTCTATCACTATTTTTGACTGGGCAAGCTTCTGGTAAAGCTGGCCATCTCTCAGCTAAACATTCACACTGAATCTGTTGGTTATCTCCATGACCATCAGTCTGGCTTCATATCGGCCAGAGGCACGCAAACTGCTCTCCTGAACAGCTGTGAAGATCTGCTCTCTAACCTTGACTCCAGCTCTCACACTGTCCTCATCCTCTTTGATCTCTCCTCTGCCTTTGACATGGTCAATCATGGCACCCTGCTCAATCGTATCAGTGTGAACCTTGGCATCATGGGTCAGGCTCTGGCGTGGCTGACCACTTTCTTCTTGTACTGACCCTCCCAGGTCCAACTAGGGTCCTTTCTCTCCATCACCTCTCTTTCCACATGCAGTGTTCCACAGTCCTCGCACCCTGGCTCTTCAATGTCTATCCGGCTTCCTAGGCCCATTTGATCTCTACTTTCACCACCTAACTTTCAGTGTTACAAAGATGACACACGGCTCTCTTTCAGACTACCGTCAGCCTCCTATCCCTCCTCGCTCATTCCTGATGTTCTATCTGCTTTTCAGGGATGGCGCACCTTCAACGATCTCTGTCTTAATGCCAGTAAGACAGAGATTCTCTCATTGGGACCCCTGCTCCGGCTTTCCCTTTCTCTCGCTGGCTTCCCTCCTTGTACCCCCTCCCCTCACCTGTGAGGCATAAAACCTTGGTGTCATCTTCGACTCCACTCTCTCCTTCTCCCCTCACATCACGGACCTTGCCAAGAAGGCCTATTTCCAGCTGCACCTCCTCAGCGGTATTCCACCTTTCATCCCATTGCCCCAGAAACTCACTGTCTCCAGAGCTCTGGTTCTCTTGAGGCTGGACTATTGCAACAACCTCTTTCTAAATCTTCCTAACTCTACTCTTCTCCCTCTTCAACTAATCATGAACAGGACTGCTAGACTTAACCTTGACCTAAGGTCCGGGAACTGCATCTATCTAGCTCTGAAATCTCTCCACTAGATTCCAGTGGCCGCGAGGATCAAATTCAATACCCTCTGCATCATCCACAAGGCTTTCTGGGGCTGTGGTCCTCATTATATCCAACTGTCTCTTCCTAAGTACCTTCCTTCTAGAGCCCTCAGCTCAGCTACCTCCAACTCTCTGCAGGTCAGCCACTTCTCCAAGCAGAGAGTGGGGGTAGATCTCTCTCCTCTACAGGTCCCTCCCTTTGGAATGGCCTTCCTGCCCCTCTCAGACTTGAGAGGGACCAGCTAATGTTCTGGAACCTTCTCCAGACCTTTTCTCCTCTTCCTTCTCTCTCCCTCTCCCCTGCTAATCTATCTGACTGCTCCTCCTGACTGGTTGCATGGTAGTCCTCAGAGTCACAAAGGGTACCATGCACCCTCCTCAACCGGTCACCCTGCACTGCCTCCTGGCCTACCCAGCACTCCCAGTCTGGGAATTCACCCATGTACTCCTTTGCCATCCATGCACTTACTCACAGCACTGCTGCCCTGACTGCACTTCCCCTACCCCTTCCCTGCACTTCACACTTCACCATCTCCCCTGCACTTCTTGTTTGCACTTGCACAATCTGGATTTCACGAGACAGAGTAAGATCATTTGTCTTGTCATTCCTCTGTTCCCCTACCTTGTCTTGTGGTGCTCAGAAAGACTTGTCTAGAGGCGTGTTACAAATACCAAATCAGATAATATCATATCATTCTGAGGAGTGTGGGTGATGCTCATTCACTTTCGTCTAGTTATGAGTTGAAGAGCCACGTTTTCTGAATTTTAGATGGTCCTTCATGTTTCGTATTTCACTCGGGAGGGAGTTCCACATTTTTGCAGCTAGGCAAGAGAATGCTGATCCACCAAGTTTTTTCCTTGTGTATGGTTTAGGTTCCAGGTGTATATCATTGCTGTATCTGAGTGTTCTGGTCGATTGGTAAATGGTGATTTTCTTTTGTAGGAATTATGCTCCTTGGCCATGGATTGCTCTGTGCGTTAGACACATTGGGCCTCATTACAAGTCTGGCGGTAACTGCAGCGGTAAAACCGTCTGGTTACCGCCGGACTCGTATTACCATTCCGCCTCCGTGATTCCCGGAATTACTGGGGCATTACAACCCCGGTTTCCCGGGAATCACAGAGGCGGAATGGTGTTATCCCCATTCCCATTGAGTCCTGTAGGACTCAATGGGAATGGGGATCAAGGAAACACTGGCAGCATCTCGTGATGCTGCCGGTGTTTCCTCGTCCGCCTGCAGGCGGACGGTGTTAAACCCGCCAGGTCAGACCTGGCGGGAACATCACCTCCCGCCTGCATGGAAACAACGGTGGCGGCGGGTTTACCGCCACCGTTGTTTCCATGCCGGGCGATTTGTAATGAGGCCCATTGTTTTGAATGTGATTTGTTTTTTGGATAGCAGCTAATGTAGCATCTTTAGCGCAGGAGTTTGTGGAGATGTTTGGCTGCTGCGTTCTGTATATGTTGCAGTTTCTTCAGAAGATAGTCCGGAATTCTGAGGTATAGGACGTTGGTAATGTCTATTCTAGACATGATGAGGGAGATGATGGCTAGTGTTTTGTGTGTATAAAGGATAGGAATGGTAGGATCTTTTTGATTGTGTGTAGGTGGAAGAAGCATTTCTTGATTATTGTGTATACTTGCGGTTCTAGGGTTAGCTCGTTGTCAATTAGGATTCCAAGGTTTTTTACTATTTTTGATGGCGTAGGTGCTGTTCCTACTTCTGTGGGCCATGGGATGTATAAGTTGCTTTTCTGGTTTTTGAATATCACCATGATTTCTGTCTTACCGAAGATGAGTTTGAGGCTGTTTGTGTTAATCCATTTGTAGAGTTCTTTCAGACAGTCTACTAGCGTTGTGTTCTCCTATTGTACATCTTCTATTTTGTTGATGATTTGCGTGTCAACTGCGTAGTTGTAGCAGGTGAGGCCATGCCCTTTGATGAGGTTGATTGGTGGAGTCAAGTAGATGTTGAAGAGAAGTGGAGATAGGGAGGATCCTTGCGGTACTCCACGAGCATTCAGATAGGAATGATGTAATCCAGAGCAGCGCCTTGTCAGTGATCCTCCACAGTTCCCAGGCACACGAAAGAAGGTAACTAAAAGAGGAAGGATTCCTTGGTTCAAACACATGGTTCAAACACATGGGAAGAAATGTATGTTTCACAAACAAGCAAGAATTCAAAAGGTAGATTATGTTTTCTTTTTTTGTCTAGTTGTGGGATTAATGGCAACAAAAAGGAAACAAATGGAACAAGTCCAAGAAGCTCTAGTAGGCACATGCAAAGCTAAATGCGATTAGGCGAAACAAAAGGAACTACTTGTTTGCTTTTACATATTTTGGTGTTGCCACAAAAGGGCATATATCTATGTGCCTTCCGTAGATTCTGTATATCATAGGCTAACACACACTCGTATATATATATATCGGGAACGAAGACTGAGACAAACCAAATGCAAATACATCATTGATTACCACACCAAAACCCCGGGAGGCCACAACAATGATGAGGAAGTCTATACCTTTGTGGGAGATTAGAACACTCTGGGAATAAACTGTTGTAACATACCAATTATCCCATGCTTGGAAATATGAAACTATGATACCATTTCTTGAATTTGATACTTTTCAGCACATTTTTCGTGTATACTTTTTACATACTTTTTAACAAGTAAGGAGCTTTTTTAACATATTGCACTATATGAAATAATCACAGGTTTCTTTTTTTCAACATTGAATAGTCCATTTTTTAATTCCCTTTTCCTCCCTTTTTTGGATTTGGGAGGTAGAATAACTATGGAATTGTAAAAATATGGCACTTCAAAACATCTCTGTGCTTTTAATCCCCAATTAATCAAAGGATTGCCTAATGAGATTGATCAAACATACTGTACATTTTATTTGATATTTTTACATGGGAATTGACCAAATGAATTGTGTATTTTATTGATATTTTTATATGGGAATTTAATGTACTTTGGAATGCACAAATCATATGTCATTGAATTGGTAAGCACTATGCACTTTACTGAGGTTGTTACAAACAATAACGCTCGATTTTGCACAAATATTTATTTGGGAAGATAGACAAATATATCGGCCCAACTAATGTGACGTTAATCATAATGGCATGTTGTACTTTTCTGAAGATCAATAAGTTACCAACTGCATGATATATTGTATAACCATAATTGTGTTTTTAATTTGTTAGCACTATGCACTTTATCAACATAATTATATGGTAAAAACGAATGTATGTGAATCCCAACGAGTTCGTGCCATCTGCAAAAGATATTTATGTGAGCACTGTGCAATTTAAGAACATCCGCATATGGCAAAAACGAATAACTAGTCCGTTCAAATGGAACCAAGTGTAAAAAATATATTAACATTGATGTCTAACAGTCCTTATATTGTGAGCACCATGCACTTTATCAAATGCACTGGGCACCTTAGTAACACTAATGGGATATTAACATTGATGTGTAACTGCTTTTATATTGTGAGCACTAGGCACTTTATTAAAGCACTAGGCACCTTAGTAACACTAATGGGATATGACCATAACGTTGATGCAATCCAAATGTGACATAAGGCACGCATTGGTAAAAAGACAGAATCAACAAAGATATTTTGCTGTTTATATTAGACCTGTTCTTACCTCCAAATGGGTGCGTAATGTATAAATAGAGCAATAATATCTATTATATAAGACACTTCTGTTAGGAAAGATTTCATAATTGTATGTAATTTTTCCTCCATGTGGCAACCTGCAAACTTTTTGCTGTTGTTTTACACCCTGATCTAGACTTTGCCAGAGAAGCGCAGCCTTCTGCAGCACTCCTCTGGGCTTTCGCTCAATTCTTATGGAGAAACTGACATGCCCTTAAAACAGTCAGTACTGGGAGACTTTGTTTCCCTTAGTCCTTTCCTCATGTTGCAGCTTTTGTGCAACATGAAACAAGAGTGCCCCGTAACTTACATTACCGCGCTCTTGGGTCTCTAGTCATTCCAAAGGCCCTAGAAACTCTCGGTGGAATTATTATGAACTGTGCAAGTGTGTCACGGATGGGACTGGTGGCAGCGATCGTTTCTCTTGTGTTTTGAACTCTTTTTCGCCATGTTATCCGCGCTTACCGCGTTTGGCACAAATGAGTGGCCTGGATCCAATATGGCCATGCCACGAGGTTCTTTGTTCTGTCCGCTGACCGTCTTGCCCCTTCACCTTCCCCCCATGTCGAGCAGACCCGGGGCCGTCCTTATTTGGTGATGCACTTTCCTGTGAAACACAACGCTTTCGCGGGCTTCTGCATGCCTTGTTTGTGCCTCCATGATGTGGGCTGGCATGTCTGGTCCCAATACACATCCTGGGTGCCAGAGAGTCTAGAGTGTCCTGAATGGGGACCACCGTGGTCCGTGATAGGGCCACGTATGGTGTGAGTGTTTGTGAGCAGATCTCCCATTGGGCCCTCTCCATTTTGGCGCGAAGGGAACTTTGGATAAGAGGAGGCTGAAAACACCACTACCATGTCGATCTCCTGAGTTCACACCAATAAGGAGACAAGTATCCTGAAACAAGAAGCTGATTCGAGGAACCGCTGGTGACCTGCTGAAGGTTTGGCACCCTGAGCCGCTGTCGTCCTGCGAGGCCCCTCTGCATCTGATCGTCCTAGAAGGTCTGCAAAGATGCTTTGACCCATTGGAATAGTGGGATCAACTATTCCCACCACCTTCATCAAACCCTGCAAGTAAGCCTCTTCGGAAGTGTCCCTGGGCCAACCGGTGGGCTGACCAGTTTACGCAGGATACTTTGCTCTGTCACCGCCACCGTTTAGGGTAAGCCCTCGAAACTTTGTCTATTGCTTGCTCTGCGTCCACGGCACCTTCACACCGAATTCGTACACTTGGCATTCCCAGGTCTGAAGTGAGATCAGTGCGCCCGGACCAGAGTAAACACGGTTGCCGTGTTGCCCTGCTGTGGTAACAACCTGTGCACATCCGCTGCATTTGGGACACCCTCGACCCTGCATCCTGCTACGCAGAATCAACATGGTGTCAAGACGTCCTGATCATCGCAGCTGAACCTGCCAGCAACATGAACTGAACTGGAGAAGTCTGGGTCTGCCTGCGTCGGGGACCGGTGAGTAGTCCATACCCCAACTGGTGGCCCCTCGCGCAGGAGCCCGTTTCTTTGCTACCGCTGTTGCGAAATAGCGACTCTATCCCGCACTCTCACCCTGCCTCTGCCCACAAGTGGAGGCCTTGCTTGAGTAGTGGGGACTTGTTCTGCATCGCTTCATTCACCTTCCTGAACTGCCTGATATCCTCGAAGAGGCCCTCTTTTGTCCATTGGCACCAGCGCGTGCAGGTACTTTTGAGCATAAGACTCCTCTCTTCGGTGGGCTCGGACTTCCTCCTAATTAGGTGTATTTCAGATGTCGAACTGTGTCTAATGATTACTTGCACTGCCTGTTTTCCTCCCCATTTAGGTGGTCTACATATTACGTGCTCCTAACTCCTTAGACCCCTCGGTCTTGTATGTATATTGTATTGATTGTGATGTATTGGTTTACTTTAGTATTATCGTGATTCTTTGCTATGGTCGATGTTACAAAGGCCTTGTAATAAATGTGTCTATATTTTTAATATAACACCTGTCTGGAGTAATTTGTAAGTGTCCTTGCTTTGTGTGCTCATTGAGGTATTTCGTCACCCTCACCCCTCTTGAGACTTAGGACCTCATTACAACCCTGGCGTTAAGGGGTTAATGGCACCGTAAAAAGTGGCGGCGCCGTTAACCCCTTAACGCCTGATTACGAGGTCCCTTTGCGGGTTGGCGATTTTAACGCCTGCTTTTTGCAGGCGTTAAAAACCAACCCGCAAAGGGACCTTGGTGCTAAGTACGGTGCCGCATTTTGCGGCACCGTACTTAGCACCTTCCCCATTCCCATTGAGCCCTATGGGGCGAAAATGGGAATGGGGAAGGGCCATGGAGGAAGGGGGAATTACCGCCCCGCCAACCTCAGAATGGGGCGTTAATTCCCCATTCCGCCATGGCGGAGTCGGTAAGTTACCGGCATGGACCATGGTGCTATTAGCACCATGGTCCAACGCCAGGGTCGTAATGAGGGCCTTAGTCTTGACAACCGCCATCGCTACCCTGATTGGTCTGGCTTGTCCAGAGGTTACCCTGTTCCAAGAAACTAGGCTGGCCTTCTGAACCGCTGCCCCTCCAGGTCAGAGTTCAGAAATCCATCTTAACAAATTGGTGTACAGCGGTGGGATACAACTGAAGGTATCCAGTGTTGCGCATGAGCGAAGGCATTTCAAGTTATTTCTAACAGGCCACGTAGTGAATTGTCGTAGTATAACTTTTTAAAGGCCATAGTCCTATCTAACAGTATGGAAACAAGTACCTTGTTAACTTTAAATGCTTCTAAATCTGAAATATTGAAAAAGATGTGTGCTGAGAGAGGTGTCTTCCTCTCAAGGCACCAAAATGGAAATGATCCAAAGAATCATGGTGTGGCAAGAAGCTCAGTTTAGTGCTATAACTTCAGAGGACAGTGCAGAAGGAGGTGGGGCTGCTCTCACTGGTAGAACTGACAGTCCTGCTGCTGCACTGGTCCACAGCGACCATGAAGATAGGGAGGATGAAATGTCCAATGTTTCCTCTGCCAGTTCTGATGGGGAGGCCATACTTGAATTCAAGAAGCAAGAGCTGCTGTTTAGGCAGAAGGAGCTTGATTTCAATATGGCCAAACTAAAAATCGAACAGGCAGAAAAACGGAAAGACAGGGATCACCAGTTGGAACTGGCCAAGCTTCAAGTTGCCAATGGATCCAAGGGTCCTGGGCATGGGTCTGCGGCCTCCTCTCATCCAAGGTTTCCAAAAGATCTGCTCAGTGTATATGAGGAAAAGAATGACATTATGACTGGCTGAATACATTTGAGTATGCATGTGAAGTTGAACAAGTTGACAATGCTGATAAAATTGCCTGGTTACTTAGCAGACTGCCCCATTCTGGCTGCAGTGCCATTATGGAAATGTCAAAGGCTGAGAGAGCAGATTTTTCAATGTTGAAGCAGACTCTCCTTTTAAAGTTTGGAAAGACTCCTGCCCAATACTTAAAAAGATTCAGAGAGTATAAGAAAAAAGAAGGTGGTACTTGGGTATCTTATGTAACTGAATCCTTAAAAAACTTGACTGGGTGGGTCGAAGGTGATAAGGTTTCTACCTTTGAAGGTATGATAAGTCTTGTCATGCTGGAACATATTTTTGCATCTTTGTCCCCTGAGCTTAAGCAGCATTTGGCAGATTCAAAGGAGAGAGATCCTAAGAAGCTTGCCATTGCCGCAGATTTATGGGTGTCACATCGAGTGTCCCATAAGGACAAGACTCATCCTGGTAAGCAGGAGGAAAGGAAAAAGTCCAAAGATAAGGAGGGAGGGGAAACTGATAAATCTTCTTCCCAAAAGGGCCACAAAAAGAAAAATAAGGGTAAGCCACAAGAGAACTCGCAGGGTAGTGGAGGTCAGCCTCCAAAACAGAACTCTGGTTATAATAAGCCTCCCTATGCAAACAGACCCAATGGATCTTGTTTTGCTTGTGGAGCAACTGACCATGTGAAGGGGGATCCCAGATGTAAGGTCAAAACCTTGGGGGTCCACTCTGATAATCTGGCCTTTGCCTCCTATGAGGAAGAAGAGATTACCGGAGCATCCTTCTCCTCAGACTCCTTCCGCAGTGGGATAGAAGCTGAGGTAGTTTTAGTTTCCCTGGGTTCCTGGGAGCCTAAAGTCGCAGAGGCTTATGCTAGGATTCCGGATAACACCAAGCACTACTTTAAAGGCAGTGTGCTGATCAATGGAGTAGATATTCCAGCTCTTAGGGATAGTGGGTGCAGTCAAACTGTAGTGGATTCTACCTTGGTAGACTCAGAGGAAGTTGCCAGAGCCCACTAAGTTGGCTGACGGCCCACCTCTCATGTTCCCAGTAATACCTGTAAATCTTACTATTAATGGTACAGCAGTCAGGATTCCAGTGATTCCAGTGAGCATTCAGAGGAGTGTCCCAGGAAAGGTCTTGTTGGGCAATGATCTCAGAGCTTTAGGGCTTGTGGGAGATACTGCTGACAGACCTTGCACAAGGTCTCAAACGAGGGCAGCACTGGCCAAGACCAATGCTCTGCCCCAGCCAACGGGGAAACCCAAGGTTAAAGGAGTCACGAAACCAAAAAGAGGGAAAGAAAATATTCCCCCTAACTCACCTACCACTGCGGTGGAGGTAGTTGTTCAATCACCCGGACCTGACGAGGAGGTGGTGATGCCTGAAGTGTTTGACCCCAATGACCAACCTGAACTAAACGATTTGTTAGTAGAAGGTGGTCCTGACAGGGAAGAATTCAGTAAAGGCCAACGTGAGTGCCCATCTCTGGAAGGCCACAGGAGACAGGCCTGCTCCCAGCTTGAGGGTGAACCTCCTGGGAAGCATCGGATTTATTGGGAAGGTGGACTCCTGTATAGTGAGCCCACATAGTCTACAGAAGGAGACCATAGGAGGTTGGTGGTTCCCCTTGCTGTAAGACCCTTCCTCCTGCAGCTGGCGCATGAAGTGCCCCTTGCTGGTCACCTTGGTATTAAGAGGACCAAGCAAAGGTTATCCATGCACTTCTACTGGCCCAAGATGGGGGTGCAAGTCGAAAGTCACTGCAGGAGTTGTGCCTCCTGCCAGTTATCTTGTAAGAGTGGTTCAACAATCCAGGCTCCATTGGTACCACTCCCAGTTGTGGGCGTACCATTCGAGAAAGTAGGGATCGACATTGTTGGTCCCCTTGACCCCCAAACATCCTCAGGCAATAGGTTTATCCTGGTATTGATCGACCATGCCACCAGATATCCTGAGGCCATCCCATTGAAGACTGTGACTGCCAAGTCAGTCGCAAAAGCTTTACTCAGCATCTTTACTAGGGTTGGCTTCCCTAAAGAAGTTGTGCCTGACAGAGGCAGCAACTTTATGTCGAAGTATATGCAGGCTATGTGGAAAGAATGTGGGGTCACCTACAAGTTCTCCTCCACATACCACCCCCAGACCAATGGTCTGGTGGAACGGATTAACAGAACGTTAAAAAGTATGATTGGGGCTCTGGAAGAACCTCAGAGAAGAAAATGGGATCTTCTTTTACCATGCTTACTGTTTGCCTACCGAGAGGTACCACAGGAGGGTGTTGGCTTCAGCCCCTTCGAACTTCTCTTTGGTCACCCTGTGCGGGGACCCTTAGCCATAGTCAAGGAGGGATGGGAGATGCCCACTCCCCCTATTACTACCAACGTAGTAGACAATGTGTTAGGGCTCAGAAAAAGGATGGTACTCCTGATGGGTCTGGCTAGTGACAAGTTGAAGGCAGGACAAGCCCTGGTGAAACATTGGTATGACCAGAAAGCTTCCCTCATCAACTTCACACCTGGTCAGCAAGTCCTGATCATGAATCCCATAAGGCCTAGAGCTTTACAGGATAAATGGACAGGCCCTTACACAGTGGTGGAGCCCCTGGGTGAGGTCAACTATTTAGTGGACCTTGGAAGGCCTGGACAGGCTCCAAAAGTGTCATGTAAATAGGCTGAAGGCTTTCATCCCAAGAGGTGAAATCGCAGCACTGCTATTGGCTTCCGATGTTGAGGAAGAGGAGTCTGAACATCTCCCTGACCTGTTTCAAAGCAGTCCTTCAGATAGCTCCTTTGAGGGTGTCCGAGTGGCCCCTCACCTGACTTCTGATCAGTAGGCTGAGGTCAAAAGTTTTCTTAGGCAATTTTCCCCCCTGTTTTCACAGTCCCCTGGTTTGACACCTTGGTGCAAACATAACATAGACACAGGAGACAGTGTACCTACCAAAAGTAGGGGATACAGGATGTCAGACAAAGTACAGTCTTACATTAAGACGGAGGTCAACAAAATGTTAGATCTTGGGGTGATTGAACCCTCTAGTAGTCTTTGGTCCAGCCCTGTGGTTTTGGTTCCAAAAGCAGGTACTTCTGAATTGAGGTTCTGCGTGGATTACAGGGCTCTGAATACTGTCACCAAGACAGACGCCCACCCCTTGCCTCGAACAGATGAGCTGGTGGATACCTTGGGTGCCTCCAAGTACCTCAGCACGTTTGACCTCACTGCAGGCTATTGGCAAATAGCCCTCGCAGAACATGCCAAGGAGAAGACTGCGTTCCCAACTCCAGAAGGTCTTTACCAGTTCAGGGTAATGCCTTTTGGGTTGAAGAATGCACCTGCCACTTTCCAGAGGCGTGTGAATCATGTGTTGAATGGGTTGGATGAATTCTGTCTTGCATATCTAGATTTTATAGCAGTTTTCAGTGCCACCTGGGAAGACCATGTGAAACACCTTTGGATTGTGTTACAGGCTCTTCAGAAAGCCCACTTGACCATAAAGGCCAGTAAATGCCAGATTGGACAAGGCTCAGTGGTTTATGGGGTTCTTTGTTAAGGTTAATACCAGGATCCTCCCTCTCTTCCTTCTCACCTGATTCTTGTTCCTCAGATGAGCTCTCAGTAGGTATCGTCCTTCTGTTTCTCCAAGCTCCCTCTTCTCTCTCTTTGTAGGTTTTGGGACGAACTCGTCTGGAGGCCACCTTGCCAGTTCGCAGATTTGCTCGGCAGTGGGACCCTCAGGGAGTCCGCCCCCAATCCCAGGGAAAAAGGCGTATGCCGGAAAAAACCCTGGCGTGATGGTAAACTGCTGCGGGATGGAATGCAGGAGAGCGTAGAACGTGATTCCCAATAGACTCGTTCAAGATCCAAACAAAGCGAAGCGAAGCAAAATCCAGGCACAACAAGGCGGAAGGTGAGTGAATGCAGCTGAGTGGAAGCAGGATTCGTACACGAAGGAAAGCGAGAAACGAGAGCTGGACCAGAGAAGAGAAGCATAGAGCAGGGACGGAAGGCAAACAAGGTAAGCAAGCAAGGTAAGGCGGAGAAATGCGGGAGACAGAGCCCCAGCGGGGGAAACAGCTGGAGGGCAGAGAAATACTCACACGGAGCGCGAAGGAAGGAACTTCAGCGTGTTAACCCGAAGCGGAGACTGAGGGTTGCAACGCATCGGCGTAGCTGTTCGGTGCATAGATAACGTTGAACCTCAGGGGGCGTGGCACGGCAGTCCGGACACTAGACCGTAGTGTATAGTTCCGTTAGTGTTTCCTCCATCGATTCCACAGTTTCCAGGACGGACGCGTCGTGACAGTATAACCTCTTCTCCTCTGGACTCCTCCGGGTTTCCCCGGATGGTTTCTATGGAAGAGACGTAGTAGTCGGGGTGCACTGAGGTTTCTTGCAGGTTCCCAGGACCTTTCGGTCCAAGGGTATCCCTTCCAAAGTATGAGATACTGGAGAACCCCGTGTCTGTAACGAGAGTCCAAGATTTGGGAAACTTCATATTCGGGGTTTTCTTCTAAGTTTGGGATGCATTTCTTGATCGGTCTTAGATATGGATCTTTTTTGTAAGCCTTGAGAAGGGACACGTGAAACACTGGATGGATCCTTCGTAAGAAAGGGGGTAGCTTAAGTCGAAAAGCTACTGGATTGATCTGCTGTTCAATGATGTATGGGCCAATATACCTTGGAGTGAATTTTCCTGGACGTATACGCCTTGGTAAGTATTTTGTGGATAACCAAACCTTATCTCCAGGCATCCAGATCGGATTTGCTCGTCGCTTTCTGTCGGCCCATTTCTTATAGGATTGACGGCTAGCTGTTAATGTTTCCTGAGCTCTAGAGTGGGTTTGTTTGAGAGTATTTAACAATTGGTCTACAGTAGGTATGTTAGTGGTTGGAATCACTGACTGTGGGATATGTCGAGGTTCGTATCCATAAGTACATTTGAAAGGGCTCATACCAATCGCTGAATGTGCTGTATTATTATAGGAGAACTCGGCTATGGATAGAAGTTGGCTCCAGTTATCCTGTGTCTGGTTGCAGTAACATCTGAGGTATTGTTCCAGGGTAGCGTTTAGTCGTTCGGTTTGTCCATTGCTCTCGGGATGGAATCCGGAAGACAATGCCCTTTGGATCTGTAATTGTTTACACAATGAGGACCAAAATTCCGAGGTAAACTGAGTCCCTCGATCCGAGACTATTGTATGTGGTAGACCATGTAGTTTGACTACGTCTTTCAGAAATACTTCTGCAGTCTTAGTAGCAGATGGAGTACCCTGGAGGGAGGAAAAATGAGCTAGTTTACTAAATGAGTCTACTACAACCATGATGGCTGTGAATCCTTCTGAAGGAGGTAAGTCCACGATAAAATCCATGGATATATGCTGCCAGGGACCCGCAGGTAATGTATCCTGTTGGAGAAGGCCCAGTGGTTTGGCCGTGCTGTATTTACCTTGAGCACACGTGGGACAAGAAGATACATAGGCATAGACATCCTTGACCATTGTCGGCCACCAGAAGTTTCTCTTTAGTAGGTGTAATGTGGCTGCTCGGCCCTTATGTCCTGCCGTGGGTAGATCGTGACACCAGGCTAGTGCTTGAGACTGTAGACCGGTATTTGGTAAGAACAGCTGGTCGTCTTTAAACAAGTATTCACCCTTCTTGGTTAAGGATGGAAAACGTGTGACTATGGATCTTGTTTGTGCCTCAAACACTTGTTGTAAAAAGGTGTTGACTGTTCCTATGAATTTCTTCCCTTGAAGTAACTGTTCGTGATCGGAGTATGAACCCGATTCTTCCCCAAAACTTCGGGAGAGGGCATCCGCTAGGTGATTCTCCTTTCCTGGTAAGTAGGTTAGTTCGAAATCATATTGAGCGAAGAAGTATGCCCACCTGGCATGGCGGGAATTTCGACATTCCATACTCTTGAGTACACTAAGATTTCGGTGATCAGTTCGTACTTGGAACGGGAAGTTCGCTCCTTGTAAAAGGTGTCTCCATTCTTCACATGCCTGTCTGATGGCCAACAGTTCCTTTTCTACTACAGAGTAATTCTTTTCACTCGGGGAGAGTGTCCTAGAATAATAAGCAACAGGATGCTCCAGTTTATCTTCCTTCTTTTGGAGGAGAGCAGCTCCAATCGCTCCTTGTGAGGCATCTGTCTCTACAATAAAAGGTAAGGTTTGATCAGGTTGCCTGAGGATGGGTGCGGAAATGAAAGCCTCCTTGAGATGTTTGAAAGCCATATCAGCCTCTGTGTTCCAGGAAAATCGTGTGCCTTTCTTTAGTAAGGCTGTGATGGGTAGGACAATGTTGGAAAAACCCAGGATAAATTTACGGTAAAAATGTGTCAGTCCTAGGAACCTCTGTATATCTTTTACAGAGTTTGGAGTGGGCCAGTATTGGATGGCTGAGGTCTTGTTGGGATCCATTTCTACCCTTCCTTCTGACAGGATAAATCCCAGATAAGGGACTGTAACAGCCTCAAACAAACATTTTTCTGGTTTGACTAGCAGATGATGAATACTGAGCCTTCGAAGTACCTCTGATACCTGCTGACGATGTTGTGTAAGGGTTGATGAAAATACCAATATGTCATCCAGATAGACCACTACTGAATTGAACAATAGATCACAGAAAACCTTATCCATAAATCTCTGGAATTGAGCTGGAGCATTCACCAACCCAAAAGGCATTACTTTGTACTCGTAATGACCCAAGGGAGTCCGGAAAGCGGTCTTCCATTCGTCTCCTTTTCGTACCCTCAAGCGATGATATGCTCCTCTTAGGTCTAACTTGGTGAACCACTTGGCTCCTTGCACTGCTTCCATTATATCTTTGATCAAGGGCATGGGGTACCGATCCCGAATGGTCAAGCTATTAAGACCCCTATAGTCAATACAAGGTCGGAGCTCCTTGGTGCCTTTCTTGGGGATAAAAAATAAAGATGCTCCGGCTGACGAGGTGGATTCTTGTATAAGACCATTTTGAATATTGGTGTCCAAATAATCTCTTAGAGCTTCCCTTTCAGGCAGAGACAATGGAAACATACGTCCGAAAGGAACTACAGCATCCGGTACCAGATCGATCTTACAATCCTCATTGCGGCTTGGTGGTAAAGGTCTGGGTTGAACGTCTGCAAACACATCAGCATACTCTAGATAGTGTCTTGGAATAGTGTTGATACTTCTTACAGAGAGAGTAGACACTTGAGGACATAATTGTTCCTTATTGGATAGGCAGGATCGAAGACATTGTTCAGAGCGGAATTCCACTACATTGGCTGTCCAGTCAATGCCAGGATTATGCCTTCTTAACCATGGGATGCCTAGGATTATAGGAAAGTGCGCTGCTCTTATGAGATCGAACATCATCCTTTCCTGATGAAATTTCATCTTTACTCCCAGTTCTTGAGTCTCCTGCCTGATAAGGCCCGAGGACAAAGGGGTACCATCCACCCCTTCTACAGGGATTGGGATAGGTTTCGTTCTTCTGGGGATAGCATGATCTAGAGCCCATTGATCGTCCATGAAGTTCCCGGCCGCTCCACAATCCAACATGGCCAGACATTCTACAGAGTGTCCTCCTTTCCAATCTAGAACCACAGGTAAAACCATCAACTGATGTGAGGCATTTGGTACTTGGGGTGTATTAGTAATACAGGGATCTGCTGTTTGAACCCCTTCCTTGTCCCTGTTCAGGGTCGGGGTCTTTCGTTTCCCGATCTCCTGGGAGGTACATGCGGACAATCTCGCAGTAGGTGTTTCTCAGAACCACAATACATACATAAGTTCAAGTCTTTACGTCTTTTTTTTTCTATTACAGTTAGAGGCCCTCGTGCAGTTCCGGCCTGCATGGGTTCTTCTGTTTGTCGTGCGGTCCTTTCAGGTATTGTAGGAACAAAGGAGAAGGAAGAGGAGGGTGTTATTCCAGACTTGTATCTTCGTCTCTCCGTGCGTCTCTCGGCCATGCGGTACTCTATCTGAAGAGCCAGAGTAACCAGTTCCTGGAAGGTCTCTGGTCTAGCGACCCTCGAGAGTTCATCTTTAAGTTCATCTAGTAAACCCCGTCTGAAGAGGGTCTGTTTGGCAGAATCTGGCCATCCTGTTTCCGCTGCGATTCTTTGAAAGGTTGACAAGTACGTCTGTACGTCTTGAGACCCCTGTTTTATATCCACTAGGTTCTCATATGAGGAGAATAGTACTTCAGGTCTTTCGAATCTTGTGTGGAACTGTTGAACAAAGGCTCCATACTCAGCTAGAATTGGGTCGACGTTAGTCACCAACGGAGTTGCCCAAGCAAGGGCATTGCCTCCTAGATTGGAGATAAGAAAACCGACCTTGGCTCTGTCAGATACAAACATCCGAGGGCGAAAGGTAAAGTAAACTCGACAGGCATCAAGAAATTCTTTCATTCCATTGGGATTTCCTTCGTACTTGCCACAGGGCAAGGGCATAGGAGGAAGGTCATCTCGTACCTCCTCCCTTTGTGTAACTTGTAGGCGTAGAGCAGCATTATCCGCTTTTAATGCATTATTATCGACCCTTACTGCCTGCAGTTCGGCTGTAATCCCCTGAATAGCATTGACTAGTTCCTGATATTGCTCCAAACTGGCCATCCTTGGGCGTTGCAATCTCTCAGATTTAGGGGGTTCTTTGTTAAGGTTAATACCAGGATCCTCCCTCTCTTCCTTCTCACCTGATTCTTGTTCCTCAGATGAGCTCTCAGTAGGTATCGTCCTTCTGTTTCTCCAAGCTCCCTCTTCTCTCTCTTTGTAGGTTTTGGGACGAACTCGTCTGGAGGCCACCTTGCCAGTTCGCAGATTTGCTCGGCAGTGGGACCCTCAGGGAGTCCGCCCCCAATCCCAGGGAAAAAGGCGTATGCCGGAAAAAACCCTGGCGTGATGGTAAACTGCTGCGGGATGGAATGCAGGAGAGCGTAGAACGTGATTCCCAATAGACTCGTTCAAGAACCAAACAAAGCGAAGCGAAGCAAAATCCAGGCACAACAAGGCGGAAGGTGAGTGAATGCAGCTGAGTGGAAGCAGGATTCGTACACGAAGGAAAGCGAGAAACGAGAGCTGGACCAGAGAAGAGAAGCATAGAGCAGGGACGGAAGGCAAACAAGGTAAGCAAGCAAGGTAAGGCGGAGAAATGCGGGAGACAGAGCCCCAGCGGGGGAAACAGCTGGAGGGCAGAGAAATACTCACACGGAGCGCGAAGGAAGGAACTTCAGCGTGTTAACCCGAAGCGGAGACTGAGGGTTGCAACGCATCGGCGTAGCTGTTCGGTGCGTAGATAACGTTGAACCTCAGGGGGCGTGGCACGGCAGTCCGGACACTAGACCGTAGTGTATAGTTCCGTTAGTGTTTCCTCCATCGATTCCACAGTTTCCAGGACGGACGCGTCGTGACAGACATGAACTAGGTGGAGGGAGGATACAGCCTCTACCCAGTAAAGTACAAGCAGTACAAGACTGGCCTACCCCAACTACACAGACCCAAGTGAGAGCCTTCTTAGGACTCACGGGGTATTACAGAAATTTCATGGCATACTATGGCACCATAGCTGCCCCTCTGACTGCTCTCACCACTCCGAAGAAACCCAAGAAGGTAACTTGGACTGAAGGGTGTGAGAAGGCCTTCAATGGCTTAAAAGACTCCTTGTGCCAGGCCCCTGTTCTCAGGGCCCCTGATTACCAAAGACCTTTTATTGTGCAGACAGATGCCTCTGACACTGGGATAGGAGCTGTCCTATCACAAGTAGATGAGAAGGGTAAGGAACACCCTATTGGTTTCATTAGTCGCCAGTTTAAGGACAGAGAGCTCAGATGGTCCACAGTAGAGAAAGAATGTTTCTCTGTTGTGTGGGCACTACGGAAGCTGAGGCCCTACCTCTATGGGACCCACTTCACTGTGCAAACTGACCATAAGCCCTTAAAGTGGCTAATGAACATGAAGGGAGAGAATCCAAAGTTGCTTAAGTGATCCATAAGTCTGCAAGGCTCCATCTTAATAACTTCCAACATGGCACCCATGTAAACAGGGAATGGTTTTAAATACACTGTTCAATCGAACGTAAAGAAGGAAAACATCATTTGTAAAATGATAAAAAGGAGAAACCTGTCTTCTATGTTCACAATCTGACGAAGCCTGCAAGAGTGAAACGCATAATTGTTTGTTCTCTCCTGACCTGCTTGTCCACCGTGTTTTGCAAAATAAAGGACGTTTGACGGAGATCCTTTCTTTGCATCTGGCTGATTTCTATCTGTGAGGAGAGTGCCGCCTAAAAAGCCTTAACCAGCTTTTAACTTTCTTTTTTTTCGAAATATATATATATATATATATATATATATATATATATATATATATATATATATATATATATATATATGTATATATATATATATATATATATATATATATATATATATATATATATATATTCAGTGAACAAAAACTTTGTTAAAGGGACGTTATGGTTCCAAGTAAAACCGAAAAACCCTTGAAATTCGCCAGTTATGGTAAGCTAAGCAACCATAACTCACGCCACCACCGTGCACTGCTAAGACTAACACCCAGGACATTAAAGATGACATCACTGATGACATCACATGTCTGGCTCACTATTTTTTCTTTGGCTGACATATCTAGGCCACATGGTTTTCTTCAGTAACAGTCAGAAACTAAGAATTTTATTTTATTTGTAGACATATCCTTCTAGTAGGTTCTTACAGTAATTCCCTTAGAGTACAGTCACATCATATGAAACATATACATATGGGGAAACACAAGCTTGAAAGACAGCAATCCTTTTTGTGCATAAAGATAATCACTAGACTTATGAGCACTTTCTGGTAGTTCTGTTTTTTTTTATGGCTGTACCTTCCCTGTATATGGTCATATTTGTATACATTGTACTCACACTACTTTCCTTAGGGTCCAATCACATCAAGTGATACATATACATAGGGTAAATAGCAGCTTTGAAACAGAGCAATCATTTATTTGCATGAAACTAATCAGTTAAGTTATGAATTGTTTCTGCTACTACTTGTGCTTTTTTGCTAACTTCACTTTCCCTGTATATACCCATATTGGTATGTGTTCTTGTGTCTTTGTGTTTTGTCTATAGTAATGCAATTATGTAATACATGGGTTTTATTAGCTACTTATTACATATTTCACAGTACACAAAAATCTGTTAAGAAAACAATTATCATTTCATTATTCAACATATTAACATTACGAATATCATACCTTCATCTTGTACGCTGCACACAATGTTATGTTTCTGTATGAGTAGCTTAGTATACTAGATAGAACCCCATAATAGGATGCTATTTATATCAATGCATCGTTCAATGCACTTATTAGGGTATATTTCTTGCAATGATTGTTGACACTTTTTTCGCAACATAATAAGAATCCCTTCTACACGTATTTCATGAGAAGTATATACACATGTGATGTCATCGGTGATGTCATCAATGACATTTGTGATGTCATCTTTGATGTCCTGGGTGTTAGTCTTAGCAGTGCACGGTGGTGGCGCGAGTTATGGTTGCTTAGCTTACCATAACTGGCGAATTTCAAGGGTTTTTTGTTTTTACTAGGAACTATAACGTCCCTTTAACAAAGTTTTTTCACTGAATTTCATAGGTTTTTAGTAGCGCAACTTAACCATAACGTCCCTTTAACAAAGTTTTTTTCACTGAATTTCATAGGTTTTAGTAGCGCAACTTAACCATAACGTCCTCTAACAAAGTTTTTTCACTTAATTTCATAGTTTTTTAGTAGCACAACTTAACAATAATGACTTCGACTTTATATGCATGTCATATGGAACTGACTAGATCTCTTCTTATGAACTTGATGTCCGCGAACTTATTTAATGTTCGCGGACATGTTCGGAGAACAGTACCACTACCTAAAAACTGTGGGGGGGGGGGGGTATGTTTGATTGTTATATCATAATATAGGAACATTTAACAAATTCAAAAAGCAGCACACAAACACATTATATATAGTAATACATAAGAAATGTAACCCATATATGTAACACACTAACCATTCATTTAAATACAATATGTTCTGAAATGGAATATACCACAAGAAGATAAATTGGCTTCCAACATAATTACCTCACAGACACAACAGAACTGAGAACAAGACCAGACCCACTGAATGCATAGCACTTATCTTACCAGAAATAGTAAGTGTACTTCATTTTACTCATATATTTATAAACTTTCTGTATTAGATTAAAAAATATATTATCTTTTTTTTTTCTCACAGAAATGTCTAGTACTCTGGAATGGCTAGAGGACAATTTCCCACATGAAGAAATGTCACAAGATAGTGAAACTAATGGTAAACACTTTATAATATAAACCATTTATTTATTATTTTTTTTATATACATTTAACATATATATTATTTTTTTGTACAGAGCATACCAAAATAGAAAAAACTTCAGAAAACCCTGTTATGGATAACAGTCTTCACAATATAGAAGAAAAAATGGATGTATTGTTGGCTAATTTTAATAATTTAAAAACTTTTGTAGAAAATCATTTCAAACCAAAAACCTCGTACCATTGCCCCACACGTACTTGTCCCTCCTCACCATATCCCAGTCAATTATCCCCAAACCCTCTCCATAATCTAAAACGTTTTGATGAGACTTCCATCCCTTCTTCACCTAATACCAATCATGTTGAAACCCCAAATTCTCCTGTTTTTGTTTCTGTTTCTGCCTCACCTTCTCTGTCATTAATTATTAGTATATGTTAAATAAAGTTTAATTTTTATATTGTATTGTGAATAGTTTCAGTTTTTTTTTTTAAAAAACAATAAAAGTGTCCGCGGACAGTGCGAGTGTTCTGAAATGTTCGTACATAAACGAAAATGGAGGTGTCCTGAAGAACACCACACCTGTTCGTACTGTTCGCTAGCAAGTTGAAACTGTTCTAAGAACACACGTGGTGTCCTGAAATGTTCATAAAGAAAAAAAATTAAAGTGTTCTAAAGAAAACTATATCTGTCCGTAATGTTCGCTATCAACTTAAAACTGTCCTAAGAACACAATTGGTGTCCTGAAATGTTCGTAAACAAACAAAAATTAAAGTGTCCTAAAGAACACTATACCTGTCCGGTACTGTTCGCTAGCAAGTTCAAACTGTTCTAAGAACGCTATTGGTGTCCTGAAATGTTCGTACGTAAACGAAAATGGAGGTGTCCTGAAGAACACTATACCTGTTTGCAGTGTTCGATACCCAATTGAAACTGTTCTAAGAACACAATTGCTGTCCTGAAATGTTCGTACATAAACGAAATTACACGTGTCTTGAAGAACAATATATCTGTCCTTACTGTTCGCTACCAAGTTTAAACTGTTCTAAGAACACACGTGGGGTCCTGAAATGTTCGTTTCACGTGTGACGCACTTTTAATTACTTCAGAACCCGAATGGTGTCTGTAGGACATCAATGCGCATGCGCTAACCAATCTCCGTGCACTTGGTGTCCTGCGGACAGGCGCTTCCTTCGCGGACTAGTTCGCGAACGGATCATATGACCGTGCCCACGCTCATCGTGTGTCCTGAAATGCGGACACTGTTCGTATCCCCGAACAATTTAAAAGTACATTTTCAGTTAATCCATAATATTTTTCAATAAAATCTCACCATGGCACAAGTCCCACATAGCAATCTTGAGTTTCTATATACCTTTTGAAACTTTCCAATCCTTTTTTTGTGTTCGATCTGTCCGCGGACAGTGCGCATGTCCGCGAACCGCTCACTAGCACCCCTATAAAAGACCACGCCCAAGAGCTTATTCCCATTGTGTTTCTGGCTATTCTTCAGAACACAGTGATTTTTGCTGCCACCTGCAGACTACACCATCATCGAGATGGCATCCTTGGCTGGTGAACTGCCACTTGGTGCTGCACCTGCTTCAGCACCACCCCCACCCCTTCCACCACCACCACCTCCCCAAAGGCCTGAAGAGGGGAACAGGAGTGAGGATGCGGAGGAGGAAGAGGATGATGAGAATGAGGTAGAGGAAAACCCTACTACCCGCACTAGGCGTGAGTCTTGGGTGTGGCGGTTATTTACCATTCATGGTAATGTTCCTAAGGCTCGTGCGAACCGTGTTACCTGCAATGAGTGCAAAATGATACTCAGTCGCGGGAAGCACGGTAAGTACAGCTTTGGGACCACTACTATGAAGCGACACCTGAGGTCATTTCACTCTGGGGCTATTCGCAGGGTTGTACCTTGCGAATAACGTAGCAGGTTGATTTCCTCTAATTCATTCTCTGTTTCTGATCCTGTCACCACAAGGACCACCTCTGTGGGACAGCGTCTTCCTCAAGCTGCCTCACAGGCCATACAGAATGCTGATGACCCTTACCTTTCGAGGGTCACAGTTGTATGTATGTACTGTGACACAGTACTCTGCAGGGGGGAGCGACTTCGGAGTGCTTTTGAGACTATCGTCTCAGAGCACGAGAAGACCTGCACACTACCCAAATAAAACCCACTCTACATCTTCCTCTCTCAGCTCGCCCTTTCTTATCCCTGTGGTTGGTGTCCCCTCCTTTACCCTCCTTTACCCTCCTCTCCTAGTGTGTTGTGTCTGAAAAACCAAAAAAAATCCAAAATTACAAAAATCAAAAAAAAATAAGGCTCTTTTCAGAGCCGCCTTTCCCAGTTAAAAAATAGAAGTGAAAATAAATGAAGCAGGGCTCTTTGTATTTTTTAGAAGTCCGCGGACAGTTCGCGAACATTAAAAAAATTGGGTTGCTACTCCATCACAAACATTGTAATTTTCTCTGGAAAGAAGTGGTGGCTCTGAAAAGAGCCTTTGGTGGTGTTTGTAAGTCAAAAATTGTAAATGCTTAACATCTACTTCAAAATCGTTGTTGTAATTCCAAAAAAGGTTGCAATGCGTTTTGTACATTTCTCAGAAAAATCTGATTGCCAGCATAAGTAAGATGGACTCCATCTCTGCGAAAAATGTATGTACTACAAAACATATTATTTTCATTGTAAAAAGAAGACATGCCAAAATCTCTTAGAAAGGCACAAAAAGCCTTATTAACGTTGCGCCTTGCTTTTTCCATTTGTCGACCAAATGAAGAAGAACGAAGCCACATTTGTCTCTGGGCAATCCGTGAAAATATCACTTGAGAATTAGGAAACATGTCCATAACCTTCCTAAGTCCTTCATTCATAGCAAATTGCAAAAAAATTCCAGTCACATGTCCTAAACTGTTCCCTCCACAATGAATTACAATTATGTCTGAATGTTGCTCTGTCTCCAAAGTAGCACAGAGAGGTAGCAAGTCCAACCACTTCATTCCACGTACTCCATGCCAGTGTACTTCCACATGTGGGAATCCAAGATCTACAGCTACTCCACAGCTTTCTGCATGCACCTTCAACCAATGTATCCACGAATCTCCTAAAATCCAAACAATCTGTTTTCTGAAACACACAGCCATAGCTATCTTTTGTTCTCTCAGCAAAAAGAGTATCTGAAAAAATCTCTGCTTGCACCATTTAAATTCTCAAATATACTTGGTGTAAGTTGCCATGCAAATGTAGCAATGAATATTCTATTTCAATTACCACCAATTGTTGACAACATTTACTTACACTTTAGAGACCCATTGTGTATGCAAATGTTAGTACTTCATAGAAACGCAAAAAACAATCCTGACAACACATATAGTGTTTATGGAATAAGACAAGAATTGGACTACTGTGCTGGAATGGTGAAATTCACTATAAACTCACAGGAAGATCCACAAGAATTTTTAATGTACTTACTACAAGTGCTGGAAAACAAAAACATACCTATAAAGGAAATCTTCCAGATTTCATACATGTGGAAACATAATGCACTCTGTGCAACAATGTGACACAAGAAGAAATTCCCAATGAACAATTCATATATATATCAGTACCAAATTGTAAATCCATTCCATTTCAGCAACTTGTACAAAATGCAAACCATGGTAGATTATGCTCTACCTGCAATTCAGATAAACGCTCCACGTTAGTAATACAAACACATAGTAAATACGTAATACTAATGCTTCTACGTTACAATGTAGACGGTACCAAAAACAACTGCAAGCTGACTGGATTCACACATAGTCAAACATCACTTGGTAAGAAAACCTTCACAACAATAGGTATAATCTACCACGCAGGAGCCACAACCAATTCAGGGCACTACACGGCATATATAAAAAAGAAATGTGGATGGTTTGAATGTAATGATAGTACCATTACTCTAAAGCAGAGATTACCAGCAAATCTTACAAACGCTTATTTGATGTTCTTAAAACCAAAATTTGATAAATAATCTGTATTTAAACCTTTAAGTAAATTTGTGTTAAAAAAATATAAACTGTTAGAATACTCCAAAAGCTATCTAACTGCTCAAAGATTCTACAACAACTAATCAGATAAATGAATACCACTAAATTAGACCAAAAAATACACAGTTACAATACGCCAATTGGTATCTAACTGTCCCAAAATTATAAATTTGTGTTAAAATAATATAAACTGTTAGAATACTCCAAAAGCTATCTAACAGCTCAAAGATTCTACAACAACTAATCAGATAAATGAATACCACTAAATTAGGCCAAATAATACTCAGTTAGAATACACCAATTGGTATCTAACTGTCCCAAAATTTAACAATATCCAAATAGATAAATCAAAACCACTAAAATATATTAAAAAAATAGACAGTTAGAATACGCCAATTGGTATCTAACTGCTCCAAAATTTTATAATATCAAAACAAATGAAGAATCTGTTACTGCTCCAAAAAAAATACAACAAAGCAAAGTATAAAGCATTAGCCAGAAACAACAAGTGAACACTGAAAACAAACAAACAAATAAACTGTAGCATAACAGAAAAAGGGGTTTTTTTAATCCAACATGGATTTTTTTTTCTCCCACAGACCCAATGATTTTAGCAACAAATACAGAAACTGAGCAAATTGCACAGTACTCTGATTTGTACTCTACTAAATATGAGGGTCGAAAAAAAATAAAAGTATATTGCTTATACAATGTAATAAGTCATTACAAACTACTAATACTAACATGCTATTTTCTTTTATCACAGAAATGAAGAAGAAAAACATGGACTCCCATTACTAGACCAAACAGTAAGTATACAATAATAAGGACAACCATAGCAGCATATCACATCCATAGTATCTAATACCTTTGTTCCTTATACATTTGTTTTTCACCCAAAGTTATAAGCAAATATGAATGTCATATGCTGCGGTGGTTGTTGCCAGGGCATACAGTCTTGGGTGCATGGCCAAATGGCCATGCTCCCAAGACTCTATGCCCTGGCAACAACCACCGCAGCATATCACATCCATAGAGTCAAACATTTCAACTATGATCTATGGGAAACTTTTAATGTCCGCGAACAATGTGAGTGTTCTTAGAACACTTTGAACTTGCCAGCGAACAATATGGACACCGTTTTCAGGACACCCCCTACGAACATTTCAGAACAACGCGATAGTTCTTAGAACACTTTCAACTTAACAACGAACAATACGGACAGTGTTCTAAGGACACCCCCTACGAACATTCCAGGACACCGGGAGTGTTCTCAAAAACGTCTTCAGAACACCCCCATTTTGTTTATTTGCGAACATTTCAGGACACCGCGGGTGTTCTTAGAACACATTCAACTTGACAGAGAACAATACGGACAGCCTCCTCAGGACACCCCCTACGAACACTCCCCGGACACCGCGAGTGTTCTTAGAAGCGTCTTGAGAACACCACCATCTTGTTTATTTGCAAACATTTCAGGACACCGCAAGTGTTCTTAGGACACATTCAACTTGACAGAGAACAATACGGACAGCGTCCTCAGGACACCCCCTACGAACATTTCAGGACACCGGGAGTGTTCTTAGAAGCTTCTTCAGAACACCACCATCTTGTTTATTTGCGAACATTTCAGGACACCGCGAGTGTTCTTAGGACACATTCAACTTGACAGAGAACAATACGGACAGCGTCCTCAGGACACCCCCTACGAACACTCCCCGGACACCGCGAGTGTTCTTAGAAGCGTCTTCAGAACACCACCATCTTGTTTATTTGCGAACATTTCAGGACACCGCGAGTGTTCTTAGGACACATTCAACTTGAAAGAGAACAATACGGACAGCGTCCTCAGGACACCCCCTACGAACACTCCCCGGACACCGCGAGTGTTCTTAGATGCGTCTTCAGAACACCCCCATTTTGTTTATTTGCGAACATTTCAGGACACCGCGGGTGTTCTTAGAACACATTCAACTTGATAGAGAAAAATATGGACAACGTCCTCAGGACACCCCCTACGAACATTCCAGGACACCGGGAGTGTTCTTAGAAGCGTCTTCAAAACACCACCATCTTGTTTATTTGAGAACATTTCAGGACACCCCGAGTGTTCTTAGGACACATTCAACTTGACAGAGAACAATACGGACAGCGTCCTCAGGACACCCCCTACGAACACTCCCCGGACACCGCAATTTTTCTTAGAAGCGTCTTCAGAACACCCCCATTTTGTTTATTTGCAAACATTTCAGGACACCGCGAGTGTTCTTAGGACACATTCAACTTGACAGAGAACAATACGGACAGCGTCCTCAGGACACCCCCTACGAACACTGCCCGGACACCACGAGTGTTCTTAGAAGCGTCTTCAGAACACCCCCATTTTGTTTATTTGCGAACATTTCAGGACACCGCGGGTGTTCTTAGAACACATTCAACTTGACAGAGAACAATATGGACAGCGTCCTCAGGACACCCCCTACGAACATTTCAGGACACCGGGAATGTTCTCAAAAACGTCTTCAGAACACCCCCATTTTGTTTATTTGCGAACATTTCAGGACACCGCGGGTGTTCTTAGAACACATTCAACTTGACAGAGAACAATACGGACAGCGTCCTCAGGACACCCCCTACGAACACTCCCCGGACACCGCGAGTGTTCTTAGAATAGTTTCACTTTGCTTGCGAACAAAACGGACACATATTGAGTCCTTAGAACACCCCCCAGTCAGTTTATTTAGAACTTTTCAGAACACCTGTGATGTCCGCAAACAAATCGAACACAAAAAGAATGTCTAACACATAAAAAACACAACTTTCATCCTATCTCATACACTCCCACCCTCCCCAAACACTCCTACACACCAACACACTCTACTAAATACACATTTTGAACAAAGTTTCACCACGCTGTCCGCGGACATCCACGAATCCAAGATGGCGGGCGCTACCGAAAAATCTGACGCGCTTCACGCTCCACGCCGTCCAATCAGCAAACACGTTGCATGTCCGCGAACATCACGCAAGACGATTGGCCAATCAGGACACTGTCCGCGGAGCGAACAGGGAAGTGTGTCCGCGAACCGAACACAGATATCACAATTTTTTTTTGACCTACGTTTTGGTCATTTTAAAAAAAACTACTGGACGGCTTTTCACCAAATTTGCAAAAGCACGCTTTCGGGACCAAGCCGCTGCTCCTGGTCCAAATTTGGTGGAAATCCGTCCAGCGGTTTGGGCTGTAGGCGCGAGCAAAATTTTTTTCCCATTCAGTCTATGGGAAAAAAAAGTTTTGGGACCCCCCCTATAACTTTGCCCCCCCTGGACGAATCCTCACCAAACTTTGCAAAAAAATTCAGAGTGACCCAAATACTTTTTTTTGCAAAGTTTGGTGAGGATCCGTCCAGGGAGAGCGAAGTTATAAGCCACCCAAAAAGTGCTCTTCCTATGGAAACAGCAACTTAACCATAACTACATGGCCACTACCGTGGCCATGTAATATATATATATATATATATATAAACAATTCTTCCCTTGTGCCTCCCCTTTTTACATCTTTAACCTTTTTCCCAATTCCCTTCCCTGTAATCTTACCCACTTTTTATGCTCTCTCTTCCAGCAGATAAAGGTCTTGTTTTCCTTGGGCAAGGAGATAATACTCAATTTAAGAACAAGGGTAAGTCCTTTGAAACAACTGCGGTGATGATTTGGCAGTATACAAACACATATTAACATATAACATAACATGACTTCCCAGAATCTACTTGAATATAAGAGACAAAAGGTATTTCATTGATACCTTCATGTAGCCTTGTGATATGTTGTTATCCTCTATCATCTCCACGTACTTGATTCCTAAGGGCATGGCCTTGGCTTTGCGACTACCAAGAGACATACAAAGGAATGCTTACAGTGCTCAGTTTGGCTTTCTTGGAACCCCAAATCAGACTCAACTCAAAATGCTATATGAACCCAAACAGGAAAAGTTGAAAAGACTAAACAAGAGCTGGAGCACAGAAACAGGAACAAAAGATACCTTGTTTTACAATCAAATATAAATTAAGCATATCAATCTGGTATCAAACATTAATACTCAGTTTAGATATACATGAAACAAATGATCCTGGTTACACCATAAAAGCAAGTCAATACTCATAGAAAAATCTCTAGGAATACATCCCAATAAAGCAGCTTCAAATACAATGACACAATAAAAACACGTGCCATGTAGTTCTCTTGACACAGCAGCAAGGAATTGATAGTACAATTGGGAGAAATCCACTTCAAACTATACTTCTGATATAAAACCTATGGATAACATAATTTAAAGTAGCAATGCAACCATATGCTAGCAGTATTGATCCTTGGTTTAGCACTAGAGAAATTGTTTGTTAATGTATGTGCAATCTTGAGAAACCAAACATTAAATGAAGGGGCAAATCAAAATACTTTGCATATAATTAACTAGTCTTATTAAATGATACAATGACAGTTTGAGAACAATCACTATTAAGTAGCAAATAGCAGTGCAGACTCTAAATAATCCCTTTTCTATAACACATTAAATGCAGTTGAATTTAAAATGTGCGAGCCTGCATGCAAAAATATGTTGTACATTCGTCCGTCCAATGAGAAAGCAATGTGCTATCTTTTGTCATTGAGGCACTTAAATGGCAGTTTATATTTGTTAGTATAGGCCCAGGCCGTCCCAATTCTGCTGTGTGCTTCTAAATGCACTTGGAATTTACAAGGAGAACATCTCCACCACATATTAACTGGTGAGGGTACAATATTCATCAAGTGCATAGTGGTAAGGCTGGGTGAAACATTGCCCAGCCTTGCTCGAACTAAATATGCACCTCGCAAGTCTGTGTTGTGGCTTGTATGGAAGGTATGGCAGTCATGGGAGAAGTTTGACGATATTTCTTGACAATTCATTTGATTCGAGTGTTGTTTCTGTTTTTGCATCCTTTTGTCTGTTTCTTTTGTTTTTAAAACCACATTTGTCATCTCTCCTTTTTAGCCTTATTTTCTGCTATAAAGCACCCGAAAGGGTTTTCCTATCCTTCCCCTGTTCTTTTCCCTTTCGTGGCAACCAGAAAAGATGTTAAAGCAAACACAAAGCTCCTTTTGTTTTACTAATAGCATTTAGTTGTGTGTTTGCCTACTAGACTTTCTTGGACTTGTTCCATTTGTTTTCTGTTTACTTCTATGGTGCAGCAAATTATGTTTTCTTAAAAAACCTAAATTAAAAAAACATAATTTGTTCCACCATAGAAGTAACAGTCACGTGGCAAGGATTCAAACCCAGGTCGTTTGGCTATGAGGGAAATACTTAACCATAAGACCAAACAAGTCCCTGGGCATGAAGCTTTGTGATATAACTTTCAAAAGATTCGTGTGAGACACACCTTACTCTTATGAAAGTTATGGAGTTCAATATGTGTTTTTAGAATAACCTTCATAAGAGTGGGTCGTCGTGTCTTTTATGCCAGTCTTGTGAAAGTTATAGAGTTCAATTCTAAACAAACGGCAGACATGTCCTGTATAACTCGGCTATACGAACGTATTTGCTGTGTCTTTAGAAACAAACTCTATAACGTTCATAAAACTGGGGTGTGTCTTTCATGGAAGTCTTATGAAAGTTATGACACTGGGCTTTTTTGGAATGTGACTTGTGTGGTCTTGTGGTTAAGTGTTTCCCCCACGATCACACACACTGGTTTCAATTCCCAGTCATGGGACTGTTTCCTCTATGGTGCTGAAAATTATGTGTTTATAAATCAGGTAATTTAAAAAAAAAGTTCTGCACCATAGAAAAAAACAGCCCTGTGGCAACTGCTCAAACTCAGGTTGCGTGGCTGTGAGAGAAAACACTTAGCCACCAGATCCCTGAACAGGAAGCACAGTGTTATAACTTTCATAATCTGTGTTGTTTCTTTCATGCCAGTCTTATAAAAGTTATGACACCAAGCTTTTTGTTAAGGGGCTTGTGCGGTCTTGTGGTTCCCCTCACAGCCACGCAACCTTGGTTCGAGTCCAAGCCACGAAGCTGTTTGCTCTATGGTGCAGCAAATTATGTTTTTTTTATTTTAAATGAGGTAATTTTAAAAAATACAGAATTTGCTGCACCATAAAAGTAAATAGCCCAGCAAGGACACACGCCCAAGTCACATGATTGTGGGGGAAAACATTTAACCACAAGGCCACACAAGTCCCTTGCCAAGAAGCTTGCGTTTGAACTTTCATAAGACTGGCATGAAAGGCACACCTCAGTCTTATGAAAGTTGCCCTGTGCATGCTTTCTGTGTCGTAGCATTATCCCTTTGATAAGAATGGCGTGTTTTATGAAAGTGAATACACTACAGTGTGTCTTTAAAATTCAATGCGTTGATGGCAGTAAAGAAACACCGCTCCCTCTAGGTAATGAGTTCCTGCAAGCATGTTGGAGGGGACTACTGTTTGATTATTGCCACAAGGGCATTGAAGCATACAGACACATGGAAGGAGTATAAAATGGAAACAGAGGTTTGGAGCTCATAAAGTGACTCATCCCCCATTGTGTAACTTATTGGAAAATGGTTTACTTAATTCTTTTAGGTGTATGCACAATTGAAACATGTGTAAATATTGAGTGCACCCCGCCTTTAAGTTGCCATTGTTCATGTAAAATGAATTCTGATAATTCCCATTGATGAAGAGAGCTATATGGTAATGGGAAAGAATTTACTATGCATGGCTCCGATTCTGCTTAATCTCAGATATTGTGACAGATAAAAATAAAGCATGAAGAATCTAAACTCTGAGGGTATCCACTGGGAAACCCACAAAGATGCCAGATTGTTATTTAGCTATCTCTAATTTGAACACCTTGGATGCTCATTTACAGTACTAGGAAGGGAAAGTCCGGTGCCTGCATATCCCAGAGGATGTAGTTCTGTGGTCCTTTCTACATTGCAAGAAGTGACAATATTGCTGCCCCTTCCTAAATGGTGGGCTGTTGTGCAGATATATTTCAATATCAATAGCCACATAGTGGAAATGCAGTGGATTTGTTGTGTGCATAAACCGAAAACTTTAAATTCCATTGTAAAATCGTATCACATTAAGGGCCTGATATACAAACACGTTTTTACATGAGAAAGTCCTGTTGAAAACATGTTTGTAAATCAGACCCTAAGTGTTGAAGCATGCATAACCATTAGCTTTAGGGTGAGTGCAATGGTTGCCATGGGTCTAAGCCAAACCCTCACTAAGAATTGCCCATCTAATTAATGAGAACACAATGGCTAGTACACAATTGCAATTCGTCTCTATTGACTGCACTGATGATGTTGTGTTCCTCCTATCAGGATCTGGGCCAAAGGAACTGCGTTTAGGTAATACAAAGCACAGTATGTATGATACATAATGGGTGGGTATTCCCAGCTTGACTTGAACCAGCTGTCAATTCCGTGGGTCCCTGCGGCAAAAAAAGCTGGGTTTGGGTCTGAAAGAGCACAACAATATGCCTGTTATTGCATACCTGGGTATCCTCAGCTGGTCTCTGGTCCAACTTCCAAACCTTCTGTACATGGTTATAGTTTGGTCCCGCTGTCAAATCTTTGGGGTTCTTAAGAGGCCTTAGCTTGAGGTGGTCATATTCTTGGTTATTTTGTGGATATACATGTGTCTGTGATGTTCTCTGGGTCCCTGTACCTTCACATGACATCTTGCTTGATTTAGGATGTCCTGTTTGAATACTTGAACAGAAGATAAGCCATGAAAATCTGTTGTGCATGGTTCACAGAGGCATGTTTCCATTGTTGGTGCTACCTGCACAGGTGCAGGCAAGCGTAAACAACTGAAATTATGAATGGGAACACTCTGTATAGAGCGACAACACCTGGGGATTGTAGCACTAGGTAAGTCGGCATATCTTGTCTTTGAAGCCGCAGATATGGCTCATCTTAGTTTCCATGGGTCTTGTATCCTGCAACACTGTCATTTCTTGACCTGGATCAACCTGGAATGTACAAAGGGTAAAGTTATCAGCCCTTCAGCACAAAGGAAATGAGTATCGGTCCTGTTCTCACGGTGGGAGGATTAAGAACCTACCATTGCTTAGAAGGCCTTGCAGTTCAATAGCAGGTTTCCTTATTCCGTCTTCTATGTAGGTAGTTTGCATATTATCACAATTAATTGAAACATGCCCGCTATAATTATAGATAGTTGTGGAGAGGGTCCCGAGCCACCCCAATTACATGGTTGCATCTATTCAAACATTTTGATAGACACATAGACAGTGGTGGGCACCAGATTATATTTGTGCAGGCTTCTTCCCAGGCATTTTCTTAGCATCCAGGTTCTCTAATGAATTGAGACACCCTTAAGATATTGGTCATGATCTTAGTCCTGTCCATACATGACCACATCTATGTTGCAACCACTCTGCCCATAAGAGTTATGTGCAATGGCAGTGCCTCCCGTGCTGAATTTGAGATGTATTGTCTTCTAGACTAATCCCTACTATACATTTGTGATTTCTGTCTGAAAATGATAGAAACTACCATCAGCCAGTTTTACCTCCTCGCAGTCAGTTAAGCAGGATAAGTTGCCAAGAGAAAATAGGGATTAGAGGGCATTTTGCAGCCTCCTGCCCTGGAGGTGTACTTCAGGGCAGGGATGTTTCTAGGATTGTAAAGGATCTGGGGCTACGCTAATGTCGGGACTGTCGGGACTCAGGGCTAGCTAGCCTTTTGGTTCTAGTGCCTGAGCTTCTATCCGGGGCTACAACCAAAAGACCCGAGGCTACAACCTCCTCCCTCTCCCCTGATGACCCCCCATAGTGATGCCTCTGCTTCAGGGATTGCATGCCTGGCAAGTTCATGAGAATAGGACTCCACAAGAGGAAAGTCAAAATATATAGGGGACCGGAGGAGGGAAACCAAAAAATGGAGGAAGACTAAATCTATGTTGCAAAAAGCACGTGAAATGGCCAAATGATTGAGATGTTTTAATACTGACAACAATGGAAGCAGAAGAGTAAATGTTCATGCTTGAATCCAAAAGGCCTAAGCAAAGTTTGTTTTCAGCACGAAATCTATCCAGAAGGCCAGTGCAAATCCTACAGAATGCAAAACCCTGGGTTTGAATATGTTCCCAGTGTAGATCGCCTTTCAATTCGGTTGTTGAAAGAAATGAAACCTTTCTTGCAGAAAATGTTTGCTGTTGAGCAGGCAGTAGTGCTAGCTCATTTTGATGGGAGGAATGTACTTTTGATGGGTGTTCCAAAAACTACAGTGGCACCCTTAGGAATGGAGCTTCGTATGGCAGCCAAAGTCATAGCTGGAAATCAGGAAATGTGACCGAGTAACGGCAGTCTCAAGATTCCTTCATTGGCTGTCATTAGACACTCACATTGTTTGCAAGATTGGTAGCCTTGTTTACAGAGAGTTACATTAGGGAGAGCCATGTTACTTGGCAGAAAAGCTAACATTGTCAGGAAGGAATTGTCTTTATTGTCTGAGACTAGACATTACCTGTACTAAGGAGAAAAAAAACCAAGGAAGCAGTGTTTCTCTCACTATCCAGCAGCCCTGTGCAACGGTCTCAAGTCTCTTTAAGAGCCTCTCCTTCATTATTGATTTTCTAGGAAAGAAATTAAGACCTTGTTGTTTACCCAGTACTTATGCCAATCATAATAAGGCATAGGTTTTCGGGTGGAACCGGTGTGCATACGGCGGCATCCATTGCTCCCAAAATGGCATCATATGCCTAGGAGTCATCATATGTGAACTATAGGCTAACATGTTCCAACATGCTATGGGAATGGCAGCCTGAAATGGCTGTTTGCTGCAGAGGAAAGAAGGTCACCGAAAAAGATCGGACAGCCGTCTTCTGCCTTCACTCTCCTGGAGACTGAAAATAACTGTATTTCTTAATTTTCGCAAGAACACAGGCCAGGAAGAGAAATAAAAAACAATTTGAAGAGTTGAAAAATGAAAAAAACAGGAACCAGTCCCACATCTCAGTAACTGCAGCCATTAGGGCTCAAATCAATGTTTGTTTTCCCAAGAGGGAGTAAAATGATTTCTTCTGCAATTGAAAAGTACTTTCAAACTTCAAAACATAGGTTGCTCAATTTGACAAAATAATTACAAAATGAATTTCCATCACACAGTCAAGACAATCAAAGTCACGTCACAATATGCGTCGACGGCTGCTCATTGCTTGGGCCTGGTCTTCACAGCTGGCAATCAGAGTCCAACGCAGCTCACACTGTCACCTCCCTCGCCTGCCGTCAGGCACCCTTCTCCTGTTACTTTCTTCAGGTCACGCCAAGGTCAGCCTGCGTTAGAGAAGGATGCAAAAGTAATCGCAGTCCCTTCACTCAAAAGTTTTAGTGACCAGTGCTTCTGTTCACTTTTTTGTTTTGTTTTGGGTTGCAGTCTGGAAATCCCATTCCGGTAGCTGTTCTGTTGTAAATTCGTATATGCAATACATTATTTTTATCATTACTATATTATTAATAATGTATGCATTTATGTATTTCTTGTTTGCTTGTTAGGCGCTTATGCAGTACAAACATACTGCTTCAAATTACCCACAGGGCAGGGAGGGAGGGTACATAACAGCACAATATTTAGAGCTGAGGGGAAGAGGAAGAGGGACGAACCCACTATGCCTTGTGAGTATTCAGAACGTGCAAGTGCAGAAAGAAAGAGGGAAGAGGGGGTAAGTGTCATAATTTGTTTTATTATTATAATTAACAACAACAATAGTCGTTTTGCAAACCCCTGGCGTGAATATGTAAGGTACAAAAAGAAGCTCTTCATATCACACTTTTGCGCTCCCGGGGTTTTTTCTGGGGTCAGAGAAAAAGCATGAAAGAAAATTAACATTTTGACAGTCCATTACTCCTCCAACATCAAATGGCACATTTTTTCGTGCAGGTGTCAAAGGAATGGATTCCCTGTAAGTCACCTGAAAGCAGGTGGGTTCTTGAGTCCTGCATTGAAAGTGCCGTCTGTAAAGCGGTGTGTGATCTACTTTGCCTTTCCCCTGTGGTCCGTGTTGGTGTGATGATGCCACGAGTGACCTTGATGTCACCTTAGAGTTTTATTCTACACAGCGTTCTATTAGTGGCAGTTGGGACAGGCCTGCCCGCGTCGCGGGGGCCAATGAGCCCATCTACTGATGGATTTCGAATGAGATATGTAGCTGCCACCAAATAAAGAAGTCACTTACCTGACGGCTCCTGAGTGATCCTTATGAAATATAACATTACACTCGTGACGAGTGATCCAAGGAGGGTCCAGTAATGAAACCAGAAGCTCTGTGGCAGGGGGGACAGCCAGCTCTGAGCCCACCGCTCCTATAAGGCAGTTCCACCACCCAGGGTAATGTTAGGGAGGCCAGGGAAGGGAGCTCAGCTCTGCGTGCAGTGCAGCGATGAAGTTACGATGCCTTCTGCAATTGGTATCTTGATGGAAGAGCCTTGCATGGGGTCTATTTCACATGGAAGTTCCCAGGTTGTTGGGGGTCACTAAAGGAGGGTAGAGGTAGAGAAGCGTTTAAGTTGTGCTCCCTTCACCATATCTGAAGCTCCACGGGAAATGGATCTGGAACAGTGATTCTGATCAGAAACCTTGTGCAGTGCTAACAGTAATTACATTGGATTCTGACAAAGCACATATAAAAGGGATCTGTATTAAGAAGTGTGACAAGGCTAGTACCCCGGCCTTGTTAAGATGGGGAATGGGAGATTTGCCACAAGGCCAGATCTGGGCAGCAATCCTTAACCCCGCCCCTTCTGCCAGTAGGCCGGTGTGCAGACCGCTTATATCTTCAGCCTCGCCTTAATAAACAAAAAGGTTCCAGTGTTCCTCTGTGATTTGCACAATTTCAAAAGAAGAAAGTGAGCGACACCTCCGATCTGCTGTAGGAAGCTAAGACATACCAACATCAGCAGAAGAAACACTGTATCCCCAGATGGCTATGGGAGACCAAAGAGTAGCAAAACCATCAGAGAGGGGGAGAGAGACGCATCACCAGACAGCCGCAGGAGAGTGAGGTGTACTGAAACCCGCAGCTAGGGAGCAGCCCATGGAAATGGCTGCCCACCCTACCTAGTAGGTAGGGTGGGAGGAGAGTGGTACTGGAGGAGGAGATTCATCGGAGGAGGAGAGTAGTGGTGGGAGGAGGATAGTTGTAGTCAGAGGAGGGGAGTACGGGGAAGGGTGGGAGTAGCTGTGTGAAGGCAGGGGTAGTTGTGAAGTAGAAGAATTGTGAAGTGGAGGAGCAGGGGAAGAAACGTGAAAGAGGAAAGACAGTAGCTATGAGAAGGAAAGCATCTGAGGGGCATCAGAGCAGTGGGAGGGGCAGGAAGGAGAGTGTACTAGTGAGCGCTGAAAGAAAGAGGTCAGCGAGGGTGTGAATCAACCAGCCTGAATCCAAAATCCAAAAGACAAGGCACAGTCCCAAAACCCCATCAGAATACTAACAACCGGATAGAGTAGGCGTCATGATGCCTACCCCCGGAGCACCAGGCCAGGCCCAGCAGCCCCGGAAGCAGGCATCATGCCTTCGGGTAAAAGCCCAGCGGCCCCTTATAGGGGCTCTTTGGACTCAGTCCTGGCGCCTTTGGCGCCAGGCTCATGTTGGACATCAGTCCTGGCGCCATAGGCGCCAGGCTCATAAAGGGAGGTGTTTTGTGCACTTACCTGATGCAGACCATGCTGCACGCTTCAGGCCTCCCTGAGACCTGAAAGGGACTATTTTTTCATAGGGACTATTTTTTCACTCGGGCGTGGCCAGGGAAGGATGCATACCTAGTTGGGGAAGGATACATACCTGGGACTTCTTTGGAGGCTATTTAAGCCACGCCCAGACAGCAGCTCATGCTTCGCGTTGTTCTGCTTCCTGCAGCTTAACGCTCACCGTGTCTGCTCCTGCTCCTGGACTCCAGCCACGCCCGCCTCGAACCTGGAAGACCTGCAAGGAAGGAAGAGAAGAGAAAGGTGAAAACCAAGGACTATTTCAAACTTCTTACCTGCATCCGGAATCTTCTCGCCAGCATCCCTGAAGAAAGGCTTCCATTTAAAAGCATTGCGGTGCTCGCTGCAACGCCACGCTTCACTCACCTGTCCTTGAGACATCTCCCGGCTCCATCGCGGCTGACAGCATCGGATGCCACATCTCTGCTCCTAGGGGAGCGAGGAAAAAACAAAAGGTGAGCAGAAGGAACACAGAAGGAAAGCCTGATTAACAGCCATAATAGTTACCGGCTTTTCTTCCACATTTCGGGTCGGCGCCGCCCCGTTGGCAGGTACCGTACCCCGGCCCCTATGGGGAAAGGACAAGAGACATTTCTGGGGAATGATAAGGACATTTAGAGGGATCGCCCTCATCACTACTCACCTCGGCAGTTTAAGCCCTCGACGCATCGCCTTCATTCTGCACCTGAAATAAAGGACAGATCACAGGTTAGAAAGACAACATAAAGGGGGCCTCACTTGAACTTTGAACTTTCATACTTACGGCGCATCGCTCAGGAAAGTCAAGTGGATTTTGCCAGCGCCATTCTGAAAACCAGTGAAGTAACTGGACGAGCAAGCGCCCCTGCACCAGAAGCAGGATGGAGAGTTCATCCTTCCAAACCATAAGAAGGATATTCCTACGGGCCAGGCAAGCACGATTTGGAGGTCCTGTCCAATAGGTGTTCCAGGTCCTGCGCATCACGCTAGAAGAGGCCACAGCAATCCAGACTAGACCAGCGCCCCCGTGGGAACCAGGTGAGCGTTACAGTAGGGACGGTTTATAGTGACTATTTCGAATTAAATAATTTCGAATGCCAAAATGTCGAAAAAATTATACCTAAAAAAAAAAAATTCAAATGTCTTTTTTTTTACATTTTTTGTTTGAAATGGGGGGTGTTTTTAACGCTTTTTTTTTAACCGTGAAATAAAAAAGAAGACATTCGAATTTTTTTTTAGGTATATTTTTTAAACATTTTTGTCATTCGAAATTATTATTTCCACATATTAAATGGATAGAGTAGGGACAGCTAGTAAGTTGTTGAGGGAGTTTAGACAGCCAGAATTTGGGGAACATATCTAGCATAAGACCAGTACTTCGATATTAGGGGTTATCTTTCGGGAATATGGATGCCTGGGTTATGGACGAGACTCCAAGGGAGACTAGAGAAAGAGGGATGGCCCTAGGGCCCACAAAGAAAACTTTAATAAAAACCCTTGAATTGTCTGTGAGACTAAGATTATTGTCAGTGCCATCTGTGACAGGACAGGCAACCCAGTATTATAGAGTGCATGTTTTCATCTCCAAGTCCTGTTGATGTGCTGTTGGGTTCTGCTAGCCACTGTGTTGGCAGCTATCACGGGAGCTACTTTCAGCTGGAATCCCTCAGAAGAAATGATGGTGTCACTCTTCGGAAGTCACATGCGCGAGAAGACACACAAGGTCTAACGTTGAAGGAACCGATGTCGCTGGGTCGAAAGGCGGATGCAGCTTAAAGATTCAAAGGTGAAGAGTACTCTGAGGCCCGAAACATCTGGTCAGAGATACAATCGAGTAAAAGCATAACAACTTTACAAATGAGCCAGTAAAGCAGTGGAGCGGTATTCAAAATGAGGAAGCAGAAAGCTCTGTGGCTTAAACCTTAACACATGCTTGGTGAAGAGAAGAGGAGACATGTTGTAGGATAATTAGTGAGTATAAATGAAGCACACGCGCTAGACAGAGGTTGTTGGAATGTCCATTGTGTAATAGCAGGATGCTGTGTGCTGTACAAGGGACACGACAAGTTCCCACCAGAACTAATGTGATTTCTGAAACATATAACATTGGGCAAATCCAATTCTATATGAAGAGTAAGAGAATATTCAATGCACACCCCAGTACACACTATGTTAGATCCGGCAGTATTTGTAAATTCTAATTTCGGGACCTAATTACGATTTTCACAGTGCATGGATTTAACTTGGTTTTAAGAGGATAACGAGTGTACGTGTTTGGAAAATGTTATGTGCACTTCTATGAAAGTGGCACTGGGAGTTGGGAGACGATATGTATGTCAATCAGTACCATATACGACATTCCTTGAGGCATGGATTAGTAAATATATTCATCTGAATGTATTCCGTCGTTTTAAGGCGCTATCCCTGCCTCAGTACTTAATGTCAGTGAAGAGATGTTGAGGACGGCATGGTATCCTCTGCGACTGTTGGCGCATCCATCTATTGAAGAGGGCAGAATGGTATCCACTCCTACAGGAGATTTGTAGGGGGAAGTGAGTTCTGGTGATTGCTCTGGGAGGACAGTAAAGTGGCCTCTGTGTGAGTAAAGATTAACATGTCATTGCTGTCTGTGAAACTTAAGAGTACCGTCCTTGATTTTTTTACTTTCAGTCCCATGTTTGTTACTACAGGTGTGGTGCTTGATGCCTGTTTTAGTGCTTTGTTGCTATCTATAATGCCGGATCTGAGCTCCTGTCTTATGGGGTTCACATGAGTGTGCTTTTGTCTCTAGTCCAGTTTTTTCCAAGTGTTACTCTTGGGTCGGGAGCATCTTTGCACTGGTAACGGTTGTGAGATGGACGGTGGCTAGCGTTTCTGTGTCGGTTCATTTTCACACTTGTGATTTCGTATAGTTGAAAATAGAATGGTGTGCTTGCATGATTTCTCTGTCATTATTCAGCTTTACCTGTCTGTTCTTCAACGCCCCAGTTGCTGGCAACGGTGCATGGTATAACTCAACATAACATAACATAACAACATGTTCCATTTCTGGGGTGTACGTTTGTTAAGAAAGGGAGACGTGTGGTATTTGGTTTCCCTTTCCACTTAGATCTGTCTGTGGTTGTGTGTGTGTACGATGATATCATGGAACAATGTTACACAACACTCACGAAAACTCCCTGACAAAAACCCATTAGGCACTGTTCTTCATTGTTAATAGCAAATGGCAATACGGCTGAGGAGGGTGCACAAGCTTTTTTCCATGCCCAGCTCTTGTGGCAAAGTGGTGCATTCACACCATTCTATAATCTGCTACTCTTTCTTCGACTTTATACAATAGTTACTTAAAGTGTCACTACTGTAGTGAGTGGATGGTTGTTGACCATGCACCATAGACTTTTCCACCCGGCTCTCACACTGGCAGCTATTATCTACATCAGAGCAGCACCACCATTTCATTTACCATTGCTCCACCCTCAACATCACAATGCCCAAGGTTGCCAATGATTGCCAATGGTTACCAGCCATCGCATTAATGGAACTCTCAGACAATGGGCCTCATTATGAATCTGGTGGTCGCCGTGCCGGTAAATACCGGCACGGTTGCCGCTGGAGTCATTTTTTTTTCCAGCGCCCGGCAATCGGGACCTACAGGGGCATAACAGCCCCGGTGGTCCTGGTAATTGCCCATTACCGGGCACCGGAAAATATTACTCCCCATTCATGTCCCATTGGACTCAATGGGAATGGGGAGGACGGATACACCGGCACCATTCATGAATGGTGCCGGTGCATCCGTCAAGGTCTGCGAGCGGAAAGCACCCGCTCGCAGAACTCATAGTTTGCCAGTACGGAAACAACGGTACCAGGAAGCTTACTGGCACCGTTGCTTCCAGACCGGCAATCTTGTAATGACCCCCAATGTCTGTGTTCATGGATGCTGGGGGATATAGCGGTGGTTAGAGTGTGTGGTGAGGGGATGGCCAAAGCAGTGGGCCGCTTTGCTCATAAAAACACTGATGGTACCCCTGGTTTATTTACATGCACGTATTGTAAAATACAACAAAAAAAAGCTATCAAAAGTTTGGAGTCTACCCAAACCCTTAATGAGAAGACTCACAGGGGGTCCTCCTGCCAGAACCGACCACCTACACTTACAAAATGCCAAGCCCAACGCTAGCTTCCTCCTGTTCTAAAGCTATATGCTGCTCCTGAGCTAGGGTTGCGCTATAAGCAATACAAAATAAATAAATAATGATAGAGTCAATGATAATGGGCAGCACAGCTCTCGGGCATACACAGGATGTTGCTTTAACAGAGCATTTCAGCACAGTCAGGCTGATTAGAAGATGTATGCCAAGTGCTTAGCAGAACATTTAATTTAATAGAGTTATCACGCCTTTGCACTAAAAGACTGGAAGAGCATATCTAAAATCATGGCAATATAGCCTACCTTTAAGGGCCTTCTTAAAAATGTTCATGTGATGCAGTATTACCACATATTACAAATTACTATTTAGACACTTAAGACTGTGGTGTGCTGCCTGTATGTATGCACATGAGGTGCAGCACTTGCATTCCTGCTCTTGATACCCGGGCTTCAATTTTTGGGATTCCTTACTCTACATTGTATAGCATCAGCAAAATACAAAATTGGATATGAAGAATTTTTACAATGATGAGGGAAAATGCTCATAAAAGCATATCCTGTCTCACAATGTAAAGCATGTAACATCACTAATGTCCTTTGCCCTGCTTGCCCTACTTGCATCATGCAGGAACAGTGATGGATTAACAGTATATTTATTTTTATTTACAGATGTCCCCAGAGTTGACCAGTGTCTGTCTGCAGAAGGAGTATACTGACAGCAGCATTCAGCTGGGAATTGCACATGAAATGTACTTGGATGTCTAATTGATAGGCGTGCACTCCTTCTTCTCTCTCGCTCTCTCTTTCTTTCTCTCACGTTCTCTCTCTAGACGTCTCTATGTTCGATGTATCTCTCCCTCTATGTCTCTCTCTCGCTCCATAAGTCCCCAATTTCACAGATGATGTATTTCCAGACAAACTGTCCTTATTTTATCAACTATTTGCACTTTGGTGCCCACAGTCTGAATGTCATAGATTAAACATAGTTGTGCAATATCAAAGGCATACATACATACACAAATCTAGGGCATAATTGGCACTTTATCCAGATGAAGTTCTTTCTGGGCTAACGTCACTCTGACACATGTCCACAGTTTAGAAATTCTCATATGTTCCTCGCAGTGCATACGCTCATTTAATAGAAACAGGGAGATTATCGAGGACAGTGAGTAGAAAGTCTTACCTCAGTGTGAGGCTGCCATGAAATGGGAGAGTCATATCTACACTGTATCTGCAAAGGTACAGATGTCTCCTGCCATGGCTGAGGACATGGTGATGGACACCAGATACGAGCAGAGGTCCCACTCTCGTGTTGCTGGTGTCAGCAATTAAGGAGGCCAAGAATGCAGCCATAGAAAAATATGGTGGAAGAAAGAGAGAAATATTTTTCTTTGTATTTGTTTATTATTTGTATCACACTCCAAACCCTGAGGTAACTGGGTGCTGGAAAACTTAGGTGGTACATACATAGAAAAAATGACGACAGTTAGGAAGACCAACGGTTACAGTTAGGTCTGATGTCAAAACATTTACAGATAAGTGCAGGCAAGTTAGGCAAACATAGGATGGAGGTCCAGCGGTAGCAGCAAAGAGCAGCAAAGAGACAGAAGATAGAAGCCTCATCAGAAAGGCTTGTTGCTCAGCCAGCTTTTTATTCTGGATTTGAAAATCGAGAAGGATGGTTGTCATCTGCAGGAGAGAGGTATAGAGTTCCAGTGCTTGGGAAGCTAGCTCCTCCTACAGTTTTTAGGTTGAACCGGGATACTGCAAGGCAATGGGAAAGGGCAGATCTGGTGGGACGAGATGTTTGGTGCTTGCTGAATTTATTTGACAAATATTTAAGGGCTGTGTTAGAGAGGCATTTATGTGTGATTGCCAGGGTGCGAAGAGTAATTCTATCACAAACTGACAGCCATTTGGCACCCCGTCTGATAGTTGAATTGTGGCTGGATCTAGGAAGGTTGAGTGCTGCTCTCAATGAGCTATTTTGTAAGACCTGTAGCCTGTCTAGATTTAGTCAGGGGATCCTAGGAAAAGTGTGTGGCAATAGCCAATCTTTGACAATGCTAAGGCTCTGGCGAGAGTTAAGCAGCTACTTGTAGACAGATAGGATTTACAACTGTAAATTATCTTGTTGGTGTAGGCTGTAGAGGACGCCATAGAGCTGACTTGTTTCTTTAGGGACAGTGTTGAGTCGAGGTAGACCCCCAAGGTTTTAATTTCCTTGGCGACTTTGATCAAGTTTCCATCAATGTTGAAGGAAGTGTACCTCTGGTCTAGTTTATTCAGGCATGCCTGAGTGCCGACAATCAGGAGCTTGGTCTTGTCATCATTAAGGCACAGACTGTTGGTGGCCATCCAGGATTGGATTTCAAGGTAGATTTTGTTAATTAGCTTGGAGTCTTCATCGTAACGGCCAATAAGCGCGATGAGGACCTGGGTGTCATCTGCATAATTGGTGTAGATGACACCCAAGTTGTATAAACGATCCAAGAGGAGCTTCGTGAATATATTATATAGCGAAGGTGACACGCAAGAGCCCTGGGGGACTGCGCAGTGTATAGGGCTCGGGTCTCCTAAGGCTGATGGTGTAGAAACTCTGGTGGTTCTATTGGATAGAAACAAATTGATCCAATTAGACGTGTTGGTGGAGAAGGCTGCTGCTATGGTAAGATGTACTGTTAGGATTTGGTGGCCGACTAGGTCGAACGCTGCAGATAAGTCTAACAGCAGAAGGATTGCCAGGTTGCCTTTGTCCTTCGCCTCGTCCATCTGGACTTTCAAATCAATGTTCCATGTCTCGGCCTAAAGCCGGATTGTCTAAGGCCTAATAAGTTTTCTTCCAAATGCTTCCGGATTTAGAGATATGCAACTCTATCCAGAATTTTTAAGAGGAAGGGGACGGTCGTAATAGGCCTATAATTTGTTTGAATGTTCGGGTCTAAGTTGTTTTTTTTAAGAGAGGCATGACCCAGGCCTCCTTAAGGTTGTTAGAAACTTGACTAGTTTTGAATGATGAGTTTATCATTGTGGCGATGAAATGTGCCAGATCTTTAGCTCCTTCCTTAATGATGGAGGTTGGGCAGATGTCTTCTTGACAGTGAGAAGGTTTCAGACTTTTAATAATGTATTCCACTTCTTTAGGTGTCACTTGAGAGAACGCAACAGGTGGGCATTGAGTCTTTTCTCAAGCGCTGGTTTAGCATGATGGCTGCTCGAAAGGCTTCTCTTTTTAGATTCAATCTTATTTTGTAATAATGTTATTTTGTCAGCTAGGGCTTGTTGAATTTTTGTGCACCAGGCTGCAACCTTAATGCAGTCCTCAGTAGGGGTGCTGGTGATTCTAGTTCCTCTAGGATGCTAAAGAGCTCCTTGGTGCTTGATTTGGCGTTATGGATTCTGGTGTTGTAGGCTTTTTTTATGTGGATAAGATGGCCGCTCTGTAGGATGCAGCTGCCGTGGTGAATGTGGTTTTGTTATGACTGGTGGGTGATTTTCGCCATGTGGTTTCTGACTACCTTTTGGTATTCCTTAGGATTTTTAACTCAGGCGTGAACCACTTGTTGAGGTGGGCAATTGGTTTGGCTTTTTTTGTTTGAGGGGTGCAGAGATGTTTAAGGCTGATTCGAGTGTAACATTGTATAGGTTGACTTACTTGTTTGAGCCTAGGTTCTTGTAATTGAACGCGTTCAGCATGTTATTGATAAGCAGCCGGAGACTGGAAATTGTGATGTTTTTACAGTTTCTGGATAGGGTGGGGTGTGCGATAGTAGTGCTAGGGGGGGGTATTCCTTGGATAGAGAACAAAATGAAGTGGTGGTCCAACCAGGCAACTGGTTCATTCTGGAGAATTGTTATGGAACAATGAGGTGAGACACCCAGTCCAGTGTTCGGCCCTTGGTGTGTGTAGGTTCTGTGATTCTATGTTTGAAGCCAAGTTGGGAGATGGAGTTTTCCACGGTTAGGGCATGTGTATTGTTAGGGTCCTGTAATCCTAGGCCAGGAGGATGGTCTGGGAGCCAAGTTTAGTGTTGGCGGAGAGCAGGTTGGTGATGTCTTCATCAAAGGAAGAGATCGGGCCTGGGGGGCAGTAAATGAGATGCATTAACAATAGTTTTAGTGGGTGACAGTGTGATTTTAACTGATAGAAATTCTGCAGAAGGGAGGCTGGTATGGGAGGTGAGGTATGGGAGGTGGCTCTGAGGCCTAGGTGGGTTTTTGTAATGAAGGCCACTACCCCTCCTTTTCCTGATTTTCTGTCAGCCCTGATAATAGTATATCCTTATGGAAGGGCTAGTGAGATTGCTGGGCCTGCTGCCTGATGGAACCAAGTTTCGCTAATGGCCAAGAAGTCCAGGCAGTTAGCCGTGATAAGGTCAGCAATGTTGAGAGTGTGGGCCACTAGTGAGCCAGCATTGATGAGTGCTCCTTTGATGGTGGGCGGCAGAGGAATGGCTAAAAGGTCCTCCTGTGCTTGGATTTATCGAGGATGATGGAGCCATAGTTGGTATTGGGGCCGTGATGGTGGTAATGGGGGCCAGTGAGTTAGGAGGCTCGGGTGCTGCTGCTAAGCAGGTAGTTGGGAGGCGCTTTTTAAGATTGGGCAGGGTGTGTTGAGTGACCATCCTTAATGTGACCTTGTGGTTGGGGAAGCGAGAGCCTAATCTCTTCTGATGTGAACAGGACATGGGATAAGTGGGGTAGGAGGTACGGCAAAGCGCTGTATCCATTCAATGGGGCTGAGTAAGGGACTGGCTACAATCCTAGTGAGGGTGTCATCTGCAGAGATGTGTTTTTTGCTAGGTTGGCGAGGTGGGAGGAAGTTAGTTGGGGTGATGGTGTGGAATAAAGGGAGGAAGGAGGCCATTGCAAGGGTAACTTTGTGGAAGCAGGCAATGGTGGTAAAGGTTTGGATGAGGATTAGAGAGATAGAGAAGAAGAGCTGTTATGTTATGCTATGTTCTGAGGGGTACAACAGTGCTGAGGCAAAGTCACAGTAGATGCTGTGAACAAGGTCATATACTGGTAGAGAGCTGGAACATGTTGCTAATAAACATCAACGTCACAAAGCCAGGCAGCAGGTGGACTTGGTCTTGCGCGACCAGTGTTCATATGTTCTCAAATCTGAATAGGTTCGGAGCGGTCTAGTGCGTAATGCTTCGAAGCATCAAGATATCAAGGCAAATGGGTTAGGCTAAAGAAGACCGCGACAATAGTCGAGCAGGCAAGCATAAGCTGAAGCTGCAATACAGGTAACGGATGGTCGAGCAAGGGCTAAATACAGTTGAGTACAGTGTACTGGAAATGGGCTAATAGGATCTGATACAGTGACTAAATACTTCGAGAACAATTAGTGCAATGTACAAACAATTAATGCAGTGTGCAGGCCGCCTAATGGGGTCTGGCACGGTGAGCAGATACTTCACTAGCAATAACTGCAGAGGGCAGGCAGGCTAATATGCAGCCAGGTCCACATCGTGGGGAAAGCGAAAGAGAAAATGCTATGCCACATAGTTAAAATAGGGAGAATGACCTTAGTCTTTGAGGAGAAAGGGGGTTAACAATGAAAAATGGAAAGGGATACGGTGGAAGGTTACCCTTTCGATGTAAGCATGGAAGCAATGATAAGGAAGATAGTACAACAATGTAATAGGTGTAGCCTAGGGAGAGTATTGGACAAAAACATGGGGGAAACAAGAAAGAAATACAAAAACAGAAAAGGAATGTGAATAAAAGAGTGAGCCTCGTGTTTTTTTCCAAAGAATTACAAGATTTGTGTTATGCTATATCTTCTCCAGTACCCACTGCCCTTGTTTCTTTAAATATTAAAAATTACCTATCGCCCACTGGCCATGGCGTTCCACCATGGCCAGTGCTCCTGTCCTACGGCCATGGCCCATTCTTCCTGCATTGCAACTAACCAGATCACCCTGTCCTTCAGCTGTCCACATTGCAAAAATAAGGCCAAGGAAAGCTGCAGATGCCTCCGGTTGTGTCCATTGTCCCGGATGCAGCAAAAAGGCTAAAATTGAGTGGCTATGGCAAGTCGACCGGGCACACAGACGAGGTCCTTCATCCCCTCACAATTCGATTATCAGATGCCACGGTCATGGACGCTGATCCTCTTGCACTCTTGGTGACAATTTGTCCTGGATTTACTCTTCACATTTAAACTTGGGTGTGCAGCTGTAAGCAGAGATTGCAACAGCACGTAAGTACTAAGGTTGCTGGTCCCAGGCATGCAATTAACATGTTTAACAAAATGAGCCACTTTGTGTTTTAGCATACATTTTGAAAAGAGATTGTTGGCACCCTCCCTTTGTTCTCATGTAAATTTACTGTGAAATTACCCCAGTTTTACCACAAAAGTAGCATGAAAATGGTCGCAGCAATGAAAAACAAGATGGATAGGGCTTAATCCATAGGGACTGGGAGGGCGGGGGGAAGCCCCGGCAGTCTCCAAACTCTGTCCTTGAGCAGGGATGATGGCAGGGCTCCCTCAGTTCCCACAGCAAATGAGCCGATTTTAGGCAAGGCCTGCTAATGCTGCAGGGACGCAGCAGGCTCCCTCCGTCCCCGAACAGGCTGTTGACGACAATGAAGGTGTCCCTACCTGTTTAGAAGCATTTCTATGGCACAGAGTAAATGGTCCTTGAGGCAACGATGAAATATAGTGGGCAAACATTAATGAATAGACCACGGAAACAATGTGATAGTCCACCAAAAAATCTTGCAGTGACGGTCTCTAAAAGGTAAGGCAATAAGCTTTCCAAACAATGAACTGTCCCTTGAACTCAAAGTGATGTTTTGGCAAAAACAATGAAAGTATTGCTGAGTGGAATGCATGTTACTGCAAGCTTCCTTTCAGTATACGATTGACGTTTTTGGGCATAAAAGGTGGGAATTTTAAGGAGCCCCTTGAACATTAGAGGGAAATGGAACCAGTAAAGTGCACAGCGTTTTCCTAGGGAGCTAAGCTGAAATGCTCTTGGCAAACTGTGGGACCATACCTTGGAAAAAAGTACAGATGGAACAATGGGCCTCATTACGGGTCTGGCGGTAACCCTGCCGGTGCTACCGGCGGGTTGCTGCCGGACCCGTAAAAAATAACTGGCACCTGACTTTCCGGTGCCACCGGGCTATTACAAGTCCAGAAGGGCGAGAATTCAGGCGCTGGTAATTTTGTTAATCCCCATTCTGAAAGAGTCTCGTAGGACTCTATGGGAGTGGGGAAACGGAAGCATCGGCACCATTGTTAATGATGCTGGTGCTTCCATGATGGCTTTGCCTACCGTGACTGCTGTGCCAGGCAGGGTCAAACCTGTAGGGCACATCAGCTCCAGCAGGCACACCCGAAGTTTGCCAGGTGGGCTTTTTGATTATTACGGTACTTTTTCATGTTATTCCCAACCAGCATAATTTTTCTTTTCTGTTGGTTATTAATCAGGTTATTTTCCATAGAATAATCGAAAAGCCCACCTTAGCTATGCTGTAAACCAATGGGTGTTTTATCCAATAATAATGTGTCATTGGTATAGGCTAACCACGCAAGGTGTTCACCACCAACCTTGGGAGGGAGGTTCGTACAAGCATCCATTTTTTTCTACCAAATCTGACACATGTAGATTTTAAAGTGTGGGGGCCAACGAACATCCTTGCTTCAAGCCCATATTAGTCATGAATACTGAGCTCAGCAGTCCCTCCTGATTGAATCAGATCAGAGCTGTGCCGACGTATTAGTATAAAATTCACAAATAAAATAAAGCACAATAGGATTAAGCTTCCAATTCTGTAGTTTGGACCAAACACGATCACAGTCTACCATATCAAAAGTACCTTCAAAATCAATATTGCAAATACAGAGTGAACCTTCTTTACTCAGGTTGTTGTTTATTAAATAAAGCAGTGACCATATATTATGCAAGGTAGACATACCTTGTCGAAAACCCAACTGTTACTTAGATAATATATTATTTGTATTTATCAATTTATTCACCTCTTTCAATAGCATTTGTGCAAATAGTTTAGAACATGCATCAGTAAGGGCCAATCATCGGCAATTATAGGGATCATCTCTTGCACCTTCCTTATAAATAGGAATTAAGATAGTTCTCTTCCAGCTTGTAGGTAAACAACCTGTGTCTTTAATCTCCAGAAATACTTTAGAAAACATATACTCCCAGTTGCTTTTGACTATCAGATTTGGTATGCCATCTGGTGCTCTGGATGCATTTATTTTCTTAATTATGCATTCAATATCATCAGCATGAAATATGATATCTTCAGTTTTATCAATGTGTCCATATGTATTTCCAGATTGTATATTCTGAAAATCACGATAGTATACTTTTTAAATATGTTTCACCCACACAGCCTCACTTATGCAATTACTTGCTTGCTTTTCAATACCTTTGCACGTATTATATGAATAATACAGGTGCCATAATGTGCGGCCATCAGAATCCTTTAACATATTTTGCATTATAGTCATTTTTTTCGAGTGTGGAGTCCATGTGTTGACCTACAACATTTTGATATCTTGTTTTTAGATGAGCTATTTGCTTTCTCCTCGCCAATACATCAGGTGCATATATCCCCATCTCTCTTATCTATTTATACAACGTTTGTTTCTCATTCCTGATTATAACATCAAATTTCTTACCGTTATGCAATATTTTGTTGACTATATTTTTGCATTCATCCTGTATATGTTGTTTAGATGCTAACATTGCATTTACATAGCAGTGCACACCTATTCTTTCTTCAAGACAATACCTCCATATCATTTTATCGAAACGATCAGCATATTTTTGTACAAGGTTAGGTGACCAGTATATTCTGGTGCCCGCAAAATTAATTTTGCAAAGCCCTGGCATGCAGTCTTTACTTTGATCATGGACTATAATTTAAAACTCCTGGACAGCAAGGTCGCTTATATCAGTCAACCTCAGAGAAAGTTGCTCTATGCTCTCCATCATACCCCCTGAAAACAATACATAATCAATCCACAAACGTTTCATCCCCACAAACCAGGTATATGAGAGAGCATCACTACAAGAGGACACTACGGACAATTGCAATAAATTATTGGTGTGAAAAAATGTCATCCACGGGTCTATAATGCTTGAATCCTCATCACTAGGTTGGATAACGACAGCCCCATGATGATTAATGTATGTTTTCCCATCAAGCCATTACATGGATCTTTCGCCCCTTATAACGTTGAAAATTTAGATCACCCACAATCAGATAGAGGGTACTGCATTAATCATCAACATTAATTATGAGAATGCTCTTCGCATCAGGATCCAGATCAACGTTTATTATAACAGCAAGTATGTGTGAGTTTTTTCCATACGGGCAAAATTCATTGATCACAAAATGGTTTCTCACCCCAATCAAATCAATAATCATCCAAAAGGACACCCCTGTTCGTTTCTCTTAGCTTTACTATGAATTATCGTATTTCCATCAATACAATAATTATCCATCATACAGGTTTCCTGTAAAGCAAAAATGTCAGTACCTCCAATTATATTGAAACCAGTGATATTAGATAATAAATAATTATATCCCCTGGTATTCCATGATATAATCTTCAATTTAGCCACCCCTGGCACACAAGGTCAATCAACATCAGTACTATAGGGGTAGGTGCAAGTCCTTAGCTCAGAGACAATTTTCCTGTGAATAACGTCCACATCAAATGCCAACTTCTGGCCCGCTCTTTATTTATGCCCTGCTATTTTTTCTCCTAAGAGCTTTGCTCTGTTTCTTTTTCAGAAGATTTTTTAGTTTTACCCTTGTTATTATGGCCAACCATAGTGCCCTCGGCGGTGACCTCGATCACACCCTCCTCATCATGCAGTGTTAAAATCTAATCATCTGCATTAACTGACACCTCTGCAAGATTAGCTCCACCAGCAGTTGTAACATTAGGCAAAACGGTGCCTTTGATATAAGGTCAACCCTAGCCTTAATGGCTGTCATTTGTATAATGATTTTGTATTGACTTCCTCCTTTAAGTCTTTTTGATCACTGTATATCATACTACATAGTGTGAACAGAGCTTTAACTATTTTTCATTGTTCAGGTTCTGGGGTATGTTCATATTCCGAATACTCAGAAGATGAAAACGAGTCCTCATCAGTACTCTCAGAAGCATATGCGTTTTTGGCAATTTTTCCCAGATCAGGAATTCCCAGATCAGCAAGTTAGTCGAAGGAGCTAGCGACCCTATTATGTTATTTGCTGAGTCACCACTCACCTTATCATTGTTTTCTGAGGAGACCTTTTTAAGGTTTATAACCATATTGAGTAAAGAATTATTGTCATTGGGGTCTGATTCCCGTATTTCAGTAATTTCATTATCTCTAACCAGAATCTCAGTAGGATGTGAACCATTAGGCAAAACCTCTTGGATCGATGATGAGGCATCAGAAGAAAAAGGTATGAGATAAGCGCTAATTTTACCTATACAAATATGCGCTTCACCCCTTTTGTCACACTTAGCCTCAATCACTTCAACATCAGCCACTATAGTTTGGATCTGAGAATTGTTCTTAAGCTTGGTAGATGTACTTTCTTTTATGAATGATTTGATTAGCAGAGGTACAGCCTTTATTGCAAGCCATTTCTATGGCACTGCACAATTGGTATTTATTTGTGACCACCGGCATAAAAGGATTCATTGTATTGACCCAAAAACAAGCACAAATGAGACTTTACACTTTACAAATATAAAGTGACCAAACACACAAATGAGTACCAAATTATGTCCCACTAGCCTGCGATCCGTCAAACAGCCAAACAGCACTCACAGGTACACTATAGGTGCACCTGCGCTGGTGCGCGCGAATAGCTGTTTAAATACTTTCAGGCGTGAAACGGGGATGGCTTAGGTCCGATCCAAAAAATTAAGTAAACTTTTTAATTTAGAGTTCTCCAAAAGCAACCTATAATTATATAAAGCACAGTATCAATACAGTGTCAACTTGGACAAATGTGTGTAGCATACAGTTGCAGTCTTATCTTCAATACCTTCCTCCGGGAAAGCGGCGAGTGCTCCGCTCAGTGCAAGAACAGAAAGCAGCAGAGTCTCCCAGCCAAAAAGAACTCACAGGTGCACTCCTACGTGCATGCTGTTCAAAGAAGATATCTATATCATTGGGAACCTCTGCACCACGATCTTTGTCCAGTTACCTGCACTGATGATTGATGTGGTTAAAGAAAGTCAGAGCCGCTAGACTTCACCCTAAACTTCAAGTTAAGCTTTAAGAAATGTTCCTTGGGAAAATATAATATGGTATGTAATAGGAGTAAGAAACTAAACGAAAATAATTAGCACTCGAGACACCTTCCTTTCAAGCATGTGCATGGGCTGCATTTTACTGAGAAACAAGACTCAGGGAATTTACTGATTTGGAAAAACAATGGCAAATTCTGAAGTTGGAATTGTCTCTGCTGCAGTTGGTAGGTGCATGCATACATGCCTGTTTATGGCCCATACGAGATTTTTCAGAACAGCCCTGTTGTGCTTACTTCCTTGAAGGGGGTTAATTGTTACAGACTATCACCACACAGCAAGACAGCAAGGCAGCTTGAACCCCAAATGAACACTTAGAAGATATTGAGCATGCTGAGCCTGGGTCATTTATTTGCAGTGATTTACTCGCTGATTGGATTGCTTACATCCAGAGTCAGAAAGGCACTAACAGACAGCCGTTTCTTTGGAAACTGAACCATAGGGAGTTTTATTTACAGTATGCAAACTCGATCCGAACAAGATCACCTAAGGCCCTTCTCAGTGCCCTAAAATGTATTTGCTGCTCCACATGGTGTATTTTTTGTTTTGGACAGGCTTGACTTGGTGCAGCAGCACTTTAAAGACTGCTCTGAGGAGTGTGGCATAGGCATTCTTTCAAGCACATTCGGGCACCCGTGAATCCCTGTAACATCAGTGTACATGTGACTTCCTGCTCTACCCATAATGGATTGGAGATCTGGGTTTGAGCATGTTGAGTGCCTCATCAACTGGGTGAAGCCCTCATCTACTGGGAGACCGCTTCAGTCAACCAACTCTCTAATGGTCGTCCCTCTCTCTCTAACCTATGAATCGGCAGGCGCACCCTAACATAGGCATCTCTTGACCCCGGGTTGGTAGTACTGATCAGTAATCCTGACTAGCTAAACACTATTTGCCTTCTTGTGATGGCCTAAAGGCAAGTGCCTTACCTATCAAGACTTCCTATGGAAATAAACTAGGTAATACTTAGCATGGGCCTGATTTAATATTTCATTTCTCTTGCTCTGGGTATTTCTCTGATCTTCCATGATCATCTTCTCCTATCCCTGATGTTACCTCCTCTCTCTCCACTCCTCACTACTTTACTCCCTTCATGTTCTCCCTCTTGTCTCACACTTTCCAACTTATTTCTCTACTGTCCCTCTAATGGTATCCTACCTTTCACTCTCCCCATCTACACAACTACTTATTTCTGATCTCCACACCACTACTACTATCCCCTCTTCAAACCACTACTACCAGTCTCCACTCTTCACACCATGAATACTCGGCCTCCACACCAGTGCTTCTCCCGCCTCCACAGTACTAATACTCCACCTTCACACCTCTACTACTCCTACTTCCACACTATTGCTTTTCCTCCTCACCTTCTACTCAGTCATACACTTGTAGTCCCTTGATCACCCTTTCACTCACTACCTACTCTCCTACTATCCCTTTTGCTCACACATCTTATAAATACATTTACCGCTCACACATCTTATAAACACATTTACACCACAATACCACTTTCTCTCACCAGGCAATACGTCACCTTTTTTAAAAACCACTTCCACGCTCCTCTACAACATCCTTCTCTTACCTCACCCCAAAATGTCCCCTCCTGGTTCCTCATGTCAAGTTAGACCTGCCTTACCCTACTGAGAGTTCTTAGAATCAGTGGAATACATATAAGGGGGGTCTAAGCCCTGCCTCTTTCTCTTGTATGGAGCCACGGAAGTTGGTCAATGGCGACCTGCTATTGTGAATGTTCATATTCGTGTCAGAGTTTCCAAAGTCCGTGGGATTGCAGACCTTTTTGATCAGTCACTCCGCGGCTCTTTTACAGTTGATTGTTGTTTCAGCATGGATCAGAATACAGTCAGTGGTAGAGAGCCACTCTGCAGCTGTGCAAAGGTGAATGCTGTTGCTGTATGTAGCAGATTGTAGTGTTCTTTGTAAGCATTGACACCTGTTGGGGTTGGTTGTGCAACATCACAAAACAGTTTCCTTGTATTATGCTGCCAGTTAAGGTGAGCTGGTATTTATCCCTCTTTGGGGGCTCTTGTGTGCTGTTTTCTCTTGAGTCTACCACTTGGCTGCTGGTATTCACAGTTCTCTAAACACAAACAGAGAGAAACGGACCGGCATCTTTCAACCAAGATATGGGGTGATCAATATTGGTACCATTGCCAAGCACACCGGCATATCAAAAAGGGACAGGGACTGGGGCCCACTGAACTGCCACCTTTCCCCTCTGGGGTAGGGCTGGCTCTAGCCTCCATCCTGGTAGACCTCCCACACTAGACTGAGAGAGGTACTATCCCTCTTGACAGGGTCTAATAACTGAAACCCTGGAGTTACTTAGGAATTATGCCTTCATCAATTTTCTGCTTCCTTAAATTCATTTTTATCTCTTGTGTTTTGTTGGTAAAGGGAATGAGCCTTGCATCAGTATTTATTGTTTTAATTTGTCATATTGGATGTACTCATCTATTTATTATTTATTGTTTTTACGTATCCCCGGCTTATTTGGAGAGTGAAGGCATTCAGTATTCAGTGCATCTAAAACCTGAGTTGTCGAAGCATGTGATCCAAACACTATTTAAATATACTTATTATTTCTTTTTTTCATGAGATATATGTTACTGTGAAGCGATAACTGTACTGCCAATTGACAAATAAATATACTGTAGGCATTCCTGAGTACTATATTTTGATTTATTGTTCATTGCTTTAATGTTTACTCTCCTTTTTGGTTGTGTGTTATCTATTCTATTTTTTTGTTGTTTAGGTATATATAATAATTGCGCGCGACTGTTCAATGAAATCATACTTGTTACTTATTTACTATTTCCTGTTTATTTTATAAATGTCCTGCTCTGTGTTATAGAACCATGCAAAGTGTGTTGAAAGGCTTTCAATATGGGGCACCGATACAATTTGCACTTCTCAGTGAACCACTCACCGTCTTCCATAGAAACAGCTCCTTCAAAGCACTTTTGAGCTGAAGCTGTCCTCACTTTGCTCTCACTTTGCACCTCTCACCCACCCATTCACAATTGAGTGCTGAGTGCCGAGCAGGGAACAAACCTGCCCCCAATTGCAATGTATGCAGTAGTGTTCAGACCATCCTTCAATTGTACATTGCACTGCAGAAAGATATCAGCACCTGAATGATTCCCGCACCCCTCATGTTCCAATATACATTTAAATGGACTCTGCAGCCCGATTTTCCATCTGCACCTGCAAAAAATAAATATAGGGGTAGTGAAACATGATTAAGAAAGGTGTTTTATTTTATCAAAATTGAAAGCAAGAAAACATAAAGTATGCAGGCTTTCTGCACGCAAACGTACCTGTGGATGGCTGCACGGTGTGCTTTGTCCTTTCCTGCTTTCTGTACTACGTGGACCACAATCCTTGGGGCTGCTGACTGTTGGGCTGCTTGTCCTTTGAGCTGGCCTCCTCCACCTATATTACGCTTAGAAAAGTGCTGAAGCAGCTCTTACATAATTTTGAACTTACCTGTGGACAGCTGCACAGCATGCTTGGTGGCTTTCTGCCTTGATATACTACATGGACCACAATCATTGGAGGCAGTGACTGTTGGGCTGCTTGCCAATTGAGCTGCCCTCCCCCTCTATAATACACCTAGGAAGTGATGAAGCGGCGCTCCAGCTGTGTCACAATGATGTCTCTCCAGATGCGAAGCGCGCAAAGTACATCACCATCACGCCATCATCCTGAGACCAGGTGATTGCTTTGGATGTACTGCCGGAATCAAGAAAGCCCTTGTCTGATAGTGGGTAACCTGCTCCCAATCCCCAAGGTTCTTCACCCCCAGGTTCGGTATCCAAGAGTGATGACCTTTCCCTGGCCACCTGAGCAGATGATCCAGGGGGAATAGGAGTGAGAATATCCTCAGGTTTCTCACATATCCTTCCACAATGCAGATTGGATCAGTGTGCTTCACAGGGAAACCAGGAGAGGAAGTCTACATTACCTTGGTCTCGACCCTTCCGATGTTGTACTGTGAAGCCACAAGTTTGCAGGTCCAGGAAATGCTAAATATGTCTTGGGTTAAATTCTTCTTCCCGATGTACCTGGTCCACCCCCAAGAAAAGATCACTTTCATGCCCACTCGCTCCCTTTTCAAAAGGGATAGATTCTGATTTTATTAGTCTGGGCAACCTAGCTTTAAGAGACTTAGGTTGAATCTGTGCCACCTGTAAAATCCATTGAGCGAATTGGGGTACATCACTCCCCAACACTCCCCAGGATTAAACTGGGCTGATAAATTGGAGGTCACCGCTAAAGTTAGATTTATTTTTCTTCCCAAGATTGTAATAGGGATCTGGGTTAATGGGTAAATGTCCGTATGGCCATGTACGAAAGTCAACCTCTCCTTTCCTACTTCTTTCCAACCCTGGGGAAGTAACTCTGTTCTTATGGCACTTTTCTTACTTCCCGTATCCAATTTCGGCCAGATAGTTTTTCTCCAGTACATACAAAGACATGGTGGCTTCTCTGGTTCTTTCCTTTTTTTCCAAATGTCCTTAGGCTCTTATCACCATCTAGCATCAAACCATAAGATTCGGTGAATAGAATATTATGGGATGATGTTTCCATTCTTTCTTCTTTATTCTGTTTCTCCTTACTGAGTAATGGAACTGATGGAATAGTGGAGAAATTATTTTGCCTTAAAGGGTCACAATTTGTGGGGTGTCAATAAGCTTTGCAGGACTAGCATTTTTGATAGGGGTTGAGAAGTGGGTTTATAACAGGAGGATAATCTCCTCCCTTTTCCTTTTCCAGTAGGAACTCGGATGTTGAGCAATCCTGTTCTAATGTTGTTGTTATCGGGGGAAGGTGAATAGCAACCGATTCTGGTCAGGGAGGTAGATTATAGATTTCCAGATTTTCTGAGGAAGAGGATCATTCTGATAGAGTATCCTTCTCAAGGGAGATTCTTCTTTCCTTTTACAAATGATTGGGAAAACATGTCTGTCACCCCTTCTTGCCCAGTATTTTCTCATGATGCCTTTCCCCCAAAGGATTATGGGTTCTCCCAAAGAATTATGGGCAAAGGAGTCCCATAGATTTTCATACCTCAAACTTCCCACCAATCGTAGTCGCTCAATCTCAATGGGGTTTTCAGGAAAATTCTAAAGAACAAACTTAAATTCATCTCCCCAAGAGAGCAGAGGTAGTATCCTTAATCCACTAGGGGGCAATACATAGACAGACACACTGTTGGAGAAACTTATCTGTAAACCTAAAGATATTATTATCTTATCTCTCCCGGTACATGACAATGGTGTGGACAAAAAAGATGGAAATCATTCCCCTCTAGGGTCTTTCTTATGGGAAAAATAGCTTCCAAATTCAGAACCTGAAAGGTGATCCCTAAATGATGCTTTACATGTGATTTTAGCGTCTTTCAAATGATGATGATTTTGTATTTTCGACCAGTTGAAGGGGTTTACGTTGTTTTAATTTCCTGTTGGGGCTTTAGCCTATTGGGAAAACAAGTTGGTGATATATGTGTTTTAGTTTTGGACTTTCCAGGTGGCCTTCCATCAGATGTGAATGGTCTTTTCATATAATTCATAGTTAATCCTGTGCCTTTGTCATGTTAAGCAAATAGAATAAGAAGGGCTTCACCAAAGGAGCCATAACTAATGCCATTATCAATAACAAGAGCATATCATTCTTTAAGCTTGGGAGCAGAAGAGTCTATTAAGGTTTTTTAAGAAATCAATGGAATATGATAATGATTTGTTAATTATATAGCTCCTTAATCCAAAGTGCTTTAGAGAACACATATTTACATATAATATCACCAAACTGAAATTGGTACTAATTTATCGACCACAGAAGGATGAAAGGCTGAGTTGGCCTTGCCGGGATTCGAACCCTGTGACTTGCAGATCACAGCAGCAAGTGCTCAACCCGCTGAGCTTTCTTACTGGCATATCAATGAGGGCATGGAGCTTTCCCAGATTTAAGCTCTAAAATGGCCTGTCGGAATTCTAATAAAGATATGGGATTATTAAGTGGTGATAGGTCAAAAAGATCAGAAGGAATGTTCTTGTTTTGTTGAAGAAAAGAGAAGATATCAGATGATTTGATGGTTGGATCAGCTGAGTATAGGTTAGTAGAGAAATCCAGGACGGCCTTACTGATATAATTTGTATGTTCAGGGCAATTGGTATCAAAAAAGTCTTTAATCGAATTATTGTTCTTGTTCAATAACATTTTTTTAAAAACTGTAATAAAGGAATTAAATGTCCATCTTGGTGAAAGTTTGGGAGTAAAAATACATTAATCGATAGAAATAACTGGGGCATGGTCTGAGATCATTATAAAGCCAATATCAGAATTTATTAAGGAAGATGCTAAAATGGAATTCATGAACATGTAATCAATGCTACAAAGAGATTGATGGGGAGGTGAAAAAATGGTGTAATCTTTAGCATCAGGGTGACATAATCTGCAAGAATCGGTTAGACTAAGGTTATCCATCATATTAAGGAAGATTTTACCTGATTTGGAATTAATAAAAATGGAAGAATATTTCCTATCTAGCATAAAATCAACTATTTGGTCAACATCCCCACATAAAATAGCATGGTCATTTTTTTTCTGCAAATGTTTCAGTTTCATGTTTAGCCAAAAGAGTGGATCAGGTGCTGTGGGGACATAAACATTATCCAAGGTTACTGGTAATGTATTACCAATTGCATCAACAATGATAAAAGGTCCAACCAATTATTTTTCTTTTTTGACTAGGTAAAATGCAATCCGTTTATTGATCAAGATGGAAACTCCTTGCTTTTTATCTAAAGCATTTGAGTAAAATGAATGGCCAATCCAGGAGGCTTTACTCTTCTTATTTTTAATATCAGAGTTCAAATGTGGCTCTTGAATATAAGCAAAATCTACTTTAAATGTAATAAGCTGTGAGAAGACTTTATGGCGTTTGATGGGGTTATTTAACCCTTTAATGTTCCAAGCAACAATTTTAATAGTCATCTGTAGATGTGTTGATGTAGTTTGAGTAAACCATAACTATTATACAGAAAATGCAGCCAGAATGATACAGTAAATAACTATAAATGGAACCAGTATACTGATAACAAGTTATCAATGTACAAGTAAGGATACATAAAGAAAGACATAGGAGGGAGGGTACACACGACAAAGGGAATAGTTACACAAAAGTATGTTGAGGTAGAAAGAGGAATAAGGTGGAAAGGAGAGGTACAATAAATGAGAGAGAAGAAATCCACACAACAATTCCAAGATTGCAAGCAAGTCATGCGAGTTTGAGATGCACAGGATGAAAAGGACATAAATACATTAGCTGTTTGACGGGCGATAGAATTAACATACACAAATACACAAAAACATATGCAATATAGAAAACATTGAATTGTAGTACGAGTAAAGCATTAAGAAAACCGCTTTTGAGTTAATAAGTCGGCTGTAGGGAGGTTTAGATGAGGCTGACGATTTCTGTGAGCTAAACTGAATTTATTTTGTTTATTTTTAGTTCTTTTAAAGGTGAGTTGTGGGGACGATTCATCCTTAGAAGCAGGTGTTTTTGAAACTAAGGAGGAATTGGTGTCCATCAGAGTTGATTGATTAGATTGAAGTAAGTTGAAAAGATCATTAGGTCCAGGGAATTCCTTGGTAGGGCCATCTAGGAAAGTAATTATCATTCTCGTTGGATCCATCAATCCATATCTAATTCACAAATCTTTCATGAGGGGTCTCATATGAAGAAATCTTTTTCTTTTGTCTTGTGATGGCTTAGAAAAATTTGGAAAAATAAAGATTTTGTCGCCCTGAAAAAGAATAGGCCAATTCTCTCTGGCAGCTAGTAGCGTTTGGTGATCTTGTTAATCCGATCAAATTAAACTGAGGTCTAATTTGGTGAACACGTTGCAATTGCAGCGGGGGGGAGAAAGTAATTCCTAAAACTTTAGGAATCCAGTTAGTGATGGAATTAATTGGGTCATCTGATTCAATTTTCTCAGGAATTCCATAGAAGTGCAGGTTATCTCTTCTATTTCTATCTCCTAAATCCATACTCTCAGATTCCATTTGAAGAATGTTTTGCTTCATATTTTGTAAACCTTCAACTCTGTCCTCAACAAAGGATATTCTCTCTTCAGCTTCATCCAGTCTGCCTGTAATCATTTTAATTTCATTTTTAAAACATGTAATTTCTTCTTGTATATTAGAAGAGTGTGAATCTAACGTAGAAATAGAGCTGCAAATGTTGACAAGCTTGTTAAGGATTTTCTTCAAACATGTATTAAGTGAAATGTTGTCAGACGAAGGAGAATATTTGGTGCAACTAGCCATTATGTTTGTGTTGCTGTGGAAAGATATTGTGCAATAAAAAGTTGCACCCAAAAAGGATACACACACTAATCTTTCCTGACACCGGGTGTCAATATTGAGCAGGCCTTAGTAAGTAATGAGAAACCACAGTGAAGCGGGATCTGTCTCGCCGTTATACGTGGGAGGTGTCAGCTGGGTGAGGAGGTGGATGGACTCTGTATCGAATGTCGAAGACTACGAATATAATTAGAAGATTCTTGGGTTAAATATGTGCCCCAACTCCAGTGGTACATTTAAATGAGATCTGAAACTTGACAGCCACCTCATAACTCTGTGCTGGGACAAAGCGTCTTTAATGGCGGGTGGGACAAAAACAAACAAATGCCATAAGGACAAGTTGCTGAAAACCCAAAGACCCCTTCAATTTAGGAAAGCTTGCAGTGTAGCAACACTCATACACAAATGGTGGCCCCAGAGAGCAACCAGCCCTCTTTCAAGGTTCAAGGCTTAAGAGGTATCATTCACGGGGCAAGATAGCAAGTTGGCAAATGCGTATCAGAATTATCTAAAGGCAAGGAGTATGGAGCTTTGAATGAGATCAGTAAGCATTCCATGAGATAACGTAGTGTTATGTAAGTCGCTGCTTACTTATTGCACATCAGAAGCTTTCATGTCTTTGAAGTGGGGTGATATTGACCATAATGAAGAGTAATTCTCTGTGTCAGAGAGAGCCACTAACTCAAGCCGCCATCTTGGTGCCCCTTGGCCACGCCCCCTTGACTTGAGATGATTTTAAGCATGCCCTTGCAGTGTGGAGGCATCTTATTTTTTATTGGTTATTTGTAATGCACTTATACAGCATAAGTGTGTTTCAAAGCGCATCAAGATAAGGAGGGTGGGGGAACAGGGACAAAGAAAAACAATTCCGAAATTATTGTACTATGCCTTGTGACATTCGGAACATGCATGTGCTGTAACATGAAATACAGGGGAGAAGGGGCAGGGAATGAAGGACAGGGAGGAAGGGAATTATGAAAAACAAATCAAAAACATTCCTACTAGGCCTTGAGACATTCGGAACGTGCAATTGCTCTAACATGAAATCATGAAATGCAGGGAGAGGGGGAGGAGAAGAAGTGCAGGAAGAGGAGGAAGGAGCAATGACAAGGAGGGATGGAGGTGAATGGAACATAAGTGCAAATGGACGAGTATAACAAAGCACAAGGCTGGAATGGTGAAACAATTAAGTATGAGGGTACAAAAAGTCAAATGCAAGATCACATAGGTTACAAGTAGATCTTAGAAGCATAATCTAGTTAAGCATAATTTAGTTAAACCACACCTTGTGGTGTCGGGGCTACATCAGGTATACAGAGATTGTTAGGTGCGTGGTCATACAGGGCATTGACTCAATACACAAACAAAATTGAACAACATGGGGCTGGAGGTGGTAGTCAGAAAAAATCAATCCAGTGCTTAAAGGCGGTTTTAGCACAGTGCGGGGGTGGAGAAAGTAATTCCGGTAATACAGTTGTAGGTAAGTGAAACATACTGAAAAAGCCCCATTTGGATGGTGTGGCTACGTCGCACTTGTAGTCAATCAAGGGACACAATAGGTAGTTGGCAGCATAATGGCAAGGTGGTCAATCGGCCGCAAGGGCAGCTCCATTTACCACCTGCCAGGATCCATCAGCAGGGCAGTCAAGTAGGGCTACAAGGAGCCGTGGGTGCGGGTGGGAGCAGTTAGCCAGAAATGGGACAGGTAGGCAGAGACTAACCTTTCAAGCTGGTGGAAAGCGAAAGCTGCATCAGACTGGGTGAGGCTGTCAGGCAGAGAAATAGCAGACATGCGCCGGATGCAGATGTGGCGTCGTCGTCAAAAACACATCCAGCATTAGAGAGAAGGTGGCTGGTGACAGGGCCAGGCCCTACATGCCCAGACGAGCCCAGGCAGGGCCACATCTTTGCCACATAATGTATTAATTGCCCTGCTTCCCCAATCACCAGGGGATCAAGTGGGAGTGTCAAGCTGACTGCCAGATCTAAAAGTCTGCCAAGAACAAGAGAATTCACAGAACATAAACGGGAAGGTGGCAATTGGGAACAAGGAAAATCCAAATCATCCAAGATCCATACCTGCTTGGCCACCTGTGGCAAGGTTATTAAATGATCCATGTTAGGTGTTGTGGAACAACGATAGAAGTGACTGTGAGTAGGCTGTCAGATAACGGTCATGTACTGCACTCTGTTAGGGAAGTGGATCACTTACATCCTTATCCTTACTGTGTCTGAAGACCTAGAAGGCCACACAGCGTGATATATGTTCAGAGTTGTGTTCCTTTGCACAAATTGCCAAAGGAAACATGATGAAATGTTAAAGGAAGGCAAAATAATGTACTATACAATGTTAATAAGAGATCTGTACTCACACACCACATAACCATGGTAGTGATCTCAAAGAACAATGCTGTGTGTAGATGATGATGTATTGTGTGCCCACTGGGGGCAACCAAATGTTTACCTGCATAGGAATGAAAAAGGTGAAGTGCTGAAGAAATGGGGCAAAGGGAGTTCAGATTTAACCAACTTGGGTCGCAAACAGAGTTGGGGCAGGTTAAAGGACAAAGGATTGTCTTTGTGAAAGCTTGTGAGCCTGTGGATGTTCGATTAGGATTTCAGAAAAGTAGGAGGGTAAATTGAAAATGTCTGAAGGAGAAGAAATATGTATGCAAGGGCAGTTTCAGAGAGAATATATAGGTATTACTAAAAGTAATTTGTGCCTTTGCGATGGACACTTGATATGTTCAAGTGGACCCTGGAAGTACGACAGCTTTTCATTGCCTGGGACTACATACAATTTCTCCAATAAAACAAATCCCAGAGTAGTAATTCTGGAACTCTCAAACCTAGTAGCCACGTCAACAATATCTTGTGTGAAGGGAGCATGTGGATAGAGTCAAGCAGGGTGAGTAGAGAGGAATGGGCCAGATGTCTGCCCTTCTAAATGCACTGATAGTCTTGCATCCTTTTAGGTGACATGCTTTAGTGAAGTGTGTGTGTCTTTGGCTCGGGGATGGTCAGCCTGTGAGGCCTTCCTTCTACAGTGCTACGGTGTCATTGTTAACCTGGGTGTGTTGAAAACATGCATAATGAAAGAGGAGATGAAACCCTCTCTACTTACCCCGTATGCCTGAAACAACACATATGAGAACAGAAGAGCAAAAACCTTTCTACTTACCATAAATGGCCAGGTCATGTAGACAGGAAAGTAGCAATCAAAGGAGGTTAGGTTTTACATTGCGGCACCCTGTGAGAAATGCCTTGCATAGGGCTGCCTGGAAGTTCTTAAGGCCAGCAATATGCTTTAAGGGGGTGGTTATAGCAGGAGGCAATATTCCATTGAGCTGTTCTGGGAGCTACATCTAATTTTCAGTCTTTCACTGTGTGGTGTTGATAACATTAGGACAAGTAAAACAAATATGCTAGTGTTGATATGGTGTCCGGACATTTCGTCGAAAGTCATTTCGCCGAAAGACATTTGGTCGACGTAATTTGGTCGAAAACCAAATGGTCGAATTTTTTTTTAATTTATATATATATTTTTTAGGTTGTAGATTAGGGAAAAAAAGGGTTTTTTAGAAAAAAAAGGGGGCTGGGGGGACCCCCCCCCAAAAAAAATAAAAAAGTGAAAATAAAAAAAAGAAAAAAATTCGACCATTTGGTTTTCGACCAAATGGTTTCGACCAAATGTCCTGTCGACGAATTTTTTTCGACGAAATGTCTGGCAACCTGTTGATATCTGATGAATACAGAATTACTGATACTTGATCGCCTATACAGTAGGTCTATTACAAAAAGTTTGGATCATTGTAATCGGTACATACCAGCAAGTTGTGGCACCAGGGTGAAGTATTTCAGTATGGCTATTTCCCTGTATTCCCATTTATTTTAGGATTGACTACAATTTATTTCTTATAACAATATGAACGTTACTTTTTATTTAACAATCATATATAGAGTAGGGTTGGTTCAAGGAGGAGAAAAGCTTCTATGGTCTGAATATTGTAGTGGTAGCATACAAATGAGATATTCTATATTCTGTTGTGTCTGTCTGGGTTTGAAAATGTACAAATATATCCTCTGCCCCATTTTTGGTTTGGACGCATTATGGTGGCGCGGCCCACACCATTGCTATAGAGAAGAGAAAGAGTAAAGGGGCGCCAGAAAGATGAATTTGTGGTTTGAATGACTTCTGGAAATGCGGTGGCATGATTGGCCAACACACGCAATGTTATTTCTTATTCCATAACGCTGATGACATCCAATAGTGGCTCGTTTAATCTTCTCCCAATCAGGAGTATTGTACAGTGTCACGTGTCAACCTCACTTGCAATGCTGGGGCCGCACAGTGATCTTTCTTTTCACCCCTGGAATACCCTGAGATCAGACCAAGCATTTCCTGTATTTACCCATTTTATGGTACAAGCAAAGCTGCTGTTAGCAGGAATTGTGTGTGCTTGTGTATATACATTCAGAACAAAGTAGCAAGATGGAAACCTGTGGGCTCTCAGCCTCCCACTGCTGCTTTTTGCCGTTGGGTTGTACCTCTTGTTTCCGTAGAGGAACGAACCTGGCCTGCAGCGCTCCCTGCCCCCAGGCTCTCGCCCTCCTGCCACTGCTTGGGAACCTGCTGCAGCTGAAGAGTGCTATATATGGATGGCCTTCCCTTAAACAATGTGGCTGGATGGACAGCCGCAGCTAGCCCTGCCGTTGCTATGGTGATGTTTTGTAGGCGAGATGAGTATTTAAATTCAAAAGAGCTTATTAAAGGGGAGGGAAACAAGAATGTGTAACATGGAGGGGAAGTAAAGACCTGGTTGGGAGTGGGAGTTGAAAAGAAACAGGCATAGTGGAGGTAAAAGGCTGGGAATGTTGAGTTGCTGTGGAAAAGAAAAGTAATTGTGTGGCATGTCAAGGAAGCAGGTAGAGTGCTGAAAACATGATTGATGCAAAGTGGTGGTTGTGGGAGGGATAGGGGCCAGAATCAATCAATCAATCTATCCAACGTTCTTTCTATCTTGCTAATGATCCATCTGATCATCTAACCGTCTTTGTCTTTCTGTCAGTCTGACTGACCATATTTTGATGCCATTTCACAGAAGTAATTGGCGAACCATCACCTGTTGCAAAGACCTGCCTACAAGCATGTCAAATACTTAACAGATATCCCAAGATACTGCAACCCTGACTATTCAATTGTGCAATAGGAAAAGGTACATAAGGTACGTTTCAAAAATAATGCACATATAATACTATTAGACATGCACAAATCCTCCCCAGGAGCCATATTAGAATATTGGATGGCTCAGCAGGCACAATATGCAGTTGATAGAGTGCACATGGTGCAAGTGGTGACAGAGCTGGATACAGATCTTTAAGAAAAGGCTGACCAGTTCAAAGGCCATGGTGTCATGCGTGCTGGCTCCACGTGGTTTGTCACTGGTGGTTACATGGCTCCCTTGCAGGGTAATTCTTTATAATGGTTTAATGCTTGCATTCTGCTTGACATACTATTTCTCGCAGCACACACCCCTGCAGCTCTGAGTTCCTCCACTGTTCCTGAATTGTGCAACCCCTAGCCCCTTCCGGTTGGATTCTGTGCAGCTTTTCACCACAGTGACATTGTTTATTTATAAAGCACCTACACACAGGCAAGTATTTCAGAGCGTTCAAAGAGCCTGGGAACATGGGTAAAAACAACAATTGCTAAGAGCCCTTGAAATTCTGAGACGATAATAGTCTGCACACACAGAGTAACTGCGTAAAATACATTTAACAATTTGAGATACAGCAAATAGGTCTGACGGCGATTCTTCAGTTTTGCCAGTGCAATTGAGGGGTGAAGACAAGGGAGAACAGACAGACGATCTTCAGGCATGGTGTGCACGGATTGTGCAAGTGCACAGACAGTCACAGGAAGGGAGGGCTCAAGTGCACCCGCTCGGTGTAGACTGCGGTAATTGCAGAGAGAGCAACTCTCTTGGGTTATTTTCCAAGTGCAGTGAGTGTGTGGGGTGTAGGGCCCTGAGGCAAGTCGGAAAGAGGTACACCAGGTGGCCAGTCAGCAGGCTGTAAGGAAGAAGAGGGAGAGAGGGAAAGAGCAGAGAGCTAGGTTAGCAGGGTAGAGGGAGAGAGAAGGAAAAGGAGAAGAGGAAGGTCTTGAGGAGTTTCTGGAACTTAATAAGATCAGGCTCAAGACGGAAGATGGCAGGGAGGCTATTCCAGAGGGAGGCACCTGCTGAGGATAAGGATCTCCCTCCAAATCTCTGCTTAGAGAACCAGCGAACTCGCTGAAAGTTGGAGGTAGATGAGCGGAGGGCTCATGAGGGACAGTATTTAGATAGACGTCATTGCAAGTAGGTCGGTCCCAGGCCCCAGAAAGCCTTGTGAACAATGCAGAGGGTCTGGAACTTGATCCTTGCAGCCATGGGGAGCCAGTGAAGGGATTTCAGCACCAGAGAGATGCAGTCCCTGGGCTTGAAGTCAAGGATAGGTCTTGTCGTTCTGTTCTGGATTTGTTGCAGAGGGCGCAGGGAAGAAGAAGGAAGGTTGAGGAAGAGGTTGTTGCAATAGTCCAGCCTAGAGAAAACCAGGGCTCTGGAGACAGTGAGCCGCTGGGGTAAAGTGAGAAAAGGCAGAGTACCTCTGGGGAGGTGTAGCTGATAGTTAGAGTTTTTGGAGATGTCCGAAATGTGAGAGGAGAAGGAGAAAGTGGAGTCAAAAATGACCCCAGGGTTTCTTGCCTCGCAGGTGGGTGTCGGTGAATGGCCAAGGGAGGCCAGCCAGAGTGAAAGTTGGAAAGCGGGAGCAGGGGTCCCAATGCAAACGATTCCTGTCTTACTGACATTAAGGCCGAGGTTGTTTGGAGCACACCATGACTGAATAGTGGACAGTCAGATATGAGCAAAGAGGCGTAGGCGGCTGAGGGTAGCCTGAAGGATAGTTGGGGCCCAGCAGCACTGGAAGTTAGAGGTGAAAGTGGCAAACACAGGTGCCAGGGCACCCTTACAGACTTGAACCAGGTGGATAGGTTAGATACCTGGGGAATGCCACAGGTTGAGAGAGCTATAGCTGAGAGAAAGGCTCCGAGTTCCACGTGGGATGGGCGGTCGGAGAGAAAGGATGTTAATCATGCTTGAGCCTGACCTATGATTCCCAGGGTGTCACAGAGACGCGCGATCAGGATGTTTTGTGGTGCACAACTTGTATCACCCCACTCACTGCTCTAATGTCCTAATAACACATACATTTCTCTCTGCATTGGGGCTTATCAATCTCTCCAAGTTTGCACTGAGCTGAACTACTCTCAGTACGGTTATCCAGCAGACACACCTTCCAGAAATCCCCAATGAAGTGCTTAAAATCTAAAGATCAAAAACCTAAATCATCAGTAGTGTTGTAGCAGAATATCCATATGCTGGTATATGCTTTCACTAGGCCCATTCTGTGCAACCCTGTATTAGCATCTTTACACAATGCACACACTACAGGTCTGGCAGATTCTGCTACAGCCCAGCAACCTGACGTCACACGACACTGCTCTGTTTTATCATTACCTTATTTGCTATACATTTACCGTTATGTTGTTTTCCATAGAATAGATACAAAGCTATGTTAGCTGAACCCTATATTACAAAAGGGTAAGGAACTGCAACGCTTAACTACTGCTCCAGATGTTGCAGCTAACTGTCACCTTTATGCAATCCGTCTGGTAGCGCCCACTGAAATCGGGACAATATGACGTTATATTATTGTTCTCTCTATATAAACTGCCTCTTCTGTGTAATCTTTAGAGATGGCCCTGGCGGCTCCATGTGGACTTGCTGTGCGACACTCTCTCCAAATCTCAGCTGTCATTTGTGTCTAATAACAATATACTATTTATCAGTCTGCCTGCTCTAGCGTGTGCACGTCTCTTTATTTCATATTTTTCATTATTGCTCATGCCTGACTTTTATCTACAACAGTAGCTAATTTGAAAATGACATGTGTAGGTGCTAATCACCAGAGTTGCAATTAAAAAAAGAACAAGACTTCACTATTCGTGTCTGTAGTAATTCTTGCAACCTGTGTATGTTTGTTCTTCCTCAATCTTAAACGTTTTTCAGCCAATGGCCTGTAATCACAGCTCCTTGCTTCTGAAAGGAGTGGTCCCATTTTCTTAACGTAGCTCATTTTTATAGTGCTTTCTTCTGTTTGTGCAGCAGTTTCAGTGAGCTTTGTGGCATATGCACTAGTCATTTTGAAATCAGAATTGTTGGGGGTAAAGGAAATGCAAAATTACATTTTCCCAGCTCTTAAGTTTTAAAGCACTAGTTTTCAGACACAAGGCCTTATATACATTGGACTGAATGAATACTTTAGTTCATCGGTGGCAGGTAAACATGACACTTTTAAGTTAAATATAGTAACTGGACTAAAGATCACTTTTGAGCGATAGATTTGTTCTAGGCTCATGCACTGTGTACATTTTGCACGAATAACACACCAACTTTTTTTGTATTCCCTTGCTATTGATACTAGAATGTACTAACAGCAAGAATAGCGAAGAAAGTTAGTTGCAGAAGATACAGGCATTATGTTGAAGGTAGTACATGGTTTTTTGGCAGACTAGACGTGCGATCGGTACGTGAGAGAACATTAGTAAGCAAACCTGTCTCCTCTTTCACTGTGCAGTTCAAGCCTCATATGATTATATGCACAAACAGAGAGCATGTTGAAACTAGAAGGGGCTGCACAAACGCGCTGTGTCAGACCTGAATTCATATGGTGGCAGGGAGAGGTGGCCTTGCCCTCCTCAGTCATATGGTGGCAGGGAGAGGTGGCCTTGCCCTCCTCAGTCATATGGTGGCAGGGAGAGGGGGCCTTGCCCTAGTCAGTCATATGGTGGCAGGGAGAGGTGGCCTTGCCCTCCTCAGTCATGCAGTGGTGGCCTGAATCATTCCGTTGCATGCGAGGATAGAGCTTCCACCATCTCCAGTTGGGGGAAGGTCCTTTGCAGAATTGCCTCTGGAGTATCACCTGAGTTTAGCCTCTACAATGGGCAGTGGACTTAAGGCCACATTTGAAGGTGGGTGGTGCATCCAAGATGGGAACAGTAGGGCTGTTGCTGACCCAACACATAGGAGTTGGCACCAGTGAAAATATCAAAGAGATCTGGGGCCATAAAAATGCAAGTAAGCCTGAATTCCCTTGGAAAGAGCCCCAAAAACATGTGCAAACCCACAACAATGGCTACTGAAAGAGGGCTTGTGTTGGACACCAGGATTGCCAGATGACCACGAAGCAGTGGCATGTGAATGTAAGTAAAATGTTTGTATGTAGGCAAGTTGCAGGGATGGAAATCGGAATTCATGGAGCACGAGCTGGAAGGAGCACCCGGGTGTAAGGATTTCACTCTGAGCAGGAGTTACTCATCATGGCCCTGGAGCTATTAAAGTCCAGACTCATGAGTGGAGTGCCTGAAAGATGGGGAAACATGTTTTTGTCCCCAAACTATGGCATGCGCCACAAAACGCACAGTCCTTGATTCCATCTTTCTCTTGCTGTGTTGCTACATCTTGTGCTCTATTGCGGACTGTGTGTATGGAATCTTGTTTCTCTTTACCTGACTTCACTTCTTAGGTCCTCTTGAAATTGCTTTCCTTTTTTCCCTTTTACATTTCTTTGCTGTCCGCTCTTTCGTCTTGCAGCTTCCTCTCATTTAGTCTATGCCTCCATTGGTTACAGCATTAGTATGTGTAACTCTCTACTGCTACAACATGTTCTCTGCTGCCACATCTTCCTGTGATATAACCTTGCTCGCACTCTCTCTCTGCTGCACAAGTAGGTGCTAATACATAGTATGTAAGACATCTAACTTTAAAATGAAAGGAAACTGTCAATTTGTGTCCAGTGCATATAAGCATCCATGATTTACATCCCTTCCAGAATTTTACTACTACACCCTTTATGAAAATTAACATACATATAGATAATGTCAGGCATATTTGGACGGCATCAGCTTGATTGGGGGGCCAAATGTAGCTCCTGGTAGCTGTTGGAGTCAAGCTAACCATGCTCTTTTAGGCTATACCCAGGAGCTAAATAGCTCCCACCAATCTCGAACCCTGTTATTGTAAGTACAATAAAAATGTGTATGTGTATGCATGGATGTTAGAATGTATTTCAAGCTGTGTGAGAATGAGAGAGAGAGAGAGAGAGTGTGTGTGTGTGTGTGTGTGTGTGTGTGTGTGTGTGTGTGTGTGTGTGTGTGTGTGTGTGTGTGTGTGTGTGTGTGTGTGTGTGTGTGTGTGTGTGTGTGTGTGTGTGTGTGTGTGTGTGTGTGTGTGTGTGTGTGTGTGTGTGTGTGTGTGTGTGTGTGTGTGTGTGTGTGTGTGTGTGTGTGTGTGTGTGTGTGTGTGTGTGTGTGTGTGTGTGTGTGTGTGTGTGTGTGTGTGTGTGTCTCCCTCACAGTGTTCCCTTGAACTGTCACACTCTCTCGCTCCATCACACGATGACAGTCTGTGGTTGCACTGTAACTCTCTCCCTCTCTCCTTACACGGTCACACTCCCTACTCTCTCTTCATGCACAATCAGACAATCCCATCTACTCTCTCTCCCTGCACTGTTCCGCTCTTTCCTTGCACTGTTTCTCTCTCGCCTTGTATTATTTTAAATTATTTAATATGAATTGGTTGAAAACATCCAACCTTAAATATATGATATGATATATGATATGATATTTTATTTATATCGCGCTCATACACAGGTGTTTCAGAGCGCGGCAAGGGAGGGGAACAGGGGAGAATGATACAACGATCTTACTAGGCCCAGTGACATTGAGACCGTGCAAGTGCATGAGAGAGGGGGAGGGGAAAAGTGCATGGAGAGAAGGGAGAAAGTGGAAAGTGCAGAGCAAAGGAGAAACAGGATAAATAATCACAACAAAAATAAATAAATAATAAAATCAGCACAAAGTGGTAGTGCAGCCAAGTGGCAAGTGCTAGGTTTGAGGCAGCAGATCAGGTGGGTCTGATAAGTGCAGGAGGGGAAAAAAGAGGGGGGGCTGTATTGGTACAGATACAACCCCAGTGCAAGGGGTGGCCCGGAGGCAGTGCGGTAGGGTGGCAGGATGAGCAGAAACCTGGAACCAGAGACAGAGGGTGTACCAGCGCAAGGTGCCAAGAGAGCAGATCAGCAAGGGAGAGGGGGGCGAAGGCAGAAGCAAAGAAGAAGGTCTTGAGGTGCTTCCGGAACCTGAGATGGTTTTCCTCAGGTTTTAGAGTGGCAGGGAGGCTGTTCCAGAAGGAGGCTCCAGCCGAAGACAGAGACCTACCCCCAGCTTGTTTCTTTGAAAAACGACTGATCCTGAGGGAGTTAGAGGAGGAGGAGCGAAGATCTCGAGAGGGGAGGTATTTACAGAGGGATAGCTGAAGATATTTTGGACCCAGGCCCCAGAAAGCCTTGTGGACAATGCAGAGGGTTTTAAATTTAATCCTTGCATCCACTGGGAGCCAATGGAGAGATTTCAGAGCTGGAGAGATACGATCCCAGGGCTTGAGGCCAAGGACAAGTCTAGCAGTCCTGTTCTGGATTTGTTGCAGAGAGAAGAGGCAGGTAGATTTAGAAAGAGGCTGCTGTTACAATAATCCAACCTGTCGGGGAGTTTCTCCCGGGGTCGGCTGGGCCTTCCACAGACCTCTGGGCTGGGAGGCCCCAACTCCTCCCGAGTATCCCAAAAATGAGTATGAGACACACACAAGAAGCAAGGTGGTTCTGCTGTTTATTGAACAACGGCAGGGATGGGTCTAGGATCATACGCGTCCGTCCAGACTCTCGAAATTCATGGGGCTCGCAGGCCCCTTTTGCCTCAGTATTGCGCGCTACTTGCATCACCTGGGAAAGTTAGCAAAAAACCTATCGCCACTCTGGATTGGTTCCTCGAGTGGTAGGGTTAGTATAGCATACGTATAGAGAAGATTGTTAGTGGTTAAGGGTCAGTCAGGTGGTATAGTTGGGTTGTCCCTTCTATTAGATACTTGAAAATTGTTACACGAAGACCCCTAATGATTGGCTAATGTTAGTGGCGTCAGTGATGAGTGCCCTATGTTCTGATTGGTCCACTCGCGAGCCCCGCAGCCTGGGACCATCGTTGTTCCCAGCTCGCAGTGTACCTGTCATTTGCAACAATATGTAACTATGTGTTCATGCAGACAATGCGTGGATTTGCTCATATGCCTGAGAGCAGACCATTCCCATCGCTGTAGGTGTCCATTGGGTCATTTCATTGTTGCAGCCTGTGTCCCAGACGTGAGACCCAGGCGACTTCTCCCTCGTGGGTCTGGCACCCTGTCAGGTTTGGCTTGGTCACGTGAGGAGAGACCGTGGCTGAGGCAGAATTCTGCACATTTAAAGTTGTATTTGCCTCTGCGTGCCTGGCTTTGCTTACAGGTGTGACCTTGGCGTCGGCTGGTAGCATACGAGTTGCAACATCGCTCCCTTGGCTATCAGTTCTCGCTGGGCTCGTTCTGCAGGGTCAGCAATTGTACTCTTGCTCGCCCAGTGTTCATGGAGGCTCTTGCTTGCGGCCTACTTGGGCCTGGTTCATAGGTGGGGATGTGTAATGCACGGCACTTATGTTGCGGTGTCACATTGCTTCATAGGCAGTATCATGTCTTCGTTATATTTTCATCACGATGCAAGGGTCGGGAGAAGCGTCAGCAAGCATGTAAACGAGTGCTTTGTGCGTCTTTCTATTTCGGAGAACCTATGTGAAAAATAATAAAGATGAGCGTCAGTAGGTCTGTCCGTCACCTACGTCATAGCACTGAGTATGTTCTTCGTGTGGATTGGTGTGGGGGTGTCCAGTGTTCATGGTTGCACAGGTGTTCTGACAGTTGGCTAGGTCGTCATGGCATCTCTAACGATGTAGGTCCTTATTGTTGAAGGGCTTAGTCGAGTTCATCCATGCCGCAGGTGTCGGCTTGAGCAGGGCAGGCTGGCGGGCAGGCTGGTGGGCACATCCGTATGTTCTTGTACCAAGGTATTTGGTCGTCTGGCAGATAGACAAATTCATCTCGTGGCGGGTGTCTGGGTCGCGATCCTCTAGGCCAGGGGCACGAGGAGATTGGGGGGAGTCTTTTCTCCCATTCTCCCACTTCAGTCCCCCCTCTGGTCGACTTGTCGCCCACAAACATATCCTTTTCTTTATCTCCTCTTACTCTCCATATTTTAGTTACTCCTCCCAGGTGTCCATAGTGGTTGACATGGTCCTCGAATGACCAATACATATATACACAACTTCCCCCCGGTTTGCAGTATACCCATCTTCCGATGTAGCTCCTCGGGTTTCTTGGGTTTTCAAGCTTTACGGATGGCGGGTCCAGGTGGTTGGTGATGATCTGTCTGCGCAGTTTCTCTCTTTCCTTTTATTATGGTGTCTGTGTGCTGGTCATCATCAGTTGGCATCAAGGGGTGCATACCAACCGTTTCGATCATTTCGTCTGTAGTGCGTGCCTTCCGGGCCTTCCAGAACCTTATTATAATCAATGCAGCCCCAGCCAGTATTATGCATCGAACTATAATCTTCAGCCCGTCCGACAGCCATGGTGGCATCCATGACCATAACAATGAAAACCAGCTATCATCCTTCTTCACTCCTTTACTTTCTTCCATCATTTTGGAGTGCATCTGGGCCAGTTGTGAAACTGCTTCGGTGAGTGTACCATTGTCGGCATCGTTAGCAGGAATAAATGTGCAGCATGATTGTCCTATCTTTGCGCAAACTCCTCCGTCCATCGCTGTAAGGAGATCCAATACATATCTGTTCTGTAGTGCTACCATCCTCACCGCTCGTAGTTCCTCTTTTATTGCGTTGAATCCGTTTACTGTTGAATTAATGGTCATCATCAGTTCCCATCGGGTTATTTGGAGCCATTTAGCGTTTGCATAAGCTTGTAGTCCAGGGTGTATTATTGACGAGAAGAACATTGCCGCTCTGCTAAATAATCTGTGTTCTGGTGGGATAGAAGTGAGTGCTGTTTCCGACCTTCCCCACAGGTAGTTTCCTGTCAGAGGTTCTCCTTGTCTCTTTTTCCTGTTCAGGACATTATTGTTGTTGTTGTCGTTGTCCGAACCCCTCTGTGATTGTACCGATCTCTTCTTCCTCTTGTTCCCTTCATCCATTTTGGGGAAGTTGGCCATGTTCACATGTTTTTGGGGCACCACTAGTGATGGTACATTGATGTGTACCATTGTGCATATACCATTCTACAACGGGGGCAGGGTGTGATATGCCTTATTTCCGCAGGCCCAGTAATGATCCATTAACACTGCTGTTCCTGCACCCCCCTCTAGTAACTCTAACACGCTTGCACAGTTGGTGTTGTATCCCACCTCCACATCTCCTCTGTGTTGGTAGCATAACTTTGGTGCGGTCATCGGTAGTATGCTCATTGGGTCTTCATCCTTCTCCATCCATGTCAGCATGGGTACGTACTTGCCCCATATCGTCCAACATCTGTCATTGTGTTCCTTTATGGTGGTAATATTTTCTCTTGTTACCATGTTGCTACCGACCACTCCTATGTCCCATTCATTGTTCATGTATACCTTCCCTGTTATTGTTACCAGTGGTCTTTCCCAACAGCCTTGTGTACCAGGAACTTCAGTGGCATACCAATCACATGGTAGGTATTGTAGTGTTACTTTCTTCGTTTCTCCCTTTTCAGGGCCACTTGTCATGTATCTGAACGCTTCAGCATGCAAACTGCTCTTGTGGTAACTCAAATATGACATGAGGAAATTGTTTTCGTATGGATATGTGTCTCGCGTTTTCCACACCATTCTCACCACTGTTCCTTGAAATCGCCCTCTCGTTTGGAATAGTGCCAGATATATTATACATCGTGCCGTCTTCTCTTCTATTTTTGTGGCGACGAATGTTCGAGAAGCGCTCATGGCGTATGGGATCAATGAGCAAACATAACAGCTGTCTTCTGTTGTCTGCTTACCTATTTTGGGTCATGTGCTGGTACCACATGTTGTTGGAGACGTGTGCTGAATCTGTTATGTAATTATCAATACCCTTATTATCTGTGTATGTGCTGCGTTTAACTCTACTTCCCTTATGTGGAGGGTTGCTAGTACCACCTGACGTGACACCTGTTGCAGCCGTGGGAGGGGGTACTTTAGGTTTGGGTGCAGCTATAATATTGATAGCATAACTTTTCTGCCATACAGAGGCAGCCAATAGACCAGTGATTTTTATTACAAAAGCTAGTCTCACCGGCATTTGCTCTTACCTTGCTGCAGTTCGGCAGCTTATTCTTGCGACGTTAAAGTTGCCCGCCTGAAAATTCTCAATACGCTTGTTATTATGGTTAGTTGTAGTTATCAAGCCCTCCCTATCAAGTAGTCGTTCAGTGCCCAGGCGAAGAGCTGTTCCCACGCCAACCTAAGTGATCTATCTCGTAGAGCAGGTAAGTGCTGGTGAAGATGGGGAAACGATTGTTCTATGGCCAAAATAAATGCGGTGTAATAGACGCGTACCCTCCTTCTTTTTAGGTACTTTGGCCTTCTTATATGATATACAAATTGGTGTGATAGGGCTTCAGGGTAGTTATCGTCCGCGGGTAGCATCTACTCCTGGGCAATATACGCTGTTAGTTACTTATTTTCTTGACAATACAATTACACACGGTACCTGCATGTGCGACAGAAGAAAAAGACAATGTCCTTCAATTGGGTGTGACCTTAGTGGGCAGGGGGTTTGGGGCTCAACTGGCAGAAGTCTGTTTACTTTTCAATCTCGTGACCATGGGATGGGCTGTGGGCAAGTGTCCATTGTCTATTTCAGTACTTGTCTCTGGGGACTCTGGGGGGGTGATAGGGTGTAGTTACACTACTGTCGTCATCTGTGGTCGACGTCTCCTTCTCTGTAGGTGATGCTGTCGTTGTTCTTCCAATGGCCCTGTCAGTAACGCTAGGGCGGGTCTGGAGTTTGTAGATCTTCACGTCGTGTAGGTGATTCCAAGCATGCTTATCCTGCAACTTCACTGCTCTCGTAGATACCTCCTCTACCAAGTGAGGACCAGTAAAGCGTGGGCTGTTCCACTTTCTATTGAAGTTGCGGAGTAGCACGTGGTCACCTTTAGCAATTTTGCTGAGTCCTTCCTTTTCCAATTCTTTGTCGGCGTCTTCTTGTTGATAACTCTTAGACCCGCCCCGCGTGCGCTCGAGCTGTTGAGATACAAACGCTACACTAGTAATCAAAGAAGACACATATTGGTACATTTCATCACCAAGAACAGTGGCAGTGTTTTCATAATCTGTGAATGCTCTTGATGTAGGCGTTAGAGGAAGGCGCATTTGACGTCCGGTCACCACCTCGTGAGGAGTGAGGTGGTGATCAGAACCTGGCCTATTCCTTAGCTCAAATAGAGCTAGCGGAAGACAATACAACCAGCTCTTCTTTGTTGTTTGCTGTATCTTTGCTATTTCCTCTTTCAATAGGCCGTTCAGACGTTCACATACACCGTTGGCCTGCGGGTGATATGCACACGCAAATTTATGCTTAATGCCCAGTAAGGACGTGATGTGCTGAAACATTTCATTAGCGAAGTGCGGGCCGTTATCTGACCGCAGTACTTCACACACTCCCCACCTGGGGAAAACCTCCCTCACTAGAAATTTAGCTGCTCTGAAAGCATCTGCATGTGAGCAGGGTCCTGCCTCAATCCACCTGGAGAATGGGCATACCACTACAATCATATACCTATTTCCTTGACATACATTGATCATATCAATGTAATCAATATGAATGTGCAGGAAGGGTCCCTCTGGCTGGGGTATAGTACCTTTTATCACTTGCAGCGTGTGACTGCCCGTAAACTGTTGGCATGTAAGGCAATTGCTGATAAAAATTTGTTACATGAGAATTTAACTCGGGGCAGAACCAGTCTTCCCTAATTCGTGCTGCAATAACTTCCTTCCTGTATGAGCTGGGTGATGGAGCTGGCCCAGGGCGGTGTTCAATAGTGCCAACAGCATGACCATCTTTCCAGTGTTACCCTGATGCCATAGTGCGTCAGTTGGCGACATCGTACATCCTATTTTTACCCATAGTTCCTTTTCTACCATTAGTGCGGCCGCCTGTAATTCCATTATCTGTGTGGCTGGGAGATGGGTGTACCCTTCTTTCATCAACATCTGTTTAGCTATCCCCCTCCCTCTCCCTCTCTCTGACTCTGGGGGGTTCCATATTTCACCAAAATACGCCGCATGTTTGGCATGTGCGTCTGCTGTTTCATTCCCTTTTGAGATATGATCTTCCCCATTAGTGTGTGCGGGACATTTGACCAAAGCTATTTCTTAGGGATTATTGATTACTTCAATTAATTCAGCTAACAAGAGAGCATGTTGCACTGGGGTGCCGTCAGCTCTCCTAAACCCCCTTCTCTGCCATTTTGTCAACCCCGAGTGGACAGTTGGTGTGACATATGCGCTATCAGAATATATAGTAACTCTTTTGTCAAAGCTTTCCTTCAACGCCAAGATCAGTGCAACCAATTCTGCGGCTTGAGCCGAATAATGCTGTGGTAACTGTACACATTTCACCGGGACACACACCAAATCTTCTGTCATTTTTACAACTGCTGCCCCAGTTCTCCTTATCCCATCACTCTGGTCTATTGTTGATGACCCATCAATGAACAAGAGCTCTCCTCCATTGAGCGCATCCTCTTCAACTTTTCTAGTACATGAGTACATTTCGGTAGTCTTCGTACAGTCGTGAGCATAATCACTTTCCTCAATAACCTCCGCTATAAACCTTGCAGGGTTAACTGTACTGCATCTAACAATAGATAGTTCTGGTCTAGATAAGATGATCTCATAACCTGACGCCCTCTGCGTGGTTAGTGTGGACTTAGGCTTGTTCAATATTGCAAATAGTGCATGCTCCACGAATAGTGTGGTTGGGCACCCCATTGTAATAGATGATGATTTCTCTACTGCGAAGGCAGCTGCGGCAAGACCTTGTTCACAAGGGAAATGACCTAACATAACAGGGTCCAAGTGACCGCTGTAGAACGCTATTGGCTTGTATCCCATGCTTGTTTTCTGGGCCAATACTGCTTTCATTACTGCTGAGTTGCAATGTGAAAAGATAAGGAACTGTTGTTCATAATCTGGGGTGGCCAGTACCGGAGCAGTTGATATCATGTTTTTTAACTCGTCAAATGCTTCCTTCATTTCCCTTGTCCACCCCAATGTTTTCTCCCCTTTGTTTGCTTCTCTCAATGCTTCAAGTAGGGGTCCTATGTATGAGCTGTAATCAAAAACCCATGCTCTACAGTAGTTGCACAATCCCAGGAACTGCTGCAGCTCCCTCACTGTTTGCGGCAATGGCGTGTTTGATATAGCCTGTGCTCTTTGTGGTGCAATCTTTCTTCCGTGTTGGGATATTAGTTGACCAATGTATAATACCTGTTCCTGACAGTACTGTAACTTTTCTTTGTCTACCTTGTAACCATTTTCTGCCAATATTGTCAGCATTTTCAATGAGTCCTCCCTGCACCTTTTCTCGCTTGTGCTGCAAATTATTATGTCGTCAACATATTGCAGCACCGTACTCTCCATTTCAACGTTTCCCAAGTCTATCTGTATTACTCTGTTGAAAATTGAGGGTGACTCGCAGTACCCTTGTGGTAACCTGGTGTGTTTCCATTTTGTGTTTCTGTACGTGAAGCTTGTCAAGTCTTGTGAATCTGGATGCAGGGGTATTGAGAAAAGGGCATTTTTGAGGTCAATCACTGTAAACCGTGTGGCCTCTGCTGGAATTCCACATAATATTGTGGCCGGGTTTGCTGCTATGGGGTATTCTGCTTCCACAATGTTGTTCAAGGGCCTGAGGTCCTGGATAAAATGCCAAGACCCTCCTTTAGCTTTGCGCACTGGGTACACGGCCGTGTTACATGGTGATTCTGATGGTACCAGTATGCCGTTATTTATAAGGGCTGTTATTGTTTCGTATATGCCCTCATCTGCCTCTTTTGATAGTGGGTATTGCTTCACTGTAGGGAGTATTGCACCCTTTTTCAGTTTTATTCTTACTCCCCCGATACTCTTTATGCAGCCCACGTCATAGGGACTAGTGGTCCACAGTGATGTTGGAACTTTTGCCATATCTTCCTTGTAAAAGGGAACTGGGGTAGATGCGGGTGCTTCAAGTGCCATGGCAATTTTCTGTGCCACTTGCTTGTATGTCACTCTTAGCCATATATCTACACTCATCATAAATTTCATTTCACCCTCTTCCTTGTCTTCTGAAAAGAGCTCCTCATCGGACACCTGGGTGAGCCTGCATCTCTCAGCCAGCGCTATCACTGCCCTCCATGCTCTCCCTTCCCAGTCTTGGGCATGTACTGTGATATAATCAGCAGTCGCTATAATGCTCTCGATGCTCACTGAAATCACCTTTCCTTCCGGTTCATTGGCTGGTATCTCAGGTCTGAACAAATAGGCTGCTGGCCTCCTCCAGATCTTCCCTTCTATTCCTGGCATCCATGCGAATGCTATGTCTGTTCCGTACTGGAACAGTTTGCCATCTACTGGCTCAGCCCGAGTCACTGTCTGCCCACAGTATGCTTGCATAAATTGTCGTACAGTGAGCATGTTTATTCCTGGGGTGGAACAAATGATGCCGTCCTCCGTGAAGGAGATTGTCATATTTAACCTGCTCATTATGTCTCTCCCAAGTATGTTTACTGGTGACTCCCTTGAATACAGGAGCGGGACGGACATGTCATAATCCCCTATTGATAAGGAGATGTTATCAGTAAAGGGAACCAACCCCCTAGCCCCAGAGAATCCTTGGGTGTTCATACCTCACCTGACATCTTAAATTTGCCTTCCCTTATGCAAGACCGGGTTGCCCCAGTATCAACAAGGAATGATAATTTTTTGTCACCTATCGTTACCTCAATGTGTGGTTCCTCCGCACTATTAGGTGTTACCGACAGGATGGGACACACCAAGGACGTCTGTGGGCTGTCCTATTGTGGGTATAATGATTGACTACTTCCTGTGTAAGGGTTGTGTCCCAGGACAGTCACCCTTCCCAGTTGTGTTTGCTGTAGCTGTGTATTGGTGGATGTTACCTTATGGTCCTGTATTTGAGTGGGCTGCTGTACTTGCTGCACTTGGTGTTGTTGTGATATCGCTAACTGTTGTTGCGGTAGTGAATATGTCTGTGGCTGTTGTTGTGTTACTAACTGTTGCTGCGTGCTGCCCTGTGGCAGTCCCTGCTGTTGTTGGTAACCCTGCTGTTCCCTTGTAGGCCCTTGTTGTCCTTGTTCCCCCCACACTGGTGTGGAGGGTGTCATTCTACATGTGCGTGGCATGTGTCCTAACATTCCACAAATCCAACATACAGGTGGTTCCTGGTCTGCCATGGGAAACTTCCTGAATTATCCTGGTATACTGGTTGCCCAGTGGGGTAGAAGCTTCTGAATCCTCCCCCTTGCTGTTGTGCGTTATAGCCATATCCCCTCCCTCTCATCATTCCTCCCCTTCCCCTGTTGTAATTATAATATCCAGCTCCTGATGTCGAGTATCCTCCTCCCATATTAGCTGCGTATGGTGGGGGTGGTGGCAGCTGTTGTGTTATAATTTGTGGTGATTGTATTTGGGAGGGATCTTGTGCGGCCACTACTTGCGTGGGGTTTGGTGTCATTGTTGTAGGTGTAGTTATTAGTGCACCTTCCATCGTGTACTTAGTCAGTTTTTTCTGCACTAATTTAGCCATTTCCGCTTTTCTATCTCCTTCCTTTTGTTTCATCTTTTCTTGCCACATCCTACAATGATGTACTATCGTCAGTTGTATTTCCGGCCAAGCCTTTGCTTCCATCCCCACTACTTTCTTCAATTGTTTCTGCACTGCCTCTGGAAACCCTTGTATTAATATATGATAGAATATTGCCGGTGTCTTGTCCCACTGCTCTCTAGTTTCTATACGCCACTTCTCTTGAATTTCCTGGATATAATCAACAGGATCTTCGTTCTCACGCATCTTGCGTGATGTAATTGCTCCTATGTCTGAGGTGTCTGGGTATTGTACCCTTAGTGCTTGCCATAATGCATGTCTGTAGTTTGCAAATGGCGCCCCGTCGTGTGATGTGTTTGTTATTGTGACCCCGGGGAAGCCCGCTCTCTTCCAGATGTCATCTGCTGCATTCCCTAATATTGATATTAGTAGGCCCTTCACGTCTCCTACTGCCAGTTTCTGTCCTGCAGTGTGTTTTTCCATCTCATATATCCATTTCCCCGCTCCTCCACTTAGTGATGGGAGCCTACACTTTATATTTTCCTTGTCTGCATGCTTCCAGGGGATGTATTGTGGTCTAAACCCTCCTCTCTCCAAAAGTGGCATTAGGTTGTGTCCTATCTGACCCCCCGGGTGTCGCAGTGTTGAGTCTGTATACCCCTCCTCTTCTTCCGTGTCGTCTACATCCTCTGTTATGTCCATATTTCCCCCGCTCATAGCTGTTTCCCCTTCATCCCTTCCCCTTGGTTTATTATTTCCTTTATTTGATGTGGGCGTGTGTGTTCGTTCTTCCTGCCTGCGTCCACGGAGATCTCTAAGCCTGCCAGCGTAGGGTGTATGTTCGTGAGGGGCTGGTGTAGGTGGACATGTTGGGCGGGATGATGAAGGTGTAGCTGCACGTGTGTGCCTTCCCGCCATTCCTTGCTCTTCTTCCTCACTTCCCCACGTTCTTCCTGCCTTCTGCAGGCCCATGGTGATTCCCTCTTGGTCCGGGTGATGTACAATTTATCTAAGCTTTCCCTTTCCCCGTTTCTTCCTTCTCTCCCCATTCCTTCTTCTTCCTCGCTGCAAAAATCATCCAGGAGCGACAACTCCCAATCTGTCTTTTTCCCCCGAATCGTCACTGTTTTTAAATCTATTAAATCCGTTCCTCCCACTTCTTCTTTACCAATTGCTCCCCTTTGCGCTGATGTTGTTGCTACTTCTGTGTCCCTGCGTACATATTTCCTTATTCCACTCTCCCCTCTCCTATCTCCTCTTTCCCCTTCTTTTTTCTCTACTGTTTCCCCACCTATTTCCTCTCTTTTCTTTTTTAATTCCTCCATCACTTCACTACTCATCTTTTCTAATAGCCTTTCTTCCTCTCTCCTCCTTTCCCATCTCTCTCTTTCCCATTCTAATATGCTTTCTATCACCCTCCCTTCTTCGTATTTCTTTGTGGTTTCTGATAGTATTTTCCTCTTCCATATTTCCATTTCCTTTTCTTTCTCTTCTTCCTCCCTTTTCTTGTTGCGCTGTGCTGCTCGAGATACCCTTTCTGCTGCCGCCTTTACCCTTTCAGCTTCCCTCTTTCGTTCTTCAGTTCGTTCCCTCATTTTTTCTAACTCATTCTTACTTTCTTTCTTTTCTCTCCTTCTCTCTCTTTCCTCCCTCTCAAGCTGTTTGATCAGGGCGTTTTGCTCATTCCTTAACTCCGCCAATCGTTCCTCCAAAATCTCCTCCTCTTCTCGTAACAGCTCCCCTTCCTTGCTTTTCCCCCTTTCCCCTTTTATCTCGCTTTTACTCTCATTGTCCTCGTTCATTTTTCTTACTACCTCCTTCTCTTCTCCTGTTAATGAACCTCGCAATTTTAATAACACCTGCACAGCTACCCACTCGTCGTGTCCTATGGCTGCAATTTGTTCTTCACTAGTCTTCCCTTCCCTTGCGGGCATCTTCGTATAAGTTGACCCTACCGTACTTATCGCCTCCCCCCGTGTAGCCACCTGTAGCTGTATATGGTGGTGGGCTGTATGCTGGGTTCGAATACCCCTCAGCCGCCCTTAATTGTTGCCTCACCACTTCTCGTAGCTCCGTTATAGGATATAACCCTCCTTCCTCCTTTTTCACTACTTTCGCTAAGGGCATGTCGTCGGCCTGCTCCTTTTTTATTTCTGTTTCATTTACGTTGCTAGGCTTTTCTCCTCCCTCTTGTCCTTTCCCCGTGCACTGTGTGCTTTCACTCTCTTTTTCCCCATTCTCTTCTTCCTCCTTAACCTTCTTCTCCTCCTTTGTTTCCCCCATAGTCAACATTCTGGTCGGTCCTGGTCGGGACCCCTGGAACATCCTCCATAAATTAAACACCTCCACATGGTGCGTCAACTTCTTCCCCTTGTATGTGTTATGTAGATGGGTCAGTAGTGAGTGCTGGACGTATGGGTCGAAACTGCCGTTAGGCGGCCAGGGTGTCGTCATTTTGTTGTCCATCCCCTGTGTCCATTCTATGCTGTATTTAATCAGTTTCTCCCTATGGGGTGACAGTGTTTTACATATATGCTGTAGCGGGGTAGTGAGGGTGTTCCCCCACCCTCCCGATCCTATCCCGTATGACATGGTAGCACTGTGTTGTTAGCCTCCCTCGATATGGTAGTGGTTACCTGGCTAATAATAAACTCTATACAATTTCAGATGTTTTACCTGGCCCCGTAGTTTTGGGGACTTGCGATCGTCCGCTGAAAGAAAGTAATCAAATATAACGCTTGCAATTATGTATTCTTTTCTGTCTTTGTTTCTCTCACCTAACACCGTTACGGCCCCCAACGGCCAAGGCGCACGTAGCCCCCTGCGGCTGCGTGCCCTGTGTGACGTGCTTATACGGCCGTCCCACTTTTCTTCACCCCTCCTCCTCCTTCCTCACTCGTCGTGGCTGGCGTTCTCAGTGCGTGGTCACGTCCCCCTCTCCACCTGGCCCCGATTTAATCGTTGCCGTTTATCTCTGTGTTCTCCCCCTTACCACTATTCGCTTCCCCACCACTCTTCAACAACGCTGTGTGGTCGAGGTATCCTATGAAAGCCTTACGGGTGACGTCACCGACCTCTTTCAAAACTACCGGTAAGTTCTTTTCATACTTCTGAATGCTCGAAATACGTTTTTGCTATTTATCCCTGTTAACCCCACAGCTGTCCTCTTGTCACGCCTGGAACAAGGTAACCAATAATATAATCAGACTGAGCACGCTGCGTCGCCTCGCATGTGATACGCCCCTCAACAGGAGGGCTTAACCAGCCAATTATCTTCCATATTTAGGCAACCAGTTAGCTACCGCCTACAGGAAAACGTCATCTATCTATCGAGTTTCGCTGCTCGATCAATAGGGGCCCTCATCTATTCATTGAGCAATAATCGCCCGCTGAAAGAAAGTAATCAAATATAACGCTTGCAATTATGTATTCTTTTCTGTCTTTGTTTCTCTCACCTAACACCGTTACGGCCCCCAACGGCCAAGGCGCACGTAGCCCCCTGCGGCTGCGTGCCCTGTGTGACGTGCTTATACAGCCGTCCCACTTTTCTTCACCCCTCCTCCTCCTTCCTCACTCGTCGTGGCCGGCGTTCTCCGTGCGCGGTCACGTCCCCCTCTCCACCTGGCCCCGATTTAATCGTTGCCGTTTATCTCCGTTTTCTCCCCCTTACCACTATTCGCTTCCCCACCACTCTTCAACAACACTGTGTGGTCGAGGTATCCTATGAAAGCCCTACGGGTGACGTCACCGACCTCTTTCAAAACTACGGTAAGTTCTTTTCATACTTCTGAATGCTCGAAATACGTTTTTGCTATTTATCCCTGTTAACCCCACAGCTGTCCTCTTGTCACACCTGGAACAAGGTAACCAATACTATAATCAGACTGCGCACACTGCGTCGCCTCGCGTGTGATACGCCCCTCAACAGGAGGGCTTAACCAGCCAATTATCTTCCATATTTAGGCAACCAGTTAGCTACCGCCTACAGGAAAACGTCATCTATCTATCGAGTTTCGCTGCTCGATCAATAGTGATCCTCCTCTATTCATTGAGCAATAATCGCCAATTCGTAGGAAACCGCACACACACACATACCCACACACCCTTACAGGTGGTCGCGACCTAGGCCAGTCAGTGTCTACGAGTGGTGCACTTGTCCAGCTATCAATCACTTCACCATCAACACTAATTTATCAAATCTTCGCCGCACACCTTGGTAACACCTCCCACCTCCCTTATTCCATTCCTCCCCTCTCCCTCACAATTTCACATTGCTTGTTGGGTGTGGCATACTCACCAAGTTCTCTTGATGCAGGGCCGCTCGACTGCGTGCACCCCTCCAAGCGGCTCGCCACTTCCCCTCGTCTGGATCACGTCTGGACACTCGCCAACCGCAGGCGGGATACTTCTCAACCGGCTCCTGAGGGCCGATATCCGGATTGCGCTGTCCGGTCTTCTCGCAGTTCCGCGATGGTCCTGTAGTCCTCAAAAAGGGGGCAGCGGCAGAGGGGGCTGCGCCGCCGGGCCTCCTCGCAACGAGAGTACTCGGAAAAATAAAATAAAAGGTAGATCGTAAACAGATTTCAGCAGTGCCTCCAACTTGTCGGGGAGTTTCTCCCGGGGTCGGCTGGGCCTTCCGCGGACCTCCGGGCTGGGAGGCCCCAACTCCTCCCGAGTATCCCAAAAATGAGTATGAGACACACACAAGAAGCAAGGTGGTTCTGCTGTTTATTGAACAACGGCAGGGATGGGTCTAGAATCGTACGCGTCCGTCCAGACTCTCGAAATTCGTGGGGCTCGCAGGCCCCTTTTGCCTCAGTATGATGCGCTACTTGCGTCACCTGGGAAAGTTAGCAAAAAACCTATCGCCACTCTGGATTGGTTCCTCGAGTGGTAGGGTTAGTATAGCATACGTATAGAGAAGATTGTTAGTGGTTAAGGGTCAGTCAGGTGGTATACTTGGGTTGTCCCTTCTATTAGATACTTGAAAATTGTTACACGAAGACCCCTAATGATTGGCTAATGTTAGTGGCGTCAGTGATGAGTGCCCCATGTTCTGATTGGTCCACTCGCGAGCCCCGCAGCCTGGGACCATCGTTGTTCCCAGCTCGCGGTGTACCTGTCATTTGCAACAATATGTAAATATGTGTTCGTGCAGACAATGCGTGGATTTGCTCATATGCCTGAGAGCAGACCATTCCCATCGCTGTAGGTGTCCATTGGGTCATTTCATTGTTGCAGCCTGTGTCCCAGATGTGAGACCCAGGCGACTTCTCCCTCGTGGGTCTGGCACCCTGTCAGGTTTGGCTTGGTCACGTGAGGAGAGACTGTGGCTGAGGCAGAATTCTGCACATTTAAAGTTGTATTTGCCTTGGCGTCGGCTGGTAGCATACGAGTTGCAACATCGCTCCCTTGGCTATCAGTTCTCGCTGGGCTCGTTCTGCAGGGTCAGAAATTGTACTCTTGCTCGCCCAGTGTTCATGGAGGCTCTTGCTTGCGGCCTACTTGGGCCTGGTTCATAGGTGGGGATGTGTAATGCACGGCACTTATGTTGAGGTGTCACATTGCTTCGTAGGCAGTATCATGTCTTCGTTATATTTTCATCACGATGCAAGGGTCGGGAGAAGCGTCAGCAAGCATGTAAACGAGTGCTTTGTGCGTCTTGCGTTTCTGCATTTCGGAGAACCTATGTGAAAAATAATAAAGATACGCGTCAGTGGGTGTGTCCGTCACCTACATCATAGCACTGAGTATGTTCTTCGTGTGGATTGGTGTGGGGGTGTCCAGTGTGCATGGCTGCACAGGTGTTCTGACAGTTGGCTAGGTCGTCATGGCATCTCTAACGATGTAGGTCCTTATTGTTGATGGGCTTAGTCGAGTTCATCCATGCCGCAGGTGTCGGCTTGAGCAGGGCAGGCTGGCGGGCAGGCTGGTGGGCACATCCGTATGTTCTTGTACCAAGGTATTTGGTCGTCTGGCAGATAGACAAATTCATCTTGTGGCGGGTGTCTGGGTCGTGATCCTCTAGGCCAGGGGCGCGAGGAGATTGGGGGGAGTCTTTTCTCCCATTCTCCCACTTCAAACCTAGAGAGAACCAGAGCTTGGGAGACAGTGAGCTTCTGGGGGAAAGAGAGGAAAGTTAGAGTTCCTCTGAGGAGGTGCAGTAGGAAGTTTGACTTTTTAGAGACCTCAGAGATGTGGGCAGAGAAGGAAAGTGTAGAATCAAAGATGACCCTGAGGTTCTTACACTCGCAGGTGGGGGTAGGAGGAGGGCCAAGAGTGGCCGGCCAGAGAGTGAGGGGAAAGGATGGAGAAGATGTCCCGATGAGGAGGATTTTAGTCTTGCTGGCGTTCAGACAGAGATCGTTGGCAGAACACCAATCTTGAATGGCAGTAAGGCAATCAGAGATGAGTGAAGGAGAGGAGGTTGCCGAGGGTAGCCTGAAGATGAGTTGAGTATCGTCAGCGTAGCACTGGAAATTTGAACAGAAAATGGTAATGCAGTGGGCAATTAAACAATTAAACCAAATAAAGCAAACAAGATGAAATCAATTCACTTAAAAATGTCACATTTGATGAATAACCTCAGAATTAAAACAAAACTAAACATTCAACTAACACCTTATAATTTACCTCAACCTAAGCATAAGTATTCGCAATCATTAGAAATGTTAACACCCCTATTGCCAGGGCAGATTAATGTCCACTTGACAGTCTATGCCAAAATGTTTCAGAGTTCAGCCATTCATCCTTATGTGCAGCAAAACTAAACATCTTATGCCTCTAATAGATCTAGGGCTGCACCTTTAACCAAAAGATGGTTTAAAGCTTGGATGGTATCGACTCGTTCACAGTAATTACAACCACCTTTCCTTTTTTCCCCCCCGATTCAATCGATCTAACAGCTAAAATGTCTCTTGTCGGGATAATATTAAGGTGAAATCGGACAAAAAACTGGGAGCTCCAGTAGTCATTTGGAAACCTTCTCAAATAATTTGAGATGCCTTCTATTGGTTATCCAACATTAAGTGACTACAATAGAGTGTGTAGCATCTCATTCTGTCAATAGAGGAAATCCAATCGGATACGAATAGGATTTGTTAGCAGAATAGAAGGGAACTAAGCAACTCCTCCCCATTCAAGTACAATTTTCTGAGGATGGCCTCTGCATGTATCCTAAACTCATTGAGAGGTTTTGTTAGCCCCATCCTCATGTTAGTATTCAGATATTCATACAATGTATTTGGCGAAGCCATCCGAATTGTATAATACAATGACAGCACTCTCCACCTATACCAACACTTTATGGGAGGAAACCCAAGTTCGAATCCTACTTCAGAGATTGGCACATTAGCAAGTAGTGAAAGAGATTTTTTTCAGAGTAAACCTAATAGAATCACAATCTCCTTGCCTGCCCCAGTGCTCCAGTTCCGTGCCTTACAGGAGTGATGGAATTATTTTCCAATTATAAAAGTCGAGGTGTGGCAGAATGGTAAACTTGCCATATTTTTTCAAAGTTTCGCACATCTGCTCTACAAATTGAATGGCCTTCACCTCCAGTCTGTCCCTGGTCAAGCTTTCAGTCAGAGAGGCATCTAAAACAAACCCCAGATATTTGACTCTATTTACCAGGGGCAATTTAGATCCGTTTATGAACCATAAGTAGCCGAATGGCGCGGATACGAGTTTGTTAAATCTTATCATTTCTGTTTTGTCTGTGTTAATACGTAATTAATTTATATCGGCATATGCTGTAACTGCCCCCTGTAATCCTGGGAGGCTCACCGGGGTATGATCCATAATTATCAGATCATCTGCGTAAGCCATCCATGGTACTGCCAAGTCTCTGAGACTTGGCTTCACCAGGGATCTCCTCCCCAATGCCTCATTCAGATCCAAAAGATACAAATTAAAAAGACAGGGAGCCAAAAGGCATTCTGGTCTCAATACACGGAACGTTGCAATCTCTCTCGATACTGCTCCCCCTACTGTTCAGTTTAATTTGTAGAGGGGTGCCTTCATGTAAGTGTCTGATAATATCGAAGCGTGGCAGAGGGTTACCCCAAGTTTTTAGCTTTGACCACAGTTTACTGCCGTTTACTGTTCTGAAGGCCTGACTAAAATTGATCATAGCAATATAGAGAGACACTCTGTCTTTCTGGCATACTTTTACCCTTAAAGATGTAAGAATAAAACCGTAATGAGCAGTGTTCATGCCTCATCAGAAACCAATTTGAAACGTGTGGAATCAATTTATTTTGATAATCCACTGTTCCAACTCCCTCAAAATCAATCCTGTGAAAATCTGGCATTCAGCATCAAGAAGGGTGATAGGTCTGGAGTTTCCTGGGTTAGACCCATCGCTCTCCTTGAAAATAGGTATTATGGTCGCCAATCTCCAGGATGAGGGATAGTTTTAGAATGGATGACATTATCAAAGAGAATTTTCAAGATTACTGCATAGAGTTGCGGATTTGATTTAAAAATGTGGTTACTAAGACTATTCGGCCCACAAGCTATTAAAGTAGTAGCTTTAACTATGGCACCTTTCACATCACCAATAGAGCAGCTCAAATACCACTCTATTGCATCTTTCCCTACCTTATCCAATATCTCTGGATCTTTGAATAAGTCTCTAAAGTGTTTTTCCAAAATACCTGAATTTATTGGGTTAAGTTGTAGCTCATGTAGGCCCATCTGATTTATGAGGGACCAAAAGTTATGAGTATTTATCTGAACCACTTCCCTCAGCATTGTCTTGCCATCCTTTTGAGGTGAAAGATTGTTATGGGCCTTAGTTCAGTTTTGATAATGTTGTTTTAGTATTTTCCTTTCCCTCATTTTAGCAGTAACATCCAACTTCGATTTTATAATTTCCATAGATTACAGCAGAAGAGTTTCTTTCTAAACCGAAACTCCATATTAAAGCCATGGATTATTTTCGATTTTGACACCCCAATGACTTCCTTATCTGATTCTCCATTCCAAATGAAGCTCTTCAAGTTAACTGGGGTGATAAGATCGTATTTTTCCTGCATATCTTTATGACTAATTATCGTACTTAAACGGTTATTTAGTCTCGTCACATTTGGGAAGTATTTCATTTATTCGGTTCCAACCCTGTGTGACTGTAAGGTTAGTACAGCCTATATCGACACACTTACTAGTAGATAGCAAAGAGGCGGCAGATAGTTGGTTACGATCACTTAGGGAAGTTTCCACTATGTTAAAGTTCTTACATTTATTAAACAGCTCCTGTGAGAGAATTATGTAGCCTATATTAGAATGCAAAGAACAACTTGTCTATGTATGCAGGCTTTTTGAGCTACCCTGGATGTTCCTATTTGCTATCTTCAAGTTCCATTCTTTGAAAAATTGCTTCCACATATGGCCTTATTTGGTCTTACAAATTTGTCTGAGCACTTTTTGTGTAAAACATTCAGTATTCAAATCACCACTCATAATTATCTCACTGCTTCCTATGTCCACCAAATAGAACTCCAGTATTAATTCAGGCTATTAATAAAGGATTCCAAGTCAAGCACCACAATATAAGTTTACCAATAAGATTGGTGCCACTTCCAAATCTAATTTGAGGAACTCAATCACTGCCAACACACCAGAGGCTTCCATTGAATTACGCTCTAGCCTGTCTATTGTTTCATTGTTTACGGCCATTAAGATGCCGGGCACCCATCTTCCGCCATTTATGTTGGAGGCCAGTTGTTGTACTATTGAGAACCCATCCACGACTATTGACTCTTTTAAGCAAGTCTCTTGTAGGAGCAGCGGATGATAATTTGGAAATATACTCAATACCTCTTTTTTATTAGTAACACTTTTTAAGCCTCTGGTGTTGCATGTTAGTGTATTAAATATCCTCTCAGTAATTTCCCTGGCTTCTAAAGCCCCGTTCCCAGGTCACCCAATTTCCGGAAGTTGGTGCAAAGGTTGTTGGGGAACCATGACCAGTTATTTTCGGGTTCAGAGCTCTTTATGGTGGTCACTTTTTCGACGTGTACCACTTGCCTGGCATCAAGATTATTCGCGCAGGTGATTTTAAAGTGGTCCTGCTTGTGAACAGAAATCCGGGGTTAGCTTGAGTCAGGAGCATCTCCAATCTTTCCCCTATTCAAGTGTTTGGAAGGGCAGATGTCATAACCCATCTGCCGTAAGGTATGGGCTTCCCTCAAGATCATCCAAGCCACCAGTTTAGAGATGATAACCAACTCCACAATATCGGATCGAAATTCATTAAAGAAATGTATCACTTCAATGTCTGTTGAGCTAAGCAATTTTAAAGAATCAATCTCATGGAATAGACATAATACATTGTGCTGATTTAAGAGCACATTCGCCTTTCAACTAAGGGACCGCAGTTCTTAACACACTATGTTGCAGTTGCTAGTTCAGCACCTGCATTCTGTGATCATTTATTATTCAAAATGGTGCAACGTTCATAAGAGATTCCTACTGCACTGGGCACTAGAGGCAAGGGTTGAAGAATGGTTCGACTAAGAGTAGGGGAATTGATGGTACGAGTAAGGGTGCCCTGTTTCACCATCTCAGCATAAGGGGTTGCACCGTTATTGGCACTATCCCCTTCTGTGCTAGAATCACTATCTATTGAAGAGTTTGAGCCACTTCAAGCAATCTGGATAGGTTGGCCAGACGCCATGGCAAGGCATTTTGCCAGTCTACAACAATCTGTGGTCAACAAAGTGCCCTTCCTTTGTCTGTCTGATTGGTAGCAGTGAGACAATAGTCAATATTCTTTGTAGGATGCTTCTGACTCACTTCTTCCAATTGTGAGTGTGGATCTGCTTTACCTGGGCTCTATTGTATGCACAGTATTCATAAGGGCTTCAGTCGGATGCATATTACACAAACATTTTCTAGAACCCTTCCGATTTAGATTTCCCTGCCATTCTTAGATTTCTTGTTGTCTTTTATTCGGACGAATAGGCGACTGTTCAGAGGAAATATTTGGTTTCTCTGTGGCTACCACAGGCGGGGTATTTCTTCAAACCTATTCCTTATGTTGGTAAAGTCTCCTGGGTCCTTAATGCCGGTGGATGGTACTGCACAAACCGCTTGTGTGTTTGAAGGAGCTGAAAGACTGGTGCCGACTGTTTTGCAGTTCTTTTTTGTAGGAAAGTCATTATATGAGCCTGGAGATATGCTTGCATATGGTTTAGTGATGACTTAATAGCTCCTAGCTGTTTTAGCTGATCCAGAGATTGGTAATTGTGATGCCCAGTTTCTCCAGCCGCTCCATGTTCAATGTTATTTCGCTTAATTGCAAACAATGGGATTCCACTTCCACCTTGATGTTATCATATAATGAGACAAATGAGCTCAGCACCATGTTGAGAGCAGAGCTAGCAGAAGATTCTAATGTAATCCTGTTGTCTAGTTCTCTCAAAGTATAGTGCAAAACTCCCTGGGTCTCGGGGCGGTTAGCTGTGAGTTCGGCTAGTAAGGAAGACAATTCATCTAGGTCAGTATGGCTGTTAATTCAGGCCAATACGATTACTGACAGTGTATATACTCTGCGGTTCTTTTTGATATATCCACACTTGACAGATTATTTTTCATATTGCTTCTGTGCATGATTTACTTATCATGGCACTTATCTTGTGAGTCAATTCTTTTAGCGGCCACTCGTCTGTCCATGCTCGTACTGGCACGTGGGTAGATGTCTTGCATGGACTTTTGTACATTGCTAGCACTGTAGGAAAATGTCCCCGGGAGCTGGCCTTTTCCTTATAATTCCGCTTTCCCATTTCCCTCTCTTCCTTCCTTTACTCCACAGCCACATTCACCCTAAAATTCTCCTGGGAACGCCCATCCTACGGTGCCTGCAGGGGTGGGGCCCTTTGTGGGGATTAGTCCACCTTCTCTTTGGGGTGTAACCGTTGTACTGTTATCAATCCACTGGGTGCAATGCAAAGCCTGATTCATAGTACGATATATATTTTCCACTGGTCTTGGGGGTGCTCCAGCAAAAGATATAGAGGCTGCACTGCTCCCCTCATCTGCTGCGTGATAAAGCACGCCATTTATTAATTGAAGTAATCAAAATTCACTGAGAGGGGTTTTGTGGGATTGTTAATGTTGTTGAAGTTGGTGGTGGGTGAGGCCTTTGAGGGGGAGTCTATCGACCTTTCAATCACGACCCCCACACCTGCTGAGACCGCCATATTTACTCCCTGAGTATTCCAATCCCCCATGAGAGCTGGGGACTCACTGCTAGACGTGGCTTCATTATCTGCAACCGGCTCCCCGATTAACTTATTTCAGAGATTGTACATTTGGTTTCACTGAATATCTTAAAAATACTGTTCAATACTTTTCTGAGTGGAAACACAGTCAAGAAAAAGCAATGTATTACTCACGACTTCCCTGGCCACCGCCAAACTGCCAAACGGTGCTACACTTGCACAGGACACTTTACAGGCATGTGCACCAAGGCCTGGGGCCACAGTTTATATATGTCCAGCTGGAAAGGCGTATGTCCTCCAATCAAACGCCAGGAAGCTGATGTGAAAACAACTTCTCTGTGCTTGGGCTGCCACACTGTGCCACACTTGCACAGGAAATTTCACAGGCACCCTGTATTGTCTCTCACTCTCTTAACTCTCGCAACTTGTAGTGTCACTTTGTTCTTGCACTGACACTCTCTCAGCACTCCCTCACTCTCTCTCCTTGCACACTGTCACTCCCTCTCCTTGTAGTCTTTCTTTCTTTTGCTCCTTGCATCCTGAATATCTCGCTCCTTGCACTGTCTGACTCTCTCTGCTTCCACTTTCTCACTGTCTCCTTACATTGCCACATTTTCCCAAACTCTACATGCGCTGCCACTCTCTCCCTCTCTTTCTATGCACCGCCACGCTCTCCCTCTCTTTCCATGTGCTATCACTCTCTTGCTGTCTCCCTCGCTTTCTCCATGCGCTTTCACTCTCTTTCTCCCTGAGCTTTCACTCTCTCTTTCTCCTTGTGTTTTCACTCTCTCCCACTTCATGTTGTCACTCTCCATCTGTTCACATCCTTCCTCCTCACACCCCTACTCTCCCCCTCACCCTGATATCCCCTCTTGCACCCTCATTCCATCTTCTCCAACTCTCACATTTGATTGCAGCCCTTACTTTTTCTCTCATCCTTCCTCTTACAGCAACGCTTTACCACCCACTCACCCTTTTTCGTCTCAGGAGGATAGCTCAGCGGCAACGTGCTCGCCTTGGAAGCAAGACAACACAGAGCAACACAGGTTTGATCCCTGGGTCCGCGCTTAGAAACCTCTGGGTATTGAGCGTGTTATAAATAACCTATCATATCATATCTACTCTCCCTCACGGCAATGCCACCCTCAATGGCATCCTCCCATGATCTACTCCCCTTCTCATTCCCTTTCATTCATGCATCACTTCTCGCATTCTCTCTTGAAACGTTGCACTATCCTCCTTGCACACCGGTGCCTATAAACGTTGCATGCAAAGGTCATTTGAAACTGCTAAAACTCTTAGCTTTGCCAATGCTTGTTTCAAAAGTTATAATTGATGCTGGCTGTAGGGTTTACGCTTGAACCGTATTTTACCACCATGCCTCCTGTGTTTTTTTTGTTTTGTTTTTTTGTGAAGGACAGTAAAAAGAATGGAAGCAAATTAGTAAAAGCTGGTAATTAAACACTTAAAACTGAAATAAATAATCATTATTTTAACATTTATATAGCGCTACAAACCCTCAGGCATCTGATCACTGCTTATTATTTACCCACGGTGTGACCTCGGAAGGTTTATATGCTGAGTTCGGCGTTACCAGGATTATGAACCTGCCTCTGCAGGCTCTGCAGAGATATCAAAGCAAGCATTCTACTCGCTGTGTTATCAGACCAGCTAGAAACATACCTTTCTGAAAGGGCGTGTCAAATATGTCTGAATCGTCTCTATGTCTATATTTAAACATTTTCTTGTGGAATTTCGATGATTAATTATATACAGTGATATTTCACCAATTATTATTAACATGCAAACATATGGTGGTTCCATGGGAAAACAAACACATGCCTTTTATTTTTCTTTCAAAAAGTTGTCAACCTTTGTTGTCTGCAAAAAAAAGTTTGGTTTGTTTAGATGCACTTTTCTTTTAATGTCTTCTGAGGCTCATGCATTTTCTGGTCCTGCTTCCCTACGCTAGGTGCAGCGATTGGCAGTAAACATTTTAATTGGGCCTAAGGTGTTTTGAAATTGACAGGCATTTGGAAACGCTTGATTAGCAGGCATGCTTTCATATTTGCTTTATCTTTCAAGCTGACACGAGCTCATAAAAAGGAAGTATATGTTTCAATAAATATCTCTTTTATCAATAGTGCATGGAGCAAAAATAAAACTTTTGTGGATTTTCATAAAAGTGTTTTATTGAGAGCTATAAATTGCTCATTACAGAATACACGGCTCTATTCTTTGTTTTATTATACCCACAATGCTGTTTTATTATCTGCACATTAAAGACGTGTTTGAAGCATGAGTGTTTTGCTTTGTATATTGGAGCATTTCCAAAACCAAGTATTTTTGCGATATTCGAACTAGCTTCTGCCGACTGTGAAACATACCGAGACTACAAGATCCCAGTTTGGCAAGAACCTCTAGTCCCTAAATTCCAAGAGATCCAACTCCACCTTATTTTTATATTGCGCTTTTCACGCAATATTTTAGAGTGCTGTAAACTCCTGCTTTCAATAGTCTTCAATATAAGGATTCTCAATTAATTGACCTTGAAAGGATGGAAGGGTGAGATAGTCCTGTCAGGAATCTAACCTATAATCTTCTGACAGGCTACAGTTCTTTGAAACGAGTGCTTAACTCAGTGAGATTTACAGGGTAATTCATAGAATTCAGCGCACAAGTGGCGCACGCTGCTGGCGCACAGTGTGCGCATGCGACTTTCTGCACCAGCCGCGTGTGCTAAAATCCATTTCCGCGTACAGCGTATTCATGGATTTTAGTATCCAAAACCAGCCGTGGCGCAGAGTGGCGCAGCGACCCTGCAGCAGCGCCAGTTACGCCCCGAAACCCCTCCCTGTGCGCCATGCACAGCACACAAATCCTGTACATGGCGCACAGGCCCCCGAACCATGAAAACGCCAGTAAAACTCCCCACGCACCCCTCCGAATACATGTACACCCCGGCGCGGGGAGTTTCACACGCGATTGGCCCTGTGCGAGTGGGGTATGTGTATTACTTGGGTGCGCAGGAACTTTCACACGCAATTAGCCCTGTGCGAGTGGGGTACGTGTGTTACTGGGGTGCACAGGACCTTTCACACGCGATTGGCCCTGTGCAAGCGGGGTACGTGTGTTACTGGGGTGCACGGGAACTTTCACACGCGATTGGCCCTGTGCAAGCGGGGTACGTGCGTTACTGGGGTGCGCGGGAACTTTCACACGTGATTGGCCCTGTGCGAGTGGGGTACATGTGTTACTGGGGTGCGCGGGAACTTTCACATGCGATTGGCCCTGTGTGAGCGGGGTACGTGTGTTACTTGGGTGTGCGGGACCTTTCACATGCGATTGGCCCTGTGCGAGCGGGGTACGTGTGTTACTGGGGTGCGCGGGAACTTTCACACGTGATTGGCCCTGTGCAAGCGGGGTACGTGCGTTACTGGGGTGCGCGGGAACTTTCACACGTGATTGGCCCTGTGCGAGTGGGGTACATGTGTTACTGGGGTGCGCGGGAACTTTCACATGCGATTGGCCCTGTGTGAGCGGGGTACGTGTGTTACTTGGGTGTGCGGGACCTTTCACATGCGATTGGCCCTGTGCGAGCGGGGTACGTGTGTTACTGGGGTGCGCGGGAACTTTCACACGTGATTGGCCCTGTGCGAGCGGGTACGTGTTTTACTGGGGTGCGCGGGAACTTTCACACGCGATTGGCCCTGTGCAAGCGGGGTACGTGTGTTACTGGGGTGCGCGGTAACTTTCACATGCGATTGGCCCTGTGCGAGTGGGGTACGTGTGTTACTGGGGTGCGCAGGAACTTTCACAAGCGAATTTGCTGTCAGAGCGGGTTATGTGTATCCAGTGTGGTGCGCGGGGAGTCCAACATGTGAATTGGCAGTGTGGGTCCTCCCAGGTGTCCCCTCTACCCCCTCCACGGCCCCTGCAGGCAGCCCACACCACAGGGGACTACCCTGCACCCCTGGGCATGTCCCACAGGCAGTCCGTCCACCATGGCCAAGCCCCCCAGCCAGGCCACGTGTCACGTTGCACTAGTGATCACCAACTCCTGTCCCCCTGCACCCCCACCCCCCATCAGTGAGGGGCACCTGCAAGCAGGCCCCCACACATGTCCCCCTGCACCCCCACCACCCATCAGTAAGGGGCGCCTGCCAGCAGGCAGGTCAGACCAGACGTCCAGCGCGGCTCCCGTGAGGGGACCAGGGAGCTAACAACGGGCGCGTTATTAACAGGCCCGTTGTTAGCCCCCTCCCCATTCCCATTGAGCCCTATGGGGGTTCGAATGGGAATGGGGAAGGAACGGGTCCTGATTCCCTGAAGGAGGAAATACCGGGCCCTCCAAAGTCAGAATGGCACGGTATTTCCCCATTCAGGGAACCCGGACCCGATTTTGGAGGCGGGCATGGCTACCTCCAAAGTCGTAATGAGGCCCAGTGAGTCCGCAGACCGGACCCAGGTATGACTATTTTGTTTTACCTACTTTTTGCCCATTCTTTTAAAATCTAATGGGCGTATTTACATCAAATTTGCAAAAGCACGCTTTGGGACCAACCCGCAGCTCCTAGCACGAATTTGCTGAAAAACAAGTGGCCTAGATATGAGATGCCATCAGTGATTTCATCAATGACATTTCTAATGTTATCTTTGATGTCCTGGGTGTTAGTCTTAGCAGTGCATAGTAGTGGCACAAGTTATCATTGCTTACCATAACTGGCGAATTTCTGGGGTTTTCGGTTTTACTTGTAACTGTAACATCCCTTTAACAAAGATTTTTCACTGAATGTCATAGCTTTTTACCAGTGCACTAATAATTTGCTACAAGTTCCTTGTATTATACTCCCCAATGTAGCAGCTCGAAGGTCTGCGGACAGTATGAAACTCTGCGGATAGAAGGTACCATTCACAAAGCCCAGAAGCACAGGGAAGAACACCCTTCAACCAACAAACACACATACATAAAACCACATTACTTATATTTACAGCACCCAAATATACCTTTTTGTACAAATCATCATTTGAAAATGTACACATTATTTTTTCATTTAGCGCACAATATATTGGAATGCACCAAGCACAAACCAAAACTGTGCACCTCATGTTACCCCCTTCAAGACAACTCTTCATACAGACTTACATATATCAGGTGCTCATTGCAAAACAACCTCTTACCAAATAATAAGTACACTGTATTTATTTCTCTATTATTATCATTCATTATGTAAACATGTCTTATATTAGTGAAAATCACAGTTTTTTTTTTATTTTCACAGAAATGTTAAACACACTTGAGTGGTTGGAAGAAAACTTCCCAAAAGAAGAAATGAGTGATGATGACATCGCTAATGGTATACAATACATCCTTCAACATAAACAAATAATGTAATTTATACAGAGCTCATTCAAATAATAATATCTTGTTTTCTTAAAGAACATACATTAGATGAAGAAAGAACACCCCAATTTAGTTATGGAGAATTCCGAGAATCAAAAAGACAATCCCTATCCCCAACTACACATAATGAACTCATGATCTTGTCTGGAAAGTTGGATAAACTTAATAATGAATTTAAGGAACTTTGAAATGATGTTAACAATCATATTATTAGAACGTTGATTATTGTTGTCTTTCTTGTACCTGTCCACCTTCCTCCCAACAATCACCCCATCAAATTCCCAAAGTATAAACGAAAAACTCATTGATGAAAAGAAGCTTTTTTTTCTATTTTTGGCTTTGATATTTGTTTTGATTATTTGGTTTGATTCCCTCCCTCCCCTAATGATCACTGTATAGAAATTCCAAATTCTCCTATTTATGTTTCCCATTCCCATACCCAATCCCTTTCATAAATAAATGTATTTTGGATACTATAAATCTGTTGTACATTGTTCTGTTCTATATTTTTTTTTTTAAATCACCCTTTAGTAGTCCGGCACAATACAACTGTCCATGGTGTCCGTTCACATTATGGGGTCTCCGTGGACATCGCGCCTTGTCTGGACATGTCTGTCTCACAAGACACACTTGTAATTTTTCCATGGACAGCATGCCCATTTGCGGACATCCAGGCGCATGCGCCTGGCGGTCTCCTGCCCGAGGGTGTCCGAGCACAGCCGTCAGCAGCACAGATGTCCTTGGAAGGCATCATGTGACCGTACCCATGTGGCATGATGGGTTAAAACTGTGTTTTCGGCCAATCTAGGGTGTTTCAAATTGAAAGCGTGCCCTTCCAGAGGTTCCACATCCAATCTTTGCTGATCTGGAAACTTTGTACAGCTTTCCAAGGCCTATTTCCGACTCGGCAGTCTGTGACAGTTGTGCGGTCCGTGGACAGTTCCTCTGAACTGACTCACCCATTACTTTCAGTCATTCTCAATCTGGCTATCCAGGAGAGAGCACCAGGAGAGGACCTGCTTAGAAGAATTTGAAGAACCTTGCACTTACCTGCAACATGGCATCTATTATGGCCATTACTCCTCGCCAGTCACCCCAACCACCACTACCACCATCACCATCTGTAGGGCCTAGAAAGAGGAACAGGTGTGGAGATGCAGATGAGGATGAAGAGCAAGATGAGGTAGAGGAAGTGCCTGCCTCCAGGGCCAGAAGTGAGTTAAGGGTGTGGCGGTTTTGCATCACCGTTGGGGGTATACCAAAGGCTTGGCCAACCAAGGAGAGATGCACTGAGTGCAGGGACGCACTCAGTCATGGAAAATCTAGGCTTTACTCCTATGGTATCACCTCCATGCATCACCACAACAGATCCAACCGCTCGGGTGCTCTGAAAAAGTCTATTCCTTTCTCAGGGAGAAGCTGGTTGACTGCCTCTACCCATCTTCCTCAAAAGCTCCTGCCACCACACAAAATACTCCTGTGGGCAGAAGATCCTGGAAGCTGCCTCACAGGCCAATCAGAATGCGGTTAACCTTTACCTTTTGAGGGTCACAGTACTATGTTTATACTGTGAAGCACCGATCTGCAGGGGGGAGCAATTTCGAAGTGCTTTCGTGACCACGGTCAAGGAGCACGAGAAACACTGCCACCTACCTTAAATGTAAGGCCCGCCCAACATATTCCTTTGTCCACCTGCCACTCCATCTCTGTGGTTGCTACCCCTTCCCTCCCTTCCCCCCACCTTCTCTTGCCTCTCCTGTAAAAAAAAGCAAAAAAATATACAAAATCACTAAATATAAAAAAGTTCCTTTAGGAGCCACTTTCAACAGTTAAAAAATAGAACAGGACCCTTTGCAGCCTCCATAGTCCACGGACATTCGGTAGTCCACTGGCACCAGGAAAACTTCAGGCGTTGGAAAATGTTGGCTCTTAATAGAACCTTTTTTTCTCTTTTTGGCTTTGATATTTTTTTATGTGGTTTAATGTACTAACGTTTCCTTTTTGTTTACTCCAATTACTAAAGAATATGTTAATCCTTATTTGATGTGTTCACAGAAACTGCTTCAATGCGTTTTGAAAGTTTTCAAGAATAATTTGATTGCCCACACCAGTCAAATGCATTGCATCTGTTTGAGAAATCTTCACAATATCAACTTGAATAATTTCATTAGGAAAAGATTGCACACTTGCACATTCCACGTACCCACACTGAAACCACAACATTCTACCTCTTTTTTTATTGCACTTTTGGTTCATTACAAACCTTTTAGCAAATTACATCATAAATAACAGTTTATTTTATATGACAATTAAAAACCTTCTGCTAGAAAACATCCTTTGAGTCAATTAAACTTCATCCTAAAATGTCCTCAAGTCCATTAAACATCATTTCCTAAAACCATGTTTAAAAATGTCACAGTAGCTAAGACCAAAGAAACTTTTTAACCACTCGGGAAAACCTTCCACCATTCCCCCGGCAATAAAGTGATTACTCGATCAAAAAAGATCTTAAAGTATGTTTTTCTTTCATCATTCAAGCCTGTACAAAATATCGATAGACGATATAAAGTTTCTGCCATACCCTCCCTCTTACATTAACGACATTGGGTGTCCCTCGGTCTCACTCGGCACCTCAAGGATAGTACCTCTGTGCAGGGAGCAGGTTCAGGTGTATTCCCATTAACTGTTTTCTATAAAAACTGTTAGGAAACTTAGAAAGGTACCTTGGAACAGAGCCAAATGTCCTCACTTCAAGGTTATTATCCAATCCAGTTTCTATAATCTTGTTTTTATTAGGTTTGGGTTTGCCTTCGGGGGCACCTATCATTTTCAGCAGCTCACCACAGTATAATGACCATACCTTTAAATTCTTGTCCCTACCTTTCCCTATTTCTATTTTTAGTATCTCAAAAATCACTGGAGTGACTTCTAGAATAAATTTCCTGTAGAGTGATAACCTCTTCCACTGTACTAGAGCCCTTAGTGTATCAACCCCAATTCTTGTCATACGATTTGGATGGGTGTTGACATCGGGACCTGCAATATCTTCTTCGAGAAGAAACCTTCTTGTCTAGACCACAAGGTTTCTGGAATGAAAAGCAGAGATTCTGCTCCATCCTTCAAAGACGGGGTCACTTTCATTTTATGAAAGTCCCACCCAGGCAATAAGGAGAAGCAGCAGTACTTCCTGTCAATAATTCTGGTCTGATTAGCTAACATTAGAGGCTTGTTTCTTAGAATACTATTGTTAAGGGCTTCCACCCTGCTCTTATTCATCAATACTCCATAGAACGATTTCACTTGTTCTATCCGGGCAGACGCAGAGTGCCAGACAAAGCAGGTATTGTTTTTCAGTCATTCAAGGATTAGGAATTTTGTTTTTTCAATGTTTATAAACAAGTTGTTCTCCCTTACATAGTCTTCCAAATTTCTTGGTTGCTGCTGCAGCCAGACAGCAGTTTAGTCCAGCAGGACTAGGACGTCCACATATAGCAACTAGCTAATTGGGATGCCTTCCATCCTTGGAGGAAAGCTCTTTGCTTGGCCTATTATATAGCCTAAATCAGAAAGAAACATGTTGAAAAGTGCCGGTCCCAGTGGGCATCCCTCCTTAAGCCCCTGGAAGGTATGTATCTCTTGTCACAAAAGCCCACCTGCGTTTAGTCGTACCCTAAAAGTCTATCTGTATGGAGAGCTTACAATGGCTCCAATAGGGAAGCAGGGCAGTTCAATTTTTTTTAGCTTCTTCCAAAGCTGGGATCTATCCACTTAACCAAATGCCTGGACTAAGTCCACAAATGCCAGGTACATCTTGGTGTTTTCTTGCAGGCCTCTACCCTTCAGCATATTTAGGATCATTATGTTTACATTTGTTCATAATCCTTGTACAAAACTGGTCTGGAAGGTATCATAATGACCTTTTTGTTTACACCATTCATTCAGACTAGTCAGAAGGAGAGAACCAAATATCTTACCGGTCACAACCAGACAGGCAATAGGGCGATAGTTCTACTTTTCACAATTTGGCTGAACAATCCATTTAAAAAATGAGCCCATGTCTCGGGTTCCTGTTTCAGCATGGCGTTAGTCAAGCCATCTGGACCTGGGGCACGAGAGCCTCTGGCCTTTCTTATCTTTGACAAGATATCTTCCACACTATGTGCAACTGGCCATGTCTTTAGCTCATCTCGTGTAATCACACTACCCTGGGGGCTGCTATCTGAATAGAAATGTGTAAAATGATGTACCCAGATATCCTCTGGGACACTGTTTATCTGTGTCACAATCTGCAATGATTCAGTAAATGCTCCCAGATTTCACCTGTTTTTTTCTTACCAATTGCTTTCAACATGGTTTTGGCATTTAACTGCATCGTTCTAACCTTGTACCAGCATACCCAGGCCTTTTGCTTTTTTTGTTATCTTGTTAAGTGCTAGGGCCCTATCCAATGAATTAAAGTTTTTTTCCCATCTAAGAGCTGTTCTCATCTCTCTTTTTTCCCACAAATACGCTATGATAATGATAATGATGCTTCTGCATACATGCGCCCTTACCACATTGCCTTGTTTCAAAGCAACACAATAGTGGTGTGTAGTCAACCACCTTTTCCCTGTCTCCCAGGTTCTCTGAGACTATCCATTTAAGGTATTGGGACATCAGTGATTCTACATTTTATTTTGACATTATAAGGTGGTTTCCACTACTTGATACTGCTTCATTCAGCCTCACTATGACCCCAGACTTTCCCTCCCTGACTGCCACCGCATTCTTAACAAATCATGATAGCTGGCAGCAGTTGGCACTATCACAAAATTCAACATAATGTTTAACAAAGCCCTGGAAATAAAAAATGTAGTCAATTGTAGCAGATATCCCATCATGGGACCAAGTTGGAACGCCATGTATGTCACCCCAAAATGACCATTTAATATATGTAGGTCCCTTGATTCCATTAGTGACATCCAGGCCAACCCATTGAACCACTACTCATTGGATATGAGAATTGGAAACATCGGCCCTTACCAAGTTCAAACCACTGCCATTTTTAATCGCCATCAATAAAGCTGAAACTGGTCTCCTCTTAGGACCCGTTTTAATATCCTAAAACCATCCAATTATTGTTTTTCGGTCCTCCACATCTCTTATAGACACAACAGATCCTAGTTGCCCAGTCTGACATCACCACTGGTCATCAGGTGTTTTGAATTTGAGTGTTCCATGAAGCCAGAGTAAGGTCTCCCAGGTTGTTTGCTGACTTCAGCTAATTTGATGGCCCGCCTCAAAGGGCACCTGGCAGCCATTCCCAAGAGTTCCTGTCCAAATCATTTGAGAGTCTGTTGTGCTGTATTATGACCTTTCTATCAGCTCTGTCTTCTCTTTGGCAGGACACTGCCATAAGGACATTTAAGTGGCCTGGTTTTAACTTTTTGTTGCCTTTATCATCGATCAGGGTTAAGGGGCGGTCAAGACACTGATTATCCAAAGCCCCCTCAAGGGCGGCCTCCTGGTTCCCCGCCTGACTATCATCCTTCACTAAATTCTGGGGATGTAACAAGAGTTGTTTGTAGCAAACACCATTCCCCACTGCGGGCTGGCTTCTTTTACTGTTGTCAAGTCAAAACCTAGCAATTGGAAGCTGCCCCCTGCATCAAGTAATGCATTCCTTAAAATTGGCAAATAGAAATTGAGCTAGACATGGTCTGTGTGGATCTCGTCCACAAATTCAATCAGTTGTAAACACAATCCAACACAATGAAAAGCTTCTACCAAATTTCTTCTGTTTAGGATTAATGTATCCTCCCTATCCACCAAACTTTCTAGCCACAGTCATCTTGCACAATCTCTAGGTTTAAGACTTACAGGTCCCTTATAACAGGATCTATCCCTGTCACTATTTTTTTTTCCGGATCATCTCCTGAGGTTCGGACCTCATCCATCATCCATCAAAGCCCACTTGTTGCCCTCCTGACGGCTCTGTGCTAGCAGCTGATCAAAAACAGTAAAATCTTTAGAGTGATAGCGCCTTCAGCACCTCCAGTGACAGCAGCACTATACTGGAGAAATAATGTCAACCTTTGAGGTTCAGCTAACAGTGAATTTCTAATTAGCTCTGGTTACCTCACAAGTGAATAACAAGCCTTTAGGTACAGAAATTCCCTCAATGCTCAATGCCACAATGAGCGTCTCAGCCCCTCACAATACATCAAATATAAGCTACCACCAAAGGTAAGCTACTGCCTCCTGTCACTACCGTTTACTGCTTGCCGGTGCTTACCCCACAATCACAGGGCCACAAGGCTTCCCACTGGCTCTTCAGCATTCAGCAAGCTGCGAGTCAGAGGTCAGTGAACCAGCTTTCTCACTCCCTCTCTGGCTCGTGATGGGTGCGGCACTGTGAGTATGTAGGTTTATCCAGAGCTGATGCTCCTCACTGCCTCCCCACTATCCAGCTGCCCCAACACCACAAATGCTTGCCTCTGCACCTCCCACATTTGCAGTGCAGCAGTGAAAGAATCCACTAGAACTGTAGAGGAAATGACCATGTCAAACCGCACCACCAATTACATAGCACCACCAGCCAGGCCCCTTTCCGACGCGAACCAAAATACAAATCCTACCACTTTCACATGATTCAAGTGCCAGCCCAGTTTTTAAAAAAAATGTTTATGGTATGCCCAACATGATTTTGACAGCATCAATCAATAACTCAAATAGTGTTTTTCTATGTAGCTTCAACCTCCCTAGCACCACAGACACCAAGACCACCAGTGAGGCCTTTTTCATCTATGTGGACATTAATCAGCACATTACAGACCATCCCATCTAAAGGGCAACAGGTTTTACTTGGTCATCTTCTTGCATCAGCTCATAAGATGCCTTATACTTGAAGTGAATTGATAAGAGCATACTGCCACCCCATTCCTTTTCACATACACAATGCACTACAGACTACAGCCTCTCTCCCCTTCTGCTTCTACAAAGACTTTCCCATAGGAAAAGGACATTCCCATAGAAGCTCTAAAGACAAGATGCTATTCCTTGGCCAACACAATGTCCTCTATCACCACTCGGTCACAGTATGACCTCTCTTTCAGACCATCACAGATTGCTGGAGCAACATTGGATTAAGAAAAAACCCCACCAGACCCCAGTTGTTAACAGGAGCGCTCCAAAAATAAACATGCATTTTAACTGAGAAGAGAAAACCTGCTACAAAAGAATGCACAGTCTAATCTCACCCTACTCCAAAAAAAAACTATGCAGTGCCCAATGCAAGCGTGTCAGAACTGTATGCATGACATGGTAGCAATGGCAGGTGCTGCAAACAAAATCAAAGACCCTACAGCAGTGGTCCTTAAACCTTTCTATCCCAAGCCCCCTTGATGAAACAGTTATGAAGTTCTGCCCTCCCTACCCATCCAGGTTATTGAGGTTGCTGGATGAGAGGCAGTCAGCTTTCCAGAAACCACCTACTCATGGTCACAGTGGTACATCTGAGCGGAAAGCATACTCAGATACTCACACTTACCTCTCAAGCCACAGAAGCTCCAAAGAGACTGAAATGGAGTTGTTCCCATGAGTTCAATATATATCAGGCATTTGGTTTGTTGAGTAGCACTACTCAAATGAGGTACAGCTGATACATTTGCGTATGTGGTGGGAGGAGTGAGGCAGAGTCACATGCCAGGTTATTGCTTTAAAGAAGCATGGAGAGTGGGCACACATCCGAAGCAAGTGTTTTGTAACGGGACACTGCACTCTCCTGACATCAAATTGAATTCAGCTTGAAGATTTCAGTATACGTACCTAGCTACTTCCAATTGACCACCTATGCTGCAACAGTAGGCAGGTGGTTGTAACACTATAAAGCAACAAGTGTTAAATATTTTAGATATAATGCAGACAATTTGATGTGCTGTGGTTCAAAAAGGTTTTATATGGTTAGCTCAACAAAAAAAAAAAAAACATTGACTCATTAGCGAGCACGTGCTAATGTTTCACCCATTAGGGCTTTGTCCAGGCAGTATTCTTAAGAATTGTTCACTATCACTACCCAATACAATTCTTAACAATGTTACTTTGCTCCTGTAAGTACAATGTTAAACTGTAAAAAGTCATAATCATTACCATTTAAACATTGTGTGTCCTATTAATCCACAATCTTTTGTATCAGTGCACGCTAGAAAAAGAGAGAGAGAGAGAGAGAGAGAGACAGAGAGAGAGAGAGAGAGAGAGAGAGAGAGAGAGGGAGAGAGAGAGAGAGAGAGAGAATAATCTGTGGTTTAGAGAGACACTGGCAGGAGATATGAAAAAGAAAATGACCCAGTAAATACTACAATCCATTCAAAAATGGACTCTGTATTAGTAAATCTATTTACACTTGTTTATGCTCAGTTCTATTCTTGAGCAAACAATAGTTTTATCGTCAACCTATGTTGTCTACTCAGGATACCAAAACCCACACCTATGAACAACACCTCCAATAAAAATCCTGGACAGGTGAACCTTCCTAACACCTATTCCCTTGTACTAGTAACTAGACGTATTAGACAAAGCAATAATTGGTGTTGTGCATCCTTCTTACCTCACTACTTGTGCTTCCAACTACCAGTATACACCCCATTAGTTTGACTGTTTGTAAACTACAACCTCACTTAAAACGAACCCATCTAATGTCATGATGTACCTAGGATCAGTCTCCCAAAGTCAAATCTTCATCTGCACTGTTTGGTGACTTCCTATTTCAATTCACATCAAACTTTGGAATCTAGAACAAGAAAAAGCCACCTTAATAGGTGGTATAATCAGTGGAGTATCTTTGCTGAAAAAGTTGGGGGGGGACATGACATCTGAAGAAAAGGTGCCCCAGCAAAATTAATGGGGACAAAATGGTGTGCCATGAAAGTTGGGAGGGACAAACACCCCTGCCCCCCCTAAAATTACGCCCATGGGTATAATTGACCAGGACTGCAATTTCAGTCTCTTCTCCCTGCTCCTTACACACTTCCCACTCCACATTCTGCCTCCTCTTCATCCTCCCCTTCTGTCTTTCCTCTTCCTCCAGTTCTGTCTCTTATTTCTCTAGCCCTGCACCCATTTGGTCTGTTGCCTCCCTAAACCTCTTCTCTTTCTCATCCTCCTGTGGGTTCTGCTTTCTCTGTGCCCTACCAAATATTTCTCCTATCCCCTTCTGTTTCTTAACTTCTCTCCCATTCTGCCTGTCTCTTTTGCTGTTCTGACTCTTCTCTTACTGTTCTGACTGTGCTATCTTAGTTTCACATTCCCATACTCTATCATGTTTCAATCGTCTGTCCTGTATCATCCCCTTTAAGTTCTCTCCTCATTCGCTCTCTCACTCTGTTTCCTCCTCTCGCTCACAGTCTTTCCCTCTCAATCTATATTTGTTCCTTCCCCATTCTTGCACTATGTCTCTCCCACCCTATTCCTATTCTGCCTCACAACATCTCACCCCTCTTTGGTATCCCTCATCAAATTGTGCCTCACTCATATTCTTTTGCTGTCTAAAACTCTGCCTCCCATTATGGTTGCCTCCTTTTCGGTCTTTGACTTCTATTCTGTTTCTCGCATTGTGTCCCTTCCTCCTTTCATGTTTCAGTTCACCTTCTCAACTCCTTTGATTCTTTTTGCTTAAAATGCTTAAAATGTTACTGGTGAACACTCTAGCCCAATAAAGATAGATTTTATCAGCTCAGAACATGGCATCTCCCCTCCAATTTTTCCAACCACCTCAGAATGGTGCTGCTGAAAAGTGAAGGGGACAGTGTCACCTTCGTACACTAATTTTATCCTTAGATGAGAAATCCGGCCCACATTTGGGTTCTCTTTTGAAGAAGTTGAACCGAGCAACCAATTGAAAGTCAGCGATTGCCACAATTTATCGCTACTAACTGCTCTTCAAGATGTGGGATTCATGCCCACCCAAGCATGGTGCCTCGCCCCACCAGAGGGCATGACCCACAGTTTGAAGACCACTGCTTTACAGGCTGTTAAACATTGCTCCCATGCCCTCCCAGAACTATACACGCCACAGTCAGCACAAAATGCAGTGCTAATAACTATTTCTTTATTGACACAAAATCATGAACTTTAGGACAAATATTGGTGGTGACGTTAACACCAGTTGCCCAAACGTAAATTGAGGAACTACAGAAGAATGGTCTACATTCAATCCCATCACAATCGAAAAACTCACTGACATGCTTTAATCCCTGAAATGTACCAAGTACAATGATGCTTTGCTTCCAGACGGCATAACCAAATCACTTAGAGACAAGCACTACTTCTCTTCTGAAGCATCTCCCTCACAAGGGGCCTTGTGAAAGGGAGCATGTGAATTCTAAATGGCTTCGCTTCCGGTGGATCTGTTTGGGGATGCTTCTTTTTCTTCCACAGGGATTAGTGACTGATCACGTGGTGCAGGATGGAAAGAGGATGTTCTCCTTGTGTGGGGACATTTCACAGTAGGGACCCGTAGGAAGGCTGGTGTAGATGATTGTGGGACTTGTGATTGTTCTTTTTCGTTCCTACTGCTGTAGAGCTAATCAAGAGTTATAGGGCATGATATCTGCCGCCATGCCACTAATAGCATCCCGACTCTCTGTCACAAGATAGGAGTAATCGAAATTCCAACAGTTTTTTTGAGATCCACAAAGAAAGGGTGATAGTGTCTCAACATGTTTAACTACTAACAATATAACATTTAAAAGTGAAATTGTCTAATAAAACGAATGTAACAATCTAGAAAAGGCAAAAACGAACATTTCAGAAAACACAATGAACATGACATGATATGATATGGCATTTATAACGCGCCTATACACAAGTGTTTCAAGGCGCGACGAGGCAATGGAGGGGCAACAGATGGAGGACAGACAGCGGTCCTACTAGGCCAGGTGTCCTTCAGATCACGCAAGTGCATGCGAAGGGGAGGAGGGAAAGTGCAGGGGTGAAGGGGGAGGGGACAGTGCAGTACATGGGATAATAGAATTAATAACAATAGAAAGGTAAGGCCAATAGGTGGCAAGTGCAAGGGTAAAGGGTAAGTGCAGGCATCAGGTGTCAAGTGCTGGTAGTGGGACTGTAGGGATACAGAAAACAGTCCCCAAGTGCGGGGGTTGCCAGGAGGGCAGTGCAGGTGTATGATTGCCGGAGGAGGGGACCTGGGCACCAGAGGGTGGCCAGGTAACCCAGTGCAGTTTCAGTATCATCCAGGAAATCAGCAGGGGAGCAGAAGAGAAAAAGCAAAAGCAAAGAGAAAGGTTTTGAGGTTCTTCTGGAACCGGATATGTTTCTCCTCAAGTTTCAGGGGGGCAGGGAGACTGTTCTAGAGCGAGACCCCAGCCAAAGAAAGTGATCTACCACCAACTCGTTGCTTAGAGAAGCGACTGACCCTGAGGGAGTTGGAAGCGGGTGAGCGAAGAGCTTGAGAAGGAAGATATTTAGGAAGAGCGAGTTGAAGGTACTGAGGCCCCAGAAGGCCTTGTGGACAATGCAGAGGGTTTTGAACCTAATTCTCGCAGCAACTCGGAGCCAGTACAGAGATTTCAGTCCTGGAGAGATACGATCCCTGGGCTTGAGGCCAAGGATAAGTCTCGCAGTCTGGTTCTGGATGAGTTGCAGAGGGCGGAGAGTAGAAGCAGGTAGATTTAGAAAGAGGCTGTTGCAATAGTCCAGCCCAGAGAGAACCAGGGCTATGGAGACAGTGAGCTTCTGGGGGAAGGAGAGGAAAGTAAGAAAACCTCTGAGGAGGTGCAGCTGGTAGTGTGACTTCTTAGAGACATCAGAGATGTGAGGGGAGAAGGAGAGTGTGGAGTCGAAGATGACCCCAAGGTTTTTAGCCTCACAGGTGGGAGCAGGGAGAGGGCCAAGAGAGACCGGCCAGAGAGTGACAGGAAAGGAGGGTGTGTGTGAGTATCTCAGTCTTGCTGGCATTAAGGCAGAGATCACTGGCGGCACACCACTCCTGGATGGCAGACAGACAGTCATAGATGAGAGAGAGAGAGAGACGAGGTGGCTAAGGGTAGCCTGAAAATTAGCTGAGTGTCATCCACATAGCACTGGACGTTGGGGCAGAGCATAGCAATGCGGTGGGCAAGAAGTGCCAGGTATTGGTTGAAAAGCCAGGAGAGAGGTCAGACCCCTGGGGAACATCAGAGGTAGAGATAGAGATGGAGGAGAGGAAGGACGCGAGTTGAACCTGGGAGGGCCGATCGGAGAGAAAAGAAGTCAGCCATGCCAGGGCCTGACCGGTGATCCCCGGGTTATCATGGAGACGGTTGAGCAGAATGGCATGGTTGACCATGTTGAAGGCAGAAGTGAGATCAAGTAAGATGAGGACACAGGGGGTGTTGGAATCAAGGTTGAAGAGCAGGTCTTCACGGATGTTCAGGAGAGCAGTTTCCATGCTTCTGGCAGCTCTGAAGCCAGACTGATGGTCATGGAGACACCCAGTAGATTCAGTGTGAAGATTAAGCTGAGAGATGGCCAGCTTTTCCAGGAGTTTACCCAGGAAAGGAGTGATGGAGATTGGGCGATAGTTAGCCGGGCAGGAAGGGTTAGCAGAGGGTTTCTTAAGAAGAGGGTTCACAAGGGAGTGCTTCAGGGGGAGTGGAAGACTCCAATGGCGAAGAAGTGGTTGCAGAAATCAGCCAGGGCAGGAGCCAGGGAGTCAATGTGGTCCTTGATGGTTCTGGAGGAACAGGGGTGTACCTGTTTTGACGAGACTTTCATATATCAGACTTGTCTAGAAACCTCATCTGGGGTGAACAGGGGAAAGGCAGAGAAGGAGGGATGAGAGGTGGCCAAAAAAGAGCCAGAGGAAGAGCAGGGAACAGAAGGAGAAGGGGAGAGGGAGAGAGAGAGGACAGGATGTCCTGAGTTTAGAGATGAAATGAGAAGTCAGTGCTTTACAGAGGGCCTGGGAAGGGACAGGAGAGGTAGAGACTGAGGCAGGATTGGCCAGTTCCTTGCAGATTTTAAAGAGTTCAGCCGAATTGTTGGATGCCGCAGAGATGCGGGCTTGGATGTGAGCTCTCTTCTTAGTGTGAACAGAGAGCCGGTATTGCCTTTGGAGCAGGCGGCAGGCCAGTTTGTCAGAGGATGTACAATGCTTCAGGCGGATCCTCATAACAGGGGCAAGAACATCGAGAGTGGGCTGTGTCAGGGTGTGAGTCAGGCAAAGGGGGTGTGAAAGTGGTGGTGAAAGCCTCAACTGACACGCGCTTCATGGGTCGGATGACCGAGAAGGTGGGTGGCAATAATGGAGTTGGCTTGGCCTAAGTGGTAGAGAGGGTGAGCTCGGAGGAAAGGAGAAAGTGATCACTCCAGGAGAGAGGAGTGGTGAGAAGGATAGAGAGGGGAAGGTCTGAGGAGATCAGAACATCCAGCGTATGCCCTGCAGAGTGAGTCAGGCCAGAGGGGAGAATGGAGAGTGAGAGAGAGTCTCAAAGGTCGTGAAAGAGTCCAGAGGAAGAGAAGGAAGCATCCAGGTGGATGTTTAAGTCTCCAAGAAGGAGGAGTTGACTGGTCGAGGCCAGGAGGGAAGAGGAGAGGTCCGGCCACTCAGAGAGGAAGGAGGAGATCTTACCAGGTGGCCGATAGAAAGTAGCCACAGTAAGGGAATGGCTAGGAGAGAGAGAGAGCCTGCAGATGAGGCATTCAAAAGAGAAGTAGGCCTGCGTAGGAATGACAGAGGCAGTAATCCACTCAGGGAAGATCAGGGCTACACCCCTTCCAGAACGGTTGGGCCTGGGTGCAGAGAGGATCTTGTAGCCATCAGGGAGGAGAGTGTCAAAGCTTGTGGCGGAGTTGGCCGTGAACCATGTCTTGGTAAGACCGATAACATAGAGGTCAAATTCCTCCAGAAGGCGGCAGATGTCAGAGGAGTGTTTGACAGCTGAACAAGAGTCAAGAGTGGCAATATCGAGAAGGTTATATGTATTGAAATAGGTACAAAAATTCCTATTTACACATACCACATCTTACTCCACCAATAGGAATATTGATACATATCATAAAAGAAGGATAAGATGGTAAACTTTCTCTACTTGCACCCCTCTCTCTCCCCCATCAATTAGAAACCTCTGAAAGATTACCCAGGCACTACAAGTCTTGACAACATAGACTGCGTGCAACATTAAATTTTCAAAAAAACATTTTCCTGTTTTATTCAAAATATTTAAATGAAGAACAGAAACTAAGATGGTACCATTCAAGTAAACATTAATGATGACCTTAGAGGAGTTGAAGGAGGCCAAGAGGGCCTCCCACTGGGTGCCACCATTAATGGGCGAGGAAGAGAAGGGAGACAGCACAGAGACCATATGTAGGTAAAGCGAGGGAACGACAAAGAGGGTGTCAGTGACAGTTTGCCTGGAGGAAGCACTGGTATGGGTGTCAGCAATAGGGAGGCCTGGGTTGGAGACTAGGATGTCCTTTTTAAACTTCTTCCTACCAGATTTAGTGAGGAGAGCAGGATAGTCGATGGAGAAGCAGTTAGAAAAGATAGGAGGGACAAAGAGCACCATAGAGAAGGAGGGAGAGCAAGTGGGAAGGGATAGGGGAGAACACTAGGGAAGGACACAGGGCAGGGTGCACGCAGACGAGACTGAGGGACAAGACAGGTTGACAACTGGACAAGACGATAGGTGCTAAGAAAGTGGCAGAAGGTTCGTTGGATGGGTGCTTTAGAAGGAGGCAAGCCACAGGACAGCACTACTTTCACAATGCAGTTATTGAGTACAGGAGAAAAACACACCTAAGTTTGAGAGTCCTGAATAGTGGCGAGAAGGTCTAGGTTTCACAATGCAATTTAGAATACTTTCACAATGCAGTTATTGAGTATCCATCATTGTTGCAGGATCAGTATGGTTAGTTACGGGATAGGTGAGGGTAAGGAGGTTCAAGACGTTGCTTTAAAAAGTTCCGAAATTTTTACGGTAAGCAGGGTATGGGTTAAAGAACCATTATTTAGTCAAAAGAAATACATTAACTATTTTACAATATTTTAAATGTCAGATTATTTTTGTACCTGTAATACATTTGATTAAGTGTTAGCAGACGCTGCACATATATTAAATAAGCAATACAATATATTAAAATGAAAATAAAACCATATAGAAATAGACCATTTTAAATGTCAAAAAAATCAGTTCTGTCAAAATTCAATACTGGCAGCACATACCCTGGGATTAATCTATCTTGACAGTGCATTAAAAAGAGAAAAGACCAACATACAATATTAAAGCTGTTGGCAGTACATTCCATAGCTGAAGAGGTGTTGGCACACCAAGGTGTGCAAAGAGAAGAAGGCTTTACGAAACAACAGAGTTTTCAACCATAACACGGCTTCACTTCGGGTGAATTTAGAGCTACCCGTAATAAAGTGCCTATCAGCTAGATATAATGGCTGCAGCAGTTTTAAAGGCTTGAATGGTAGCACTAGCCAACATCCCCCCAACTCAATGTGATGATGTGCAGGCAACCAATTAAGCAATAAGCCCTGACAATCGTGGGCATTACCAAGTCAGGTACAGCACAAGATGGCCACATTGCTCACGGGAGAAGGGAACTACACATAGTCCCTTCTCCCTTTCCATGATGACCATTGCTGCAGCAGGGACGTGCTGGAACACTGAGTGATTCAGGCACTGGCAAGGGGTGAGGCATCTGCAGGTAAGTGGAGCTGCTCTTGGGGTGGTGGAAGTGGGTGAAGAGAGGCAATTTGGGGGAGGAAGGGCACCAGTGGCAGATTTAAGGCAAAGTGAACATCGGCATGCTTTTGACTTAAGAATGTATAATCTAAAACTCAATAAAAAGTCCAAAATTAGGGAATTGGCGAGATTGAATTTGAGTCCCATAGTGTATGGCTTGGAAAAGAAACGTATCATGGTTTCCTTCAAGAATCAGATCAGGCTTTACAGGCATGAAATGGCCATTAAGGATAATCAGCGGATGATGCATAATATATTGGAACATGATACTAGGAATATCTGGTCTCTCATTAGAAATTTGCATGTAACCAGTGTCTCTTGTGAACCTTCCATTCTAGCTGCTACTTGGGTTTCCTACATACGTGAAAAATGTTTATTACCAAAATCATTCCGAAATATTCCTCACGTTGAATATGCAGAATTTATTTTTGGAATGTTGTCCATGGTCAGTTGAGGATGTGATAGATGCTATCCTCAGGCTGAAAGACACTAAAGCTTCTGGCCCCGATTATATCCCGGCATGCGTACTTAAACATGACCCGTATTTTTGGGCCCCTATCCTAAAAATTAAATTTGATTCAATTTTTGCTACTAAAATAATTCCATTCACTTGGTGCTCCGCAATTATAGTCCCCATATATAAGAAGGGTCCCTCAAACGATCCCCAAAATTTGAGACCTATTGCGATTACGGATGCCTCTACTAAGGTTTTTTCTCAGCTTATTCTAAAAGAACTTCAAGAATACTTATTTCAGAATGATATTCTGTCCAAATTTCAGACTGGTTTCCGTAAGGATATGGGGTGTACCTTGAATGCCACTATTTTATCTATTCTCCAGTGTCAAACTAAAAAAAAGGGAATTGGAGCAGTCTATATGGCTGCGATAGACCTCAGTTCAGCTTTTGACACTGTTATAAGATGTCTCCTATGGAAGACTATGATCCATCTAGGGATTCCAGTACATCTGGTGGCGTTGATAGCCTTATTACACGCCAACACAAATTATATGGTTCGTGTTAATAAAATAGGAACCCTTACAGATCAAATCCCTACTGAAATTGGACTGAAACAGGGTTGCTCTATGGCCGCGATACTATTCAATATTTATCGCTCCCAAATTGAAACTCTCTGGAAAGACATAACATGCTATCCAGCTAAACTTGGACATCTCAAACTGAACTGTATTAGTTTCGCAGATGATTTATTATTCCTTGATAGAACCCCGTTTGGGTTACAGAACAAGCTGGATGCATTTCATCTTTTTGCAGAGGAACATAATTTGAAAATAAATTGGGCTAAATCTAAAATTTTGGTTTTTGCGGATGGGAAGAAAAATATCAAAAAGTATGATTGGGTAATTGGTATGGAAAAACTAAAGGTGGTTAAAGAACTGCGTTATCTTGGTTACTGTATTACTGATCTGTATTCTAAGATATGGTGGTCTAAACTGTTAAGGGAAAGAACTAAACCCTTGTTATCTCAAAAGAGCATATTATTCAGGAAATATTGCAATTATTCTCTGATACCAATCATTCAGTTTTATTTGCTGAAGATCGAACCTTGTATACTATATATCCTTGATTCGTGTATGTTCGATATGGAGGATTTTCTTGACATGATTCAAGGGCAAATGTGGAAAAAGGTTCTGGGTATTGCTAGATCTGTTCCAAATGCAATTATTCTCCATGAAATAGGATTGTTGCCATTGTCTGCTAAGTGGAATTGGAGACGTTTGAACAACTACAGAAAGATGTTAAATCCACCTAGGAACTCACTTTATGGTGATCTTGGTCAAATAATAGAACATGGTTCCTTATTGGAATTAGATAACTTTACTAAGAAAATGGATGACATTCTAGAAATCACAAATATTCCTAAAGAAGACTTTCTACTGTGTCTACCTGCAAACAAACGTAAATTCCAACTCCTGGCTTGGTGTCGGCAATCTGACCAAATTGGTAACTTTAAGATGTATAAAGAATATGTGTCATTTAGAAGGAAATTGGGGGTTTTACCTAGGTATTTGTTCCAATTTCCTAATTTTTTAGAAAGGAATTTATATATGCGGTTCCATTTGAACCAATTTCCTACTTTTGAGCAAATTCAGAGCTGGGTTGATAAAGGTGTGAAGTTTGATACACAAGGTGCAGATTGCAGATTTTGTCAAATATATGGTGTCACTGAATCACTGAAACACTTGGTAATCTATTGTAAACACTTTGATGAAGTAAGAAATAGACATCTAAGAAGCTACTTGTATTCTGATACCGAATTCTCCGAACTAACCTTATGGAATAGGTGTATGTGGGGGAACAGTTGTAAGTTACTTATCAATCTGACTAATTTTTTAAAGGTCATAATGAAAGCCATTTCTGCACAAAATGAATTAATGTAAATTGAAGTAATTTTATATTCTGTTGTCTTTTAATATGTAATGATTTGAGAATGTATACTGTTATATGTTTTCTTCTTTTAAACAAACAAAAATGTGTTACAAAATTGTAAAGTTTCTATTTTGAATCAAACACAATAAATAAAAAAATAAATTAAAAAAAGGGCCCAGTGGGCAAAAACGACAGAGGACCCCAAGTAGGTGGGTCATGGAGGCGGACTTTAGAGTGGGCGGAGTTGCACAATGATGAACTTTAGGGATACATGATTCATTTTTTTAAGTTGGGTTTTGTTACAGTTTTTTGCAGCGACAGGATACTTAGTAAACCGTGGATTCAGATGGTGCTCACAAAACACACAGTCAGATATATAACCCTCCCAGTCTCTCTTCCGACATTGGTTTCAACCTTGTCAACTGGTGTGGCTATCAAACACGTGGACCCGTTTGTCTTACATTGTACTCATTATGCAGAATGAAGTGAAATTCACTTTCATGCTTCACCTCGCTGTTTCTTTTTCCTAGCATTCATGATAAAATGCTTTTGAAATCTCTCCATTCAAAGTTTGCAAATGATAACTTTGAGCGCAAACACATCACAATGCTAAGCACACTGCCTGCTGCTGTTTACTATTTAACTTCAAAAAGTACTTCACATCTTTGTGCAGCGCCAATGGGAGGTCTGGCATGTAGGAAACCTCAAATTTATTGGTGCCTCTTGAAAAATAAGTTTGCATTTTACGGCTCAAATGCCTATATCAGGGAAAAATACTGTGGCAAACTTACGTATTGCCCGTTAGGAAAAATGGCAGCCTCCCTCTGCGCAGGGGCAATGGAGCACGGGAATAACCATGAGGTAAATCCTGCATTCCACGCTACATGGTTGGCTGGGATGACCCCTGGCCTCCCCTCCCGGTTCCTAATGATGTTTAAGTGTGCCAGCCACAGAGTGAAATATAGCAAGAGTGGAAGCCAGTTATCCTGACAAAACAGCATCACGACCATCCAAGCCGGCAATGCATGGAGCTTTGACAGGTTTCCTGAAGTCAAATGCAACAAGAAATGCTTTTATCCATCCAAGGAGAGGACATGACAGACCCTCGCCATCAAGTTTAAAGCTGTTTCATTAGTGCACTTTTACCATTCAAGATATTTTATCTTTTAACGACCCAGAGAACCACTTGACATCAAATAATGCACATTGTTGGAATACCCAAATACATCCTTCCGGGTACAGAAGGTCATCATGGCACACAGTCAGTGGGACTCTGTCCAGACCTGCACTCCAGGCCGCATGTATTCCTAGGGTTGAATGTTTTTATTCCCAACGCACTTTGCCTATAGTTTGGATAAGCAAAAATGTTTTCTAACTACATTTACACTTCTCTCTGTTCTGGGTACTGCCAGGTTTATAATAAGACCTATGCAGAACATGTTTCAATTAGCTAACGAAAACGGTTGTCAAAATGAATTCTATAAGCTCGTGCAGGAAAGTTAGCAGAGATTAGAGGCCTTTCATGTTGGATGTTCCATGTCTGTGGAGAAATGTGATCGCCCATTTGAAACATTCCCTTAAACTTTGCTTTATCTTGCCTCAATATTTCATCACGTGGAAAGAGTTATATAAGACATTAGTACCCGGCATGCGATGTCCACGGGAAATACTACACGTGGATTGGCTCTTTTCCGAGCCATACCAAACAGTATTCCCGTGGACGTATGAGCATGCCTGCCTTTGTTCCCGGCGGGGGGCGTGACAGCACCTTAGCCAATGAGGAGGCTCGAAACGAGGCAATCCCCGCTCCGAGCCTAGCCAAGGCTGGAGGCTGCCTTCGTCCCCTGCCGGGGCCTTTTCACCCGTGCATCCAGAAATTACATTAACAATGCTGTTATTTCTATAAGTTGTTTTTCCATCCACCCCCCTCTCCTGCAAACTATACCCTCCCAACCCCACTTACCTTCTTTTTTCTTTTTCTCGGGAGCGAACGCGCTGGGAACAATTCTGTTCCCAGCACGTCCACTCCCGATGGCCGCCATGGAAAGGGAAAACGGACTACGTTTTCCCTTTCCCGGCGGCCATTTTATTTGACTTTTTTTTCTGTTTCGAAATGCAGCAGCGTTTCAGAACATAAAAGAATGCCATTAGTACCCCGGTCCAACGGGTCCGGGGTACTAATGGCTATAAGACACGCGGCGGCGGCGGGCCAATACCGCTCGGGCCTGTAACTAGGGGCCCCGGGGGCTTTAACTGGGTCAGTATTGGCCCACCGCCTCGGGTCTTATTGTCACATTAAACAATCTCAAAGCAAAAGTGTCTTGGAAAATAATGTTCACTGAATCATATATTTGGGGGAAAGCAGTTTTATGCATTGAAATCGAAATTGCATAAAAATGCAAATTGATGCAAAACTAGCAAAAAGTATCCACAGTTGCTCATGTATATTTTGTGTTTTGTGCTGCACTGTATCCTCAGGGGCACTTCAGAGTGCTGATACAGCCCTAATGTTGCAGCTATCTTTAGGATTTCAGAAAGATTCACATATCAGAATACTCATATTCGGCTTCAATTCATCTGGACAAAAGCATGGCGGTCAACACATTTCAGTTTACAGGGTATCATTTGGTGTGTTAATATCTCACGCTCTGAAACACATGTTTATGAACGCGATACAAATACAATATCAATATCAATTTATTTTGTATTTATTTTAGCATTTATAGCAGTGCACCAAACCCTCGGGCATGGGGCAGTAGTTACAGTAAGTGAGAAGTGAAATACGTTTTGCAGTGAGTCCCTGTGTTCTAAACTCAATTTGGTGGGCCTTTCGGGTGTAGGGACAATCCATTACTCAGGGAGACAACCCCATTGCATTATTCCCATTGCAATATGATGTAAAATAGTGTTGTTCAGCTCACCTGTGACATTTTGGCAGCCTTGTTGCACTTGGTTCAGCAAGGAACGACGAGGGGCACAGGGGGAGGTAGATGCAAATCCTAGAGTGTTGATGTGTATAGACCGAATAACCCAAGTCTCTGAGTGGTGCTATGGCGCTATGGGGGTTGCAGTGGTGACAATCAGGTATGTATTTGATCCAAAAGGGAGAACCCACGATCTGTTAGATAAAAGTATGTGGCATAGAGTTAATGGGGGTGTGTAGAGGTGAAGGTGTGAGAAAGACAGTTCTCTGTCCATTTAATGTGATATTGTTAGTCATAAAGCTGGTGTGTGTGTGAGAGAGAGAGAGAGAGAGAGAGAGATAGAGAGAGAGAGAGAGAGAGAGAGAGAGAGAGAGAGAGAGAGAGAGAGAGAGAGAGAGAATGTGTGCGCTCGTGATGTTCCTTGGTCCTTATCAGTAGTGTAAAAGTGGCAGGAGAAGACGAAGTGAGATGGTTAGTTGGAGGAATGTGAGGGGATTTGTAATAATTAAGTTAAGACTTTTGTTATTAGAGTTTAATGCCAGACTGAACCGTTTGAGTGCCAGTCTACTGTTGATCTTGGAGTGAAGTGTTTTGTCATGCTGTTGTCCATCAGCATGTAGAGTTCATACTGTGTATGGTTCTTTTTTATGATAATTGAGAGGTGGGTTTGGGTTTGTATGGCTGATGAGCAAGGGCAGGTGAGGATGATCTGACTGAGAATAATAGCTGGAGTTTTGTGGTTGAAGTAATGTGTGCAGGCTTAGAGCATGTGTTGGAAAAGTTGAACGAAAAGGATCTAATCGGCATTTCTGCATTGTCTTTGCTCCAATAGTCCACAACTGTGGTGGTTGTTTATGTTGTAGATTTTCTATGGGGTTCTCCTTTTGGGGCTTCTCTACTTGTGTTTGTTTGTCTGATTGTTTCCGGTGTGTCTCTGGGGGTGTGGGATGGCGACTAATTCAGATTGGTCTGGTTTGCATCAATGGGTCTGGTCTTTAAGGGTGCTGTGCTAGCATGTTGTTTGTGGTGAATAGCTAGGTTCTGAGAGATTTTCTGATGATTAGATTAACCTTTGTGTTGGGACACTGTTAGGGAGAATTCTCTAAAATGGCTAATTTCCCTTACCTACTGAGTCCCTCAGCAGCTTTGCTTGATTTCTAGGATTAATTTATTTCACCTGGTAAGAGTGTGAGCCTTTTTTCCCTCTCTTACATGTGTTTTGATGTGTGTGTTTAACATTTTAGTGTTCATAGACTGTGGAGCTTCACCTACTCCATAGGCATCATCTTTTTACTCTGTTATGATTGGCTGTGTTGACTGTCCCAGCAGGACAGCCACCCTGCTGTGTGGTCGACAGCTAGGCTGGGTGAATGGGGGAAAACTGCATAAAAAGAAGGTCTCTGGGACTGAGAAGGCAGAGTCGCCACTGGATCGAGAGAACCGAAGACAAGATGACAAAAGAGGACCTCTACCACGACTGAACCTCCCGGTGAAGCCCTGCTGCGGGTCCCAATCTCCAAACTTCGACGACAGGGAATATCTGCAAGGAATCTTCTCCCCTTGAGGTGGTGGGAACAACCAGTTCGCCAAACTGCAAGCCGGGCCTCCCTCCTCTGGTCAAATTTGCTTTGCAGAGCTACAGTGAACCGGATAGCCAGGAGGAACGGAACCTGCTTGGGTTTTAAGGCGCGCACCTTTTATTCGTTGCTTTGCTCTGCTGCTGGTTTCTTCCCTGGGCAGTGCAGGACCCTCCAGTCTTCCTACTTTGTGTCAGTCCGGTAGTCGCTTCAGGAACCGTGAGTCTGCAGGACCTGCCAGGAACGCCTGCCTCAGCTACAGCCTTCTTCTTGATTTAAAGTACTGTTCAAATCCAGTCGTTCGTTCCGTCCGACCGTGGTAAAAAAGTGTTTGAAAGCTTTTGTCAATCCGAGGGCTTGTCCTTCTCGATTCTTTAAGGTAACTTTTCATCCGACCAACTTCGTTCTGAACTCTTGGCAAAGACTTAACTGCTAACTACTCTGAACTGTGTGATCCTCTGCAAAGACTTTGGTCCATTGACTTTGGCCCTAAGCCTCTTGATTTGATTTCCTCACTGTAGTTACTTTTTCTAGATTGCCCTGCTTACTTACTTGTTGGTGCTGCTCAACTTCTGTCTAACTTTGTCTTTCCCTCCATTTTTTATTACTGGAGTGCCATTTTGCTCACACTTCATTTTGAGCTTAACTTGTCCAGAAACTATTGGGTGCAGTGTAATGTATTAAGATTGTGATTTTTCAACTGCTTGATAATAGTGAAATGTTTAATAACTGATGTGTAAATAAATGTATATTCTTTTAATCAGAAACCTTGAGTCAGTGATTGTTTGAACCATAGTAATTGCTGTCCTTTGTGTAACTATTGGTACTGCTCACTTTACTCTTAAAATAAGTCTGGCTCCTCAGCCATCGCTACCACTTTACTATGTAGTACGGGCTTGTACCAAAGGTGAATTTGTACTGTCTCTTGTAGTCTTAATTGTGCGTGGTGTTCCCAAAGGGTACTGCATATGATTCTGCCAAACAGACACCTTGTAATTGAGTGAACATAACATTTCTTGTGGAAGCCTGGCACACTTTCCAAGGCACGTTGCAGGATCGAAGTAATCTGGTTGGCTTGTAGTGTATGAATTTCTTATAAGGTGATTCTAGGTCCCTGCCATGAAAGGTTTGGTGGACTGGAGAGAGGGGTTTGAATTGTATTCTAGATTTGACCCGGAGCCAGTGAAGCATTCAGAGGGCCAGATGCTGTGTTCCTGTTTTAGGAGTACGTTGGAAGTCTCAGGTAGAAGCTGCCAATGTAGTCTAGCTTGGATAATACAAGGGCATGGGCTGCCGGGCTTATGTATGGGTAGATCCGTTACTGTATGCCTTGGTGAGCAAGATAGTTCACAGTTAAAAAAATAATAATCTCTCCGCATGATGACCTTTACCTGGGGTTCAAGTGCACATAATGACCTTTACCTGGGGTTCACGGGTGAGGGTGCTGTCCATGAAGAGGTTGCTGTTTAATTGTTAAGGTATGCTGTGACTAGGCTTCCATTGCCTTTAAGTTAGTGAATTGATGTAATATTTTGAGTAATATGTGCACATGTGCACTGGTAACTTCACACAAGTATCTAATTTAGTGCATTCTTAAGACTCCCCCTTCAGAGGTCATGACCGTTCACCTCCCAAAGCTGATCTATATGCCACCTATTGTAGGGTGACACCCCTGATCCACGTAAGGAAGAGGAAGCCTTCCTAACTGACTCGAAGGCTCGAAGGGAGATGTTCCATGTATTTTATGATGTGCTGTGGCCTGGAGGGAACTATAGGATCACGCTCTTCACCAGCTGAAACATGCACTGCCAGAGCATCTTCAAGACACCATGAAAACCCCCAGAGCCCCCTTGATCAGCATCTTATTTTAATAGGATTCTACTGTGATATGGATATCTAATCCCTCTCTACAAATGCAGAGCTTTGCAATCCACCCCCGGATAGGTCTCTAATCCCTTACAGAATGAAAACGCAAGCATTATTATTTTACAGAGCTTTTGATTTTGACAAAGAACATCACCCTAGTAAAATGGACCAATCACCGTTCTCCCTGAATATGTTTATAGCTTTACTGAGGTGAAAAGGTATGTTTAAATACAGTACAATACAGTTAAACAAGGAGGTAAATAATGTAATGTGCAGGCCACTGACATTCTCTAAAGATTAAGAATGTATTACTGCACATTAGTACCTGGCGCGCATTGTACACCGGGAATACTACGTGTGGATTGGCTCTTTTCCGAGCCATACCACACAGTATTCCCGTGTACGTTAGTGCGTCCCGTGCATGCCGGGTGCTCTGTTCCCGGCGAGGGGCGTGGCAGCCCCTTTACCAATGAGGAGGCTCGAAACAGGGAAATCCCCGCTCCGAGCCTCCCCATGGCTCGAGGCTGCCTTCGTCCCCCGCTGGGGACTCAGGTAAGTTTTGTTTTTCCTCCACCCCCTCCCCAGCAAACGATCCCTTCCGGCCCTCCCAAACACACTTACTTTCTTTTTTCTACTTTTCTTGGGAGCAAACGCGCTGGAAACAGTTCTGTTCCCAGCGCGTCCGCTCCCAATGGCTGCCATGGAAAGGGAAAACGGACTACATTTTCACTTTCCCGGCTGCCATTTTTTTCATTTCTTTTTTTTTCTGTTTCGAAATGTGGCAGCGTTTCAAAACAGAAAAAAATGCTATTAGTACCCCGGTCTAATGGGACGGGGTACTAATGGCTATAAGACCCTCGGCGGCTGGCCAATACTGACCACGGTAATACCCACAGGGCTGTAGTTACAGGTCCAAGCCTCAGGTCTTATTGCCACAATAATCTGCTACCTACACGGTATATACAGCAATTGTTGCGAGATTGTCATACAAGGAACGCATGTCATTTGCAGCATTACAAACGTAGAACCTGCTCTATTTTTTTTTATTTGCATACACACTATCGATGTTTTGGAAAATATGTGCTTGTGTTAACAAATTGCAACTAAGGTCCTCATTCAGCGTTACGGTATGTAGTATTTCCCCCAGGAACACTGCCTGCAATAATGACTGTTACAGCATATGGTAATCTGAGGTGCACACGCACATTATGAGCTTAATGTCACTAGGATGATAACAATATTATACTGCATAAAATATAACTGCATGACGTCAAAATAAATGCACACAAGAGAGCAGCAGGGTACACCACTGTTGTCCTGTGGAACAAATATTGTGCAGAATGGTCTGTAATGATCCTTTTGTGCATTTGTCATCTCCATAAAAAAAGGGCTCGAGGAAAAGAACACCAGTGATGCTTACATTATTCTATTTTGCCACCAGCGTTTGGGTGGAAGTAAGATATTCAGTAACACCTCATTTTTACATGAGGCATTAAAAACCGTAATCCTGTACATTTACACATGTATTTTCAAAATCCTGCATTTGGAAAATACGCCAACTCAGTGGAGGTGGTTCTTAAACACAGATGGTGTTTCAAATATTGTCAGTTTTCATCAAACCGCTTTGTGTATGTGTACAGAGAAATAAACACTCTGAGACCCTACCCCTGCTAGCGTCTACACAGCTGTCCATGCACACCTACCCCAGTCACAATCACAAAGGCATACAAGTTCTTACTGTGACAATACTGCTTTAGACCAAAGATGTGCACGTTGATTTTTGAATACATGTGCACCACACTCACACTTTTGACACTAAACCTCCTTTAACTGCCTCACCACTCTTCTGACTCTCTGAGGAAACATGCGTGGGCATGTGTGCGTACTGTAAGTGATTTCAATCCAGCACACCCCCAAGTCAACGCCTGGCGTGTAATGTACAACTGAAATCCTTATTGATTTTTGTCTAAAAGTTCTTTTATTCTGAACGATGTACCACTCATATCACGCCCTTCTCCTGGAACCACCCCCCCTTGCCCCCGCCCGGTCAAACTGAACCAGGAATCAGGCTGGTTTGCAAAGTTAAAATATTTATTTATGTATTTACAAATTAATCACAGTATGTTTTTATGGGTACACAATGATCACCAATGGGGTGATGTAACACGGAATAATCTCTTTAATACACCAGGAGTAATAGTGAGCAAAACAATGCAGCACAGCAATGATATTTTTGTGTGTGTGTGGAGATCAAATAGCACTTTAGTTAAAGGTTCCCCCTGCACATCCCTCAACCCCCCAACAGGCAATGTAAAGAGATAAGAGGAGAGAGAGCAGGTATTCAGGAATGGCAGAATTCAACACAGAATATCAATCCCAATTTGCCCCAGCAAACACAAGAGAGAACGGGATTGATTGGCAAGCTGTCAAAATGGTTTTAAAGTTATCTTGAGAATGGATTGGGTAAAAACACTAAATATGGTTTAAATTGCTGAAATTGCTTACATTATTATGGGAGCCACTTTGGATAGTTGCACACAAATAATAGCAATGATTTGATACTAAGAAACAATGTGAAATCTTAAAATTAAGGTCAGTTGCAATCAAAAGCTGTTTTACACATGTCAGAATTTCCCTAAAACGAAATTCACAGAAAACTTTTCAGTGAGCAGTAAATGTGATTACAGGAGAACTATATGGATTTGGAATGCCGTTTTGGATGCAAATTAAAGCTGTGGATGTTAGCTACAAGCAGAATTTAGTTTCTAGCACAAAAATTAAGAAGTTATGGACGTTTTAGTGGAGGTTGTTTTTCGAGACAGGCGCAAGAATGGGAAACAGGAATGCACTTTTAAAAGACAAATGGGATTTCTTACACTAGATTATGACTATAGAAAAAGATAATGCCACACATGAATCTCCACAGTTCCTGGCCAGGGAATGCTTCACATGGTGGATACTCAATTTCTTTCTGGGATTCACTTTAGTTACTCACAACACTAATGACTTATGATTTTAGAATACAAATAAGAGAAACTCAGCGCAAGAAAAGTTCTGACAATTGAAAAATACTCCTAACAATATCAGGTTCTGAAGGCAAGATAGGGTGGGTTTAAGATAGGGCTTGGCTATGACAGTACATATACTAGTGACACAGTTCTATCTATAGATACTCACTAGATATGTTTTTTTAACAGAACCGTCAGGATTCGGGTCCATCAAGATTTCTGGCCAGGGAAGGGAATATGGTTCTGGGACAGACAGCTGGGCACACCAGACTGGACTGGGTCTGTTCACAGCACGGCACAGGATTGGATCGGTTATGCAATGGCTCTGGCCACAGCACGGCACAGGACTGGTTTGGATCTGCCCCTTTTGGTTCTGATGATAATTATTTCAGGAGGCAAGCAGTACATCACAGCCCGGCTGTATTTTGACACTCCCCTGCGGTTTCCGGGGTTGTTTCTGGTTCTGGAAATGAAGGCCTAGCTGAAAATCTTTCAGCTATGCAATTGGCCTTTCTGCTTTGCCAAGTTTCAGGAGTCTGGAGCAAGTAGGATGGATAGTTCTGCAGCAGGGTGCTGCGCCAGCTTTCGGATAGTGGGTGAATCTGTCTGTCCTTTTTCTGGCCTCTGCTGTCTCTATTTATGCTTATGATAAAGGGGGTGTGTTTGCTGTTTTAACCTAAGCTCGCCCCTTTGACAGCTCCTCAAGGTCTCCTCTCTTCCTTGATAGGAGGAGAAAAATGGGGTGTCACCTTTATGGTGTGGGTTTATGAGGCTTAGGATCCACCACTAGCTCCTTGAACACAAAATCTACTTTTGGTACAATACATATTTCCACATGTGCAACCTCTATAACAACCATATATACAGATTACATATTTTGTGTAGCAGATACTCCTCCAAGCCCCGTCGCGGTGGAATCTTGTGTCTGCTTTTCACAGAATTTCGCCCTTTTCATCCAGAACACAATGTCCAATTTAGGAGCACATTTCTACAAATGTGCGCTTTGAACATGGGCATACGTGTATAAAGTTTCATACTTCTATCAGAAATGCATTTTGTGTAATACCACATTTTCCACTCTTTTCCCAGAACATGTCACAGAATTCTGGCGCCTTTTCACCCGTGCATCCAGAAATTACATTAACAATGCTGTTATTTCTATATTTTGCACAATTTAACATAGTAAGTTATCTGTATTTAAACAAAATATTCTTTGTGAATGTTCAGCCACAGATGGCTGTTTGTCTCTGCCTCCTTCTGTCTCCTTGCAGTTCAAGAGCAGTCTCCTCCCTGTTTCTCCTGGGCAGAGGCCATTTAATACCCTTCACACTTCGCATTTCCTTTAGCTGGAGGATGTCCATTGTCTCCTTCGCCCTGCAGACCAAATTCTTCAACCACCCTATAATCATCACTTAGGTGTGATTTCCTGCTGGAGAGGAGCTGGAGGGAGAGGCCTTGCCTCTGTGAGGAAAGCAGTTATTCCAGTTTGGGTGGCTTTTAGCCAGGCTTAAATTTAAATGTTAATTCTGTTGCATTTTTCCTTAGCTTAAACAAACTTTGATTTCAAACTAGCAGCTAGAACACTTATTCCAGATTTTAAACCATGGGCTCAAACAATTCCAACATAGGTTACTCTCAATAACAGGCCTCTTAGCTTGCAAACATTTGATTTCAGTTTATACAGGTTTAAAGTTTATCATGCAGGCTTCTGACAGCTGTCATTCAGGTGGCCGAGGGTACTGCGCCCAGATTTTGACAGATTCCACAGGCAAGCAACTTTTGCTGTGGATGTTTCTTTGATATTTTCAGCTTTTCAGGACATTGTAAGTTCACAATGATTTCTTGAACTAATTGAATTGTAGCACCCAGCAAGAATTTTGGATGTTTAAGGGTGTTTTGTGCCGGCATTCTGCAGTTTCAGCAACAAAGAAAAAAAAGGATTTAAAGCAAGATTTTGGGTTTCCTTTAGCAGAGAACTGCTTTTCCCTCTGTACTCCAGTTTCACATGTTGTGGAGCCCAGTGAAATATTTCAGGAGTGGGATCTCTGTTCCACCACTGACAGCCCGTGTGGGAGATTGGGCAGCTATCTTTGTGCGCTTTGCAAAGTGCAATTTTCAGAGGTTTTGGCGTGCACAAGGGTTTTGCGGCCATTTTGATATTTCTGGCACCATCAGAACATAGTGATGCCGCATGGCAGAGCAAAAGTGAGTTAAGACATCCCACAATAAACAGGCACGAGTTGTGGAAACAGAATAATAATATGAGGCCGGGAAGCCCAAAAAGAAACACACCAACAAAGGTTACAAAGAAACATACTAGTGCTTTATTCAAAAGCTACAACAGTTACCAAAGTCAATTGACAAACGGATAGCTATTCGGCTCTCAGAGTAACGTAACGAACTTCAACGAGGGTTCGATATGTTAGTGAAAGAGACCGTACATTGGAATACTTGGGTCTTTTATACTCTTTATCCAGCCCTTTGCCAACCCTCTCGCGGGTTAACCATTCTAGGAGTCGGGCCTATGGGTCCCTTGCCAGGTCAATCCTATAATATATGCATTTTGATTAGTTTCGCTGATATAATTGTACATTTACACATAGGTCAACAGTAGGACAAGGTCGCAGTTCGCGACCCCGACAAGTGGCCTGCAGGCATATTAATTATTCATGTGTACGGAGGTCACAGCGGCCAGAATCTTACTCGGAATGTCATTCGGCCTCCATTTTGATGTTCAGGGTGACTTCCATATAACAAGAGAACCTAAAATGGCGGCTAAATCCAAGATGGCGACTTACATTACTTTCTCTAAGGTCAAGACCTTGCCTTGGAGTTTGTTCGCATATGATGTTTAGACAACTTGGCGTAGGCCAATACACACACAATTGTTGCGATAGGAGGTATAATATTATAAACCCTCCTTTTGGCCTATGCCAAGTGCTAATATCATTTCTAATACCTCTGTAAATAACTCCATGCATTGTCGTCCATACATCCTGAATCATTATCTGTAATGTCTATAGCCATTAGGTCATTCATCAGGACTTCATGTAACACAAACTCTTTAGATGCTGTATCTGGGGCATACATTTTGTGCCCTAATGTGCTCACTGCTTGAGCACAACATCCCCCTAGCATTGCACATACACTAGGTAGACATTGTAAACAGCAACAAAGGAATAGCAGGATTCCCAAAATAACCATGTTAACAGAAAGCACCATCCAACCCCAGGATCGTAGAGAATCCCAGAACCAGGCGCTAATATTCCAATCTTCCACAGGAACATGCACTTCAGAACTAAGGATGTGCAAGTTCTGTAATGCTTTGAAAATTGTCAGTGAGGAATCTGGTACGAAAACACAGCAAGCGGACCCCACTAATTTGCATACTCCACCACGTTCTGCCAGGATGACATCTAATGCCATCCGATTTTGGAGTGCTACCAATCTTATTGCTTTTTGTTCTAGTGTCATATTGTAGAGTATATCCGTGGTCCGGTTGATGGTTCTCTCTAATATTTTCGGAATTCGCTATCTGTCCCCAAAATGGCACAACTGATTTTGCTACAACTCCCAATACTTGCCCAGGGGTATCTCCGTTCTCGTCCCGCCATGGGCGAGCCTTAGAAACCTCCAAAGTACTAGCTATGAATACCCCAGGTAACAGGATTCCTAAATAACAGGTTCCCTGCCAATCCTTGGGCAACCAGGGAAATGCTGAACTACCACAAACAAAATAGACAGGCCCCTCTACATACAGAGGCCTGTTCTCTCCGGTCAAATTTACAATGTTCACACAACCTTCAAAATCTCCCATTGACCGAGTGCCATTTCTTTGTACACAGAAGGGGACTAAATCGGGGCTATGATTAATAGAGTAGGAAGGAGGCACGGCGTCCTTATTGCCTATCGGAGCCATTTTAAAGGAAATTAGAGTTTGAAAAGGAAGAGATAGTTTATCAGACGGCCTAATAGAAGCAACGTTAGGTTTACTTCTAAATGCAAAAAGCGAGCATCCCAGGGGAGTCAATTCACGTTTCTCAAAATCATTTAAATTAGTTCCATCAAAGTTCCCTGAGATGCTATCATTCCAACGGCCAAAGAATCGTGCTCTAAGAGAGGCATAGCAAGCAGTTGTTAAAGGTAAAGGGCGAATATACCATCCGAGCCCCTTGTTCCCATGTTGCGGTAAATGGGTACAAATCCAGCAATTACTCTTATTAAAAATGGCATGCGTTGAATTCATTATTATCATTAAAGTGTTATTATGGTACTTTCGTCTATGCTGGGAGTCTCTAGGTGACAGAGTGTGAAGGTGTACAGAGGGAGTCAAAGCAGTAGGTACAATCTCAATTGGCAGTAGAGGTTTTAGAGGGTAAATTTCTTCGAAGTACCAAAGTCCCACAGCAGTAACTATACAAATTCCAATTATTATTAACACAACACAGCAACACGTTTTCGGGGCCCAGGCACATTGTTCGTTGTCTGAGTTGGTCACCCCCTTATTTACAAGTCCAATGTGAACAGCAGCGGTGGAGGTGGCAGGCATCGTAGTTTCTCAATCGACGACCCCAATGTTCGTTGCTGGCGACACTACGGTCGCGCGACTTCTTAGTCCTTCCCCAACCCTAGCCAGCAGAATCCCTTTTTTCAACAAAAACTTCCTTTTGCAAGAGAAAAGACTCTCAATAACTTTTTCTTTCCAGATGCACAGGCAAAACCCGTGCCGTAGTTCTATCTTCTTCATCGAAGGTCGTACCTGGTGGTACCCAGTACTGTTTGATCCGGAAATAAGGTACCGTCACTTCCTGAGGGAAGCAACATATCGGAGGCGAGGGAAGTCGCAGAACTTGAAACAGTGTTTTCCGGAAGTGACTTTTTCAAAGAATGCGGAGACGAAATGGACTGTTCCCCAAGCTCCACGGGCTCAGAGGAATTCTCCAACACACTCACAGTGCTATTTGCTACTCCAGGATCAGAGATTGTAGCATCAGCGAGGGGTTCTGCTTCTTCTGTAACGTGTGGCGTCGGGTGAGGAAGTTTCTTGACATGCATTGTGTGGATCCAATGCTTCTTTCCAGCCACCCGCACTGCTGTTTGGGTGACCAACAGTACCTGGTGGGGTCCCCGCCAGCGAGACGCGAGACAGGAAGACCTTTCGTAGGCCTTCACTAGGACCCAACTTCCAGGCTGAATATCGTTTCCTGGGCCCGTAAACCGTACAGGTAAAGCTGATTGGACCTGATGATAAATGAGATACAGATTTTTAGTCAACTGGTTACAGTCGTCTACAAGCAATACATTTTCTACCTCCCTCAATGCTTTGGGCTTCGGAAGATCCCAAATGTTAGCAGGTCTCCCCATCACTACCTCAAATGGAGAGAGCCCAGTCTTAGTTTGAGGTGTGGTACGCATGGCTAACAAAACAATAGGTAAGGCATCTGGCCATTTCAATTTGGTGCCGGCACATGTTTTTGCAAGCTTATTCTTTAGGATACCGTTATGTCTCTCTACCAACCCAGCACTTTGAGGGTGTCTAGCCTAGTGAAATCACTTTTCAATGTGTAACGCTGTGCATATCTGCAAAATTACTGCTGCAACAAAATGGGGACCATTGTCCGACCAAATTATCCTTGGAAGTCCAAACCGTGGAAAGAATTCTTTTACCATAGTCTTTGCAGTGGTCATGGCAGTAGCATCCTTAACGGGAAAAGCCTCAACCCATTTACTAAAAGCACAAATAATCACAAGAACATATTTTAGATTGTTACACCGTTCCATCTCAATAAAATCAAAGTGGATGACCTCGAAGGGAACAGAAGGGGGCCCAAAGCTACCCCTTGGAGTTATTGTCCCCTTCCCCACATTGTGCTGTAAGCAAATCATACAATTCTGAACATGTCGCTGTGCAATCTTCAAACTTTTATCATTCACCCAGACTTGTTGTAACATTTTCTTGATCTGTTGAGCACACACATGCGTAGGACCGTGTGCCATCGTAACCATCGCCAGCACATATGAATCACCTTTTAGATTCTTCTATTGTGGCATCAGTTTGGATATCTCGCACAGACCCAATACCCTCATCCATTACATAGGCATCTTTTGTTTCCCTTAGAGCATACATGTCTGCGCTAAGGTCTGTGGCCGTTTGCCTGGCTATCTGGTCAGCAAAAGTGTTTCCTTTTCCCACATCATCTATGACCTTACGATGTGCTGCACATTTCATGATCGCTAACTGCCTAGGGAGTGAGAGTGCTGAAAGCAATTGCACTATCAGGGGACCATGCTGAATCTTGGTCCCATGTGAGGTTAGGAACCCTCTTTCGGACCAGAGCCTCCCAAAGTTGTGAGCCACCTCAAAGGCGTACTGGCTATCACTATATATGTTTACTGTATGCCCTTCGGAGAGTTCACAAGCTCAGGTCAACGCTATAATCTCTGCGGCATGCGTGGAGTTATGCGGAATTCTCTTTGTTTCAACAACCATACTCAACGTAGTAACTGCGTAGGCAGCTGTAGATGTACCATCTGGGAGTTTGAAGCAGGAGCCGTCACAAAACAGCTCCCCTTCCGCATTATCCAACGGAGTATCTATAAGGTCTATTCTGCCCTTCGTTTCCTGTTCACTAGTATACAGGCAGTCATGTAATTCTTCGTCACCGCAAGCAGTATTTTGCGGGAGAGGTAGGAGTTCAGCCGGATTAAGAACACAACACCTCGTAATTTGAATGTGAGGGGCAAACAGAATTAATTCATACCTTGTCAGCCGTGCAGAGGTGAGGTGTTGTGTTTGGGTTTTATTCAATAGGACATCTACAGAGTGAGGTACCATCAAAATTAAATCATGGCCTAGGACCATTCCCTCACTCTGTTTTACAGACGCGGCAGCAGCAGCAACAGCTCGCAAACATCTTGGCAAAGCGCATGCGACAGGGTCAAGGGCGGAAGAGTAGTAGCCGCACGGCCTATTCTTCCCTCTGTGTTCCTGTGTTAACACAGCCAATGCACATCCATCACATTCATGCACAAACAACACAAAGGCCTTGTCATAATTTGGAGTACCCAGAACCGGTGCAGAGCATAACGTGGTTTTGAGAAGCTCAAATGATCGTTGATGTTCCGATTTCCATGGCAGCGGCAGAGAAATGCCCTTCTTTGTCAAAGCCAACATCGGTTTTATCACTAGTGAAAAGTTCGGGATCCACAACCTACAGTAAGAAGCCATACCTATTAAGGCTCTGACATCCTTCTGTGTATTTGGAACAGACATGCCAGAAATGAGTTTTATTCTTTCAGGTGTCAATCTTCTCCCCTCCTTTGACAGGAGGTTGCCTAAATAGGCAACCTCCTGACAACAATATTGAAATGTTTTGAGCGAAGCTTTATGACCGTTTTCAGCCAGATGAATAAGCAACAATACAGTGCCTTCTTTACAAGCACTTTCAGAATCTGCAGCTAAAAGTAAGTCATCGACATACTGAAGCAATGTACAAGTAGGTGGCAATTCAAGGGTATCAAGCTGCTCTTTCAAAGCCCTACTATAAATGCTTGGACTTTCAGTATATCCTTGAGGTGCACGATTAAATGTGAACGAACGTCCTCCCAAGGTGAACGCGAACAAATATCTACTCTCCTTGTGTATAGGAATGCTAAAGAAAGCATTCTTTAGATCCACAACACTAAAGTGTGTAGCTGTAGCAGGGATCATTGTTAGTATCGTTGTTACATCAGGCAAAATTGGAAATTGTGGGGCGACAACTTTGTTAATAGCACGTAGGTCAATTATAAAACGGTATGGGATTGCATTGTCACCTTTCTTGTATACAGGCAAAATCGGGCTATTACATAAACTACCTGCAATCTCTTCAATCACTCCTCGATGCACAAAATCGGAGACAATGCACTTCAAAGCACGCTCGCCCTCAACTGATATTTTATATTGTGGAATGCGCGGTAGTTTAACTCCATGTTTCAAAACTATTTTAACGGGCTCAATCTGTAGCACCCCGACATCATTGTCGTCAACCGCCAACAAACATTCCGGAACAACACTAAACTCAGGAGGCAATGGTCGAGTCAAAAACGGAGAATTGGGAAGTTGCTGTGGGGAAACCGTCAGTCGCACTCCCTCAGAGGAACAATGAATTACTGCATTCAGTTTCTTTAACAAATTTAACCCCAGCAAATTCTCTTCACAGTTCGAAGTCAGGAGGAAGGGACAATGGTCCATGAAGGGACCCAAAGAAACAGACACCGGCAAAGAAACCGGGCAAGCAATTGGTATGCCAGAAAACCCTACAGAAACATTTGTTTGCCCTGACAGTGGAATGTTTGGAACCCGGGAATGAACAATGGAGCACTTCTGTGCTAAAGTGTCTATCAAAAACTTATGTTTCCTATTCCCCACTAACAATTCAACGTAGGGACGTTTCTGATTAACGGGAATAGGTGAAGGTTCCAAACCCTGCTTCGGGCAGTCCTAACGAAATAAAATGTCATCGGAAGGAAGCTCTTCAGAAAGGTAGGCGGCAGAAGGGTGATCAAATATGTTTCTTGTGTCCACACTCGAAGTCCGATTTTCCCGTGAAAAAGGTTGCTGAGGATCTTGCGAGAACTGACCTCTATCGGGGCCCCCCACTCCGGGGCGACCTCTAGGTCGTCTACCCATACTCCCAAATGCGTTGTTTGACCTCTGTCGAAGGACGGGGCACTGTGCTCGCCAATGACCTTCCTGGCGGCAATAGGCACATTGATTAACATTCACAGGACCCAAAGGAGCGTTTCCTTTTGGGACATACTGACCTCTGGTCTGTGAAGTACCTCCTCTGGGATTTCTAACAATTTGTTGTAACAATACTTTAGTCTTCAAATCTCCTTTCCTCTTCTCTATTTTCTCTTTTTCATTATTAACACGGTTCTCATAATACTGAGCCATGTGCAAAACTTCAGATTGGGATTTCGCCTGCCAAGCGCTCTCAGAGGACATAATCTGTGAATGGATGTCGGGCAACAATCCACGTACAAATTTGTCCACAAACAACCTTTTCCCAGACTCTGTGCCCAAGTCCTGTCCACTGAAGTCAGAGAATACCTGTTCGAATCTATTAAAGAATTTGGTGGCACCTTCAGTTTTTCCTTGAACACAAGCCCTAAGCTTGTCCCAAATAATTCTTTTCTCAGGAATTATGGTTTTCAATTCTGCGACAATTCTATCAGGCAAAGTAAGTATTACCTGAGGTGGTTTCTCACTAGCTGGTCTTTCCCCATCAAACCTAGTCATGTTAGCCCACGTATCTCCCAACCCTGGCACATCGTCTATTGTTCGAACCTGCTTCCATAAATCTACGGGCAGGAGTACAGGGAATAGCAAGTCAATATCACTTAAGGTGAACACAGAGGACTGCAAAACGGACTCTATCTCTTTGTAGAATCCTGTCGGGTTTTTCCTAATATCGGGAATTGATTGTCTAATAGTGTTCACTTCCTGTCGTGAAAACGGGACGTGAACAAATTGCGATACATAATGTGCAGGGATGTCCACAGCGGGTGCACCAGTCCCAGCGTTAGCGGGGATCTCAACCTTTGGGACAAATGTCGGAGGAAACTCTCTCATAGGCAACTGAGATATAGGTAACTCTGACCGCTTACTAAGCAACAGAGCCAGGTCGAGCGCTAAGGCAGCTGAAGAAGTGTCGGGCAAAAAAGCCCTCTTACAAATACCCAATAACTCTATAGGACAACTAACCTTCTTCCTTACACATTCATCCTGCAGGTACTGTTCCATTACCTGAATCACCTTCCTCTGCATTTCTTCTGTATACTGACTATATGTGTCATATACTTCATCCGGCGGTATCGATGAATCCGAGATCCATCGAATCGCATCTTTGGTACAAATTCGTACTTCCTCAGATGCCGATCTACGACACGGAAGGAACCGTTTCTGCACATACATACTGTCGTCTTCACCATCCTCATCCTGTAATTTTTCAAAGTCCCTTCTATACTCAAACAATCTCTCAACATGACCATGTACTTTCTCCTCTGTGTCCCTCGAAAGCGCTAAAGTATTTAGATCCCTCACCCGTTGTGGGAGATCGTATTATGTAATCTACCCCACATTACACATAAATGAGTCCCCAAACCTTCGATAAAAACATTTTTCTCGGGAAAATTAACCATATTTGATAATGTGGAAAAAACGTTAGCTTGATCACCTCTCTCCATACAGTGCTTAGCCCATGCAAATAATTCTCGTTTCTTGTCTGCAGAAACAGTATTTCGAGTGACAATCTTTGACCCCGCACCCTGATCAACTTCAGTCAATACAGAACCACTCGGGAGCGGAGGTGTGAGCAAATTCAATGAGGGTGCAACTATCGGCGCAAGAGGAAGGGGTGGTAGGATAGGTGGAGGAACAACAACTAGAGGAATAGGAACAGTAGGTTGTACAGGGGGAACAGGAATAACAACAGGAATGGGCTAAGCACCAGGGAGAGGATCATACGGAGGTGGCGCAGAGGCACCAGGCCTGCGTTCGTTTAACAATTTTTCAATAAATTCTTCAGAAGCATGAACATCTTTAGAGGGATACATTTTCTGGATACCGAGTGAGAAAGCCCTATCCATATTTTTGACTGACTCCGAATGTTTTTCCTTATCATATAACAGCGCATTTTCGGCATTTGTTTTATGACGGCCTGCATGTTTATCCCTACTTTTAAGCTGCTGCAACGCTTCTTTTTTCCAATTCTGCAAAACATCAAATGCTGCAGGTCTGGCCTTCTTTTTTAGCAAGACCGATTCTAGGTATTCAATACGGGGGATCTCGAAACTACCATTGATTGGCCACTGAAATTCGGAGGCATGTCTGGTTTGTCTGTGCCAAATATCATTAAATACTATACTTCCAATGCCATACTTACAGTACGTAGTACATGCCGGCGACCCCTCCTGTGGTGCCGGGCGGCTAAATTCCAAAGATTGTCGATCGCTGCGGAACAGAGCCCTAAAGAAGCTAGACAATTTCCCAAGCATTTCTCAAAAAATTGGTGTTACCTGGTCAATAATTGTGTCTGCAGATACAATACGCCAAATTCAAATTGTCAGGGTTAAATTAAGAGTCGGGTCACGACTGCACCTGACCAAACCTAAGGAGGACCGTACGGTTTACCAAAGAACTTACCTAACGAATTTTACCTTGTGTTTGGTGGTTTCGACAAATCTGCCCGCCTCAAAAATGGACCCTCGTCAAGATGCCGTGTCTGTCATGATCACTGCTTCAAAGAAGTCAGGAACAGCCCAACGTCCTTGGAAGCAGGCCCGTAACCGTTATCTTAGGCACCAGCCGGTCCCCACTGGGACCTTTTGGACCTTGTCCTAGCGCCGGTGGCACCAGGCTCATCAAAGCCATCGGATCCCGGCACTGGAAGCGCCAGGCTCATAATATGTATGAAGATGCTTGGGTGGACTTACCTGCATCAGGCCATGCTGCTTACTTACCAGCCACATAGGAATCCTCTGTGAACAGGAACTACTTTCTTACCTGGGTGGGGCAAGCTCCACTCCCTGGATACAACACGGGAACTCTTCTGGAACTGGAACTCTTTTCTTACCTAGGCGGGGCCGTGGCGGAAGACGCCTCATCACTCCAAGGCTATTTAAACCACACCCGATTGAACAAACGTGCTTCGCGTTATTCTGCATCTGCAGCAGAACGCTCACCGAGTCTGTTCCAGCCTTTCTTCCTTCCGATCCTGAACCTGCAAGAACAATACTTACCACTCCTGTATCCAGTATTCAACAGCACCTGCAAAGACAAGAAAGAACAGGTTAGCACGGCAACCTTTACACGCAGCGCTTTCCTCACCTGATCCATCGGCAGCGAACATTTCTTCACGCTGCACCTCCGCCTGTGAAGACAAAAGCATTGTTATTACTTACCGGCACTCCGCGAATTCTGGATTTCTTCAACGCTGCAACCCAGCATCTGAAAGACAAACGAAGAGACATTAGACAGGTATTTACTCACATCCATCGCGCTCGCCACAATAGAACGCCTGCAAATACTCTGGCGTTTTCCAGCATCTCTTCAGCACGAACTCACAGCTGCAAGGGAAAAAAGACAGTTAGAGCGCTTGCATTTACTTACGCATGTCCAAGCGCTTCATTCCAAGGCTCTGGCTCCAACTTCGGCTCTCTTCACACCATCTCCTATCTCAAGAGCCCTGCAAGACAAATAGGAAAAAGCATTATACAGAGTCCTGTTCTATATTAACGTGCCCACGCACCTAAAGACTATAAGGACTAAAAAGGTGTCCGGAAACTCACCGCTCGTGCAGTTAACGACGGTAGCGATCCTCTGATGTCAAGAGGCCTATGTTTCACCAGTGAAGGAACTGGCAACGGCACCCTGCACCAGACGCAGATGGAGAGTCCAGCATTCACCTATCTAAGGTGAGCACGTTGACCTGGGGGCTCTACGGAGAAGCTAGGAAGAGAGAGAGAGAGGGACATTCAACAACCCGGATCATTAACCCCCATATTCTTTCACCTGCAGAAATCTCACTCTTCGAGTTCGACACACAGTGCGAAGAGGTTCGGCCCCAGAAGCAAATCGAGTCCTGCACATCACTTTTCGGGTCACAGACACCTTCCTGCCAAGACCAGCGCCTCCGTGGGAATCAGGTGAGCGTTACAGTGTCAGACCACACGACTATCTCCAAGGATCGGATCGTGCAGCGCTGCCGAGGTATCGCGTCTCGTTCGGTCGGGCCCGTAGTATCACACCGTCCGATCCCGGTTCGATAGTCTGCGTCAACCTTCAATGATCCTGCATCAATCTTGAGGGTCCCTATTCGGGCGCCAACTGTGGAAACAGAATAATAATATGAGGCCGGGAAGCCCAAAAAGAAACACACCAACACAGGTTACAAAGAAACATACAAGTGCTTTATTCAAAAGCTACAACAGTTACCAAAGTCAATTGACAAACGAATAGCTATTCGGCTCTCAGAGTAACGTAACAAACTTCAACGAGGGTTCGATATGTTAGTGAGAGAGACCGTACATTGGAATACTTGGGTCTTTTATACTCTTTATCCAGCCCTTGGCCAACCCTTTCGCGGGTTAACCATTCTAGGAGTCGGGCCTATGGGTTCCTTGCCAGGTCAATCCTATAATATATGCATTTTGATTAGTTTCGCTGATATAGTTGTACATTTACACATAGGTCAACAGTAGGACAAGGTCTCAGTTCGCGACCCCGACAAGTGGCCTGCAGGCATATTAATTATTCATGTGTACAGAGGTCACAGCGGCCAGAATCTTACTCGGAATGTCATTCGGCCTCCATTTTGATGTTCAGGGAGACTTCCATATAACAAGAGAACCTAAAATGGCGGCTAAATCCAAGATGGTGACTTACATTACTTTCTCTAAGGTCAAGACCTTGCCGTGGAGTTTGTTCGCATATGATGTTTAGACAACTTGGCGTAGGCCAATACACACATAATTGTTGCGATAGGAGGTATAATATTGTTTCAATTCCGACAGAGTTCGCATTAATACGCACAGATACACACACATGTTTTGAGTAGATTGCATGGCCCACTGCCTTTGATCACACAGCCCTCTTCATTAGCAAACCCTCAGCTGCAAGCGGCCTATCTGCTACTGACAATGTTCTGTGAGATAATCACCAGACCCAACCCATTGATGTTTCTCGAATCAACTGTTCATTTAAGACAGGTAAAAAATCCTGAGATTTGCTATTGCATGTGTCAAGTATATTTGTCATTTGAGGCCATTGAAGTTAGTCTTAGTCTTAGGGGAAGCCATGTTCGGTCTGTCCTATAGGGCAATGCCAATGCCTGAAGTGCCAGTCCATTATTCTAGGATGGGCCTGTTTTTTTTTTTTTGTTTACAGAATGGGCAGCTTTTTTGGGCCAGAGTGGGCCAGTTTCATAAGTTACTACAGTAGTTTTAACCAATATTACTAAGCAAATATGTTTTTCAAACGCACTTTTAGCAACGTATTCTATCAAACTCTGCCGCCACATCGCCCCCAGGACAGCACTAAACATTCTGTTCTGGATAGTAATGAAATGTAATGTGTGATATGGAGACACTTTTTCAGTTTGACACCTGCTAGTTAACAGATGCATCTTCATCAATTACACCTTTGTCAGCTTTGTTATGATGTACACATCTATAATTCCTGAAGGAAGACCCAGTAGATCATCAGTTCAAGTGTGGCTTTACCACTGGTAAGCTTGCAGGATCAAATCCCTTTATTGGCATGAGCATACTCAAACTGGTAAGTTGACCCGTGTGTTGGGAGGGGATATGTGAGCCGTTAATTTTGAACTTGTTCTACTGTTATAAAATATCTTTATTTCCAACACAAATGGCTCTGAGAGAAGCACCTTTTTTATTCCAACCGGCATTGCTAGTTTCCAGATGCATCTTCACCTATTACACCTTTGACGGCATGTCCTCATGCACAAAGCTATGCTTTCTGAGAGGAGACCCAGTGGCTCAGAAGTTAGGGCATGTCTTTAACAATGGCATCTTTGCAAATTGAAGTCACCTCATTGACATGAAAATACTCAAACTGTTAAGTTGAACCATTGGTAGGAAATCAATAAAATGTGATTTTTTTAACTATTATAAAAATATAGTTTTATCTTTATTTCCATTACAAATGGCTCAGAGAGAGACATCATCTTTGTTTATGCCAACCGACATTGCTAGTTCCCAGATGCATCTCCTTCCATTATACCCTTGCTCCCCCCAACAACCCGCCAAATGTCATAATGCAAAATGCCATGATTTTGGAGAGGAGAACCATGGTTAAGAGGTTACAGCATGGGTACAATGATAAGGCTGTGTGTTCAATTCCCTTCATTGGTGTGAAAATATTCAAACTGGTAAGTTGAGCTGTGCTTTGGGACAAAATAATTAAAATGTTACATTTTCATTGTTTATCTGTATTACAAAATGCTCAGAGAGAAAGACCTGCACCTTTGTTTATTCCACCTGGAAGCTAGTTCCCAGCTGCATCTTCATCCATTACACCTTTGGCCACCATGCCATAATGTAAAAAGCTGTGCTTTCTGAAGGGAAACATAGTGGCTCAGATTATAGCAAATGCAGGCTCATACTGGCCAATAGGGCAATAGGGCAGTCCCCGAAAAGTCAGTCCATGATTCTAGGATGGCCCAATTTATTTGACAGAATGGACCTATTTTTTGGCCAGAGTAGGCCAGTTGCTTACGTTTCTACACTAGTTTTAACCAATGTTACTAAGCAAATATGTTTTTTTTCAAAAACAGTATTTGCAGAATTTTACCAAACCAAAGCTTGGATATTACTTGGTCTGTTCTAGATAGTAATGAATTGTAATGTGTGATTCTGGGACACATTTGCATTGGTGCCTGGACCGATTTTATGCCCCAGCCCAACCCTGCTAGAAGCTGTAGCTGTTGGTAGTAAATGAAGGGTCGCTGCGCTACCATTGTTTTGCTTTTGGCTACTGGTCATTTTGCATGCTGGGCTCACATAAATCCCTGTTTCTAATGATGTAATACAAGTCCAAATCATGTGGAGTAGTCCTTTTGGACTCAAGGGTGATATTTAAGAAAACACTCACTGAGTTGCTGCACCTTGGCTGCCAAATAACAAAGTGTACAAGCACAGTTGGCAAGCAATGGTTGCAGAAGTTTGAAAATGTACTTTTACTTCTACCCAGTGTTTAGTGGGGACTAACTGGCTGAGCACTTTTAGAAGCCAAAGGTAATGTTCTAATTTGATGGCACACAGCATAAACTCCTCCATCATTTCTCTGAACTCAAGTCAGTGTCAGCCATTTCTCCTTAAGTTATGGGCAATTGAAGTCTGAGACACTGACCAGAATCAGGATTCTGGTGAAGTTTCCAGGGTAGATATATCCCAGACATCGTAATATGTGGACAAACTATCCTTGTATTGGAATTTTAGAAACCGTTACAGGGAATTTTTAGACAGCGTGAATTATAGATTACATACTCAGGGCCCTTTTCGGTACTTAAGACCTATTCTGAATGTGGTGCATTCTTCAGAAGTAGGAAGGAATGTGCCACTTTCGGAATACATGTGGCGGTTGCAAGGATGGGTTGGAAACCAACCTAGCAACTGCCACATTCATAAACTGGCTTTTTGGAAGCCTATTCATGTGGTGCTCCTCCAGTTTAATATGTGCGCTAAACTAGCTCACATTTACGGTACCGTTTTGGTGCCGTTAAAATGGAGGAGTGCCACAAGAAGCCTTGTTTGGTGTAAATGGAAGTGTCCATACACCTGTGTTTTATATGGACACTTTCATGTACACCAAAGCAAGCAGCATCAACGTTGCTGCAACGTTGAAGCTGCTTGATTTGGTGTACATGAGAGTGTTCATATACAACACACGGGTGTATATGAACACTTTTATTTACACCAAACCGAGCAGCTTCAATGTTGCATCCTGCAACGTTGAAGCTGCTCGCTTTGGTGTAAATGAAAGTGTTCATATACACCGCACGAGTGTATATGAACACTTTAATTTGCACCAAAGCGAGTAGCTTCAACGTGCAACGTTGAAGCTGCTCGCTTCACATGAAAGTGTTCATAGGCACTGCACGGGTGTATAGGAACACTTTTATTTAAACCAACGCGAGCAGCTTCAACGTTGCATTCTGCAACATTGAAGCTGCTGGCTTTGGTGTAAATGAAAGTGTTCATATACACTCGTGCGGTGTATATGAACACTTTAATTTACACCAAAGCCAGCAGCTTCAACGTTACAGGATGCAACGTTGAAGCTGCTCGCTTCAAATGAAAGTGTTCATATACACCACACGGGTGTATATGAACACTTTCCTATACACCAAAGTAAGCAGCTTCAACATCCTGTTGAAGATGCTCACTTTGGTGTATAGGAACTGTGTTCTCAGCAGCATTTTTGTAAAAATAACAAATATAGCGTTATTTTACAAAAATGCTGCCGAGATTGGATTGCGCCCATAAACCCTTCAAACAGGCGCAATCCACATAAATCACTGTCATGCTCTCTGAGGAGGCCCAGGCCCACTTGAGAATAGCAGAGGAGCCTGGGTGTCCTCTTTTGCTGCAGTGAATCGTGCTGTTTAGCACCTTCACTGCGCCAAAATGAGAATATGGGCTTGAGTCAGTATCTAGGTTCTGAGCCTGGCACATTTGAAGTTAAATGAGAATCCATAAACGTCAGAAGTCTCAAGACCTATATTGGGTATATTGGATATATTTGGAAGTCTTATGAAATAACCCAAGCAACCTTGCAACATGAGGATTGACGACATAGAATATTCTCAAACGATGCAAGCCATTGATCATAATAATTGCCAGACTTATTTCCTCCAGTTTTTGGGCTCAAGAGAAAGGTGTCTTGTAAATTGTATTCTTCCATTGACTTTTCACCTCTACAGAACAACAAAATAGCCCTTCCCTCCACTCTGAGGTTAATTTTTCCATTCAGATGCTAACAGTTAAAGGGGTCCGTTTTTGGTTGTACATGTTACATAAACAATAGCTTTATTTGTCCGGAATATTTTTGTTGTCATATCACATTGATAGCCTTTGTCAATATCAATGCTCATTTTAAGCACCGGTTTGTTTTTTGCAACTAGCGTTTTTGCTACGGATCTATTCATTGCAATTATTATCTTGGTGTGAGCATTTTTGTGGCAAAATGAGAGATACCCGTAAATCTGTGAAAATTGAATTTGACACCAGAATGCACTCTATTTAATTGTGTACTAATTAGATGTTCACATCTTACTGAAGATCAAAAAGGACATTCCATAGTTGAGAACAGTTCTTGGTAAATGTAAAGTGATACAATGTAATGAGATGTAAGTGTTCTTGTATTGCAACCTGCTGACACTTTTGCTGGCTTTGCTGTATGTGGCTCTGTAAGTAAGAGTGGGTCATGAGGTCATTAGTTGGACAGTGTTAGAGGCAGATGTGAAACCTGTGGTGTTGAAAGGTGCAGGTTGAGGTCCCCAGTTCCTGTGTGCTTATCTGCTTTCTATGGAGCTCATGTTGCACATTGTGTAATGTAAGTGAAACGTGTAAAAGATTTGCATAAGGCTTTTATGCATTTCCTTTATGTTATGCAACATTTTAAATAATTTGCATAGCAGAGAGGAGGGGTGGAATGCAACTTCTCCCGCCTCACTTTCTCTCTACCATACAAAATGCTGGGGAGCTATGGAACCCTTTGCCTTTATCTGGTAGCATAAAGCAGGCAGACATCATAGGGATCCAGTGTACAGGCTGCAAGCATGCTTGCATGGTAGGCAGCATGTACAATTAATTAAATGCTGCTTACCATGTACATGGCAGACAGCATTTATAATTACAATTAAATGCTGCCTACCATGAGTGCATGGTAGGCAGTATTTACTCATTTGCACAGCAGAGTGCAAATGTTTAGGGCAAAAGGAGGCGCCCTGCACATTTTCACTCCACCATGCAAATGACCAACATTTGTTGGCGTGGAGACATCTACACGTATCTCCCCGCCGGCAAATCACTCTTTCGAGTAACATGAGCTCCTATGTGTTTGACAGAGACACTGGGAGTATGTTTTCCATTTGGAAGAGTCCACAATCTGCACCACTGGTGAAAGCGGCCTCAGGCAGTGCATCCACCGTGTCTGCAAGAACCATGACCTCCACCACAACGACTGGCACAGCAGCAACGAGGGACAGCGCTTCTCAAGGTGCCTCAGCAAGGAGCCTACAAACTCTGGTTATGACCATAGGCACGCCACTGAAACACACTCATCAGGTTCCTGGTGTGCCTGCTCTATTGGGGGATGGGATTCTAGAAGTGCTGATACAGGGCTATGAGACTTTCCTTAATGGCTTGATTCGATCATGCTGGTTCTGTGGGTTGCTTTTGGAGCGTGGCAAGATGCTGCTTCAAAATGTGGCAGCTTTTGCCCGTGAACACATCAAGAAACACCACCATGAAGAGTACCGGACAAGGAGGAATGAGAAGCGACACATCAGGCAGATGAGTGCCCCACTCCTGGCTGACAGTCAGCTGAGAAGAAGAGATAAACAGGACCAGTAGGAGCAGGATGATTAAGGAGCCGTGCAGCAAGCAGATGAGTGCCCCAACCCAGCCGACACTTATCAGAGTAGAGCAGAAGGACAGGACAGTACAAGCCGCATGCTGCCTAGACACATATATATACACACACACACACACTTTCCCAACTAACCACCACTTTGTCTTTTGTTTTCTTCCCAGAGCCAGTGTGAGGCAGCATTGGCAGGGCAATTTGTGGTGATGGGGCCCCATCAGAAGACAAGGAAGCAGCAGACCAGCATTCCAGTCTTTCTTGACTGTCTTTCTTGACTGTTTTTTATACTCTCTCTCTCTCTATTTGTCATTTACTAACACATACATACACACAGCACACCTAACCTGGCACTGGGTAATCTGCTTCCCCATGTTCTCTCATTTTTAAGTGTTAATTGTGTGCTGCCAAATTGCCTGCCCTCTCCATTGTTAGCTTGTTCTCCCCTCTATGACTTGTACAGACTCTGTAGCTTCTTGAAGGTCCATGCTTAAAACATTCCCTCCTAATAATAATTATAATGATAACCAGGCATCATATATATTTAGAGATGTACATGCCACCAGACTGATCAAGACAGATGCATATTGAAATTTAGATCAGTGGGTGCAGCAGTCAAATTGCTACCTTTACCAACAGTGACGTTGTGTCCCAGCAACTGTCAAGAAGGCACAGGTGACCTTTGAGCCTGCTCTATGCCACAGAAGGGCTGGCATGTAATGGTCAGTATAGTGGGTACAGCAAAGTACCTGTGTGTACTATAATTGTGTCATCGAGCATTAGAAAAGGGGGTCTGATTAGCAGACCTCCCTTTCAAAAGACAAAGTACCTGCATAATTTTGTATAAAAATAAAAAAAGCTAGGGTTTTCACACCTACCCCTAATATAAAGCAGAAGGGGGCAAAGATCACTAATACGGGTTCCATCCTGCTTTTTCATAAAATCACAAGAGCATTTTGAAAACATAAAAATGATAAAAGATATTATTATATGGCAAATGTGTCTGTGATAAAATGGTTAATGCTTAAATCACTAAGCACACAATGCACACTGTGCTTGCCACTCATTGTTTCCCCCCGCCAACATTCACACTAACATTAAAGTGTTTTACCATTGAAGCATGTATACTGATTTGGACAGCAAGGATAAAATGTTTGTGGCCTCAGTCACTCCATTGGGTTCCATGAGCCATCCGGACATAATATTTCCTTTCCCACACACAGAAAGGTTAGGATGGCTGTTCACTTGCTCATTTCCCATTGCCAAGACATCCGAGGGAATTATTTATTTTGGATGGTCCCTTACACCAGACCATTGACCCCAATTCACTGACTGATGTCACAGCCTTGTTATCCTTGCATCCAAACCCTGAAGCTCTCCAACCACGCCTGCCCTATGAAAAAATCTGGAGCTGTTGGCAAGATTCTCCACATTTGCTGGAGCTATCTAGTCATCACTTCACCTTGGGATGCTTCAGTAGTCATGCTTAAACACCTCAGATGTCATTGGAATGGTGACAAATGTAGCCTTGGCACTCAATGAATAAACCGAGTTTGTCAAGCTGGCACACTGCTCAAATCATTGCTACCCTGTCTCTGTTCAAAACAATGGCAAATTGTGTCAAAGACTTGCAAATCTGCACACATTATCATTGTCTTGATATCCTCCTCTGTTGGTATAGTTGAACATTGAATTGCTTTTGGAATTTGCTTTTCGGGCTCGTTTAAGACGCAGTATTTTGTTTTAGCCCACATCATTTTACCTTACTTTTCCTTCTCCTTTTGCTAATAATTATTATCTCATGGTTATATATGAATCCTGTGGCTACTTCTACCAAGTGTGAAACTTCAATAAAAAAAAGTTTAAAACATGAATTAAAAATATTTTTGAAGACACTCCTTTGGTGGCAACTAGGTGTCACCCTCCTTCATTCTGAATAATTTTATGGCCAAATGTCACCAACTATTTTTTGGAAGCGATTTCAGGATTGATGGCCTCTCATGTCCACAGCTTTTTGTGGCATCAGCTGTTGTGCTTTGACACTAGCGCCTTGAATCTGGCTGGCTTTAGTTTTGGACAAATTCTTCCTCCTTTTTCATTTCAGATGTGAGTACTTCTACTGTGTTTCTCTATAAAAGCTCCATAATGTGTTCACGCCCATTCCTATCATGCTGGCTCAACATGCATCTGAGCTGCCATTCTCCAGGATTTTGACTTAAATGGATCCGTTTTGTGCCAAACATTCTTCCCAGTGACGGGCACCAAAAGTGCGCCTAATCTTTCTGAGAGCCTTCGTTATATGAGCTGCACTTCCAGTTAGGAGCTCCGCCTTTTCTTGGATCTGGGTAGCCCTTGCTCATTCCATTTTCAATTGGCGTCTTTGCTAAAGGTAAACGGGTAGCATGATCACTCTTCTCACACAACTGCTACTTCTACACTACACGACTTTGGGCCAATGGCCACTGCACCCCAAACAAATAAACACCACAGAGTCTCGCCCCTTGATGCTCTACCAGAAGCCACTAAAGGTTCCTTCCGCAAAAGGTAAAACGTGTAATCTTCTGGGAGTCATCACAGCGCCCAGGCAAGCCAAACACACCTCAGGCTCTTAGACCAGCTGGAACTGTTTTTACACCAATAAAACACAGTTGTATATATGCCTTTGATGTAACAACACAATATCAAAGAGAAAAACCCTTACCAAATCAAGGCACATTCTTTCAAAAGTTAGCTGATTTTCTATTTCTAGCGATGCTTTAAAATGGCTTTCCACTATTGAGTACAGTATGATGAATTGATCATAATATGAATTATGAATAAAATAACACCCACAGCACGCCATTATTGATAACACATTTAACGGATTGTAGGTTTCAATGAGCTACTTTGATCATTCATTGCACTGTTTTTTGGGAAAATAAACCCTTGCTTGTTTTATTTCACAGTATGCTTCCCTCTTCAAAGTGCGGCCTTCCTATTTCAAAGAGTTAATTTTACAAATGCACACATGCCTTTTCTAGACCTTTACTGAAAAGGAACATTATTGGAGAAGGTCAGAAAGGAGGAAAGGAGTAGGCAACAAGAGACAGTAGCATTCAGCATAGGCTCAGTTTCAAAGAAAAAACGATTGATTATGCTGACTTAAATACCGATGGGGCTGATTCACTAAGCTCAGCAAAATAGTGTAAGGAAAACAAAATGTACTAAGCTCAAAAGAATAGTGTAAGTAGGACTTAAGCCATGTTTTGGTGTAAGTGTAACTTACACTAATTTGTTAGCTTAGTAAATCAGCCCCTTGATGTGTTCAAGAAGGAACAGGTGACTTGCTCGTGCCAGTCTACACCTGCCTTCACGAAGCTCCATTATACAGGAGATTAAGGTAAATCATAGATCTGTTACTGAACTCTGTATTACTCTGACTTTACAAACATGCAATGGTAAGACACAGGGGAGTTGCTAGGTCTGGAAAAGACCTGGGGCTAAGCTGATGTCGGAACTGTTGGGACTGGGGGCTAGCTAGTCTTTTGGCTGTAGCTACTGGGATTCTATCCGGGGCTACAACCAAAAGATCAGGGGCTATAGCCCCCTTAGCCCCCCCTAGCAACGCCCCTGGTAAGACATGCTCACTTCTTAAGGAGACCTTTATGAAATCTGCGTGTGATGTGTGTTTGTGATTCATGATACCAACCCTCATCTGTTAGGACTGCAATAAAGAAAGCTCAATTGGTTAGCGCAACTGCGCGTCCTGCCAATTACAAGTTCAGGAGCTTGCAGGTAAGCTCAGCATTTTATCTTCCAGGGTTGCCCAAAAGAAGTAACACTGTTGTGCGTGACAGTGGCAACTTTTAACTTAGTAATTATGTGCATGTTGATGAGCTCCCTGAGCCTGCCCCTTTTTGCATACTTCATGACAGTGTGTGTGCTGTCGATTTGCAGCACCACATTTGTTGAAATTGATTTTGCATGTGTTTTTACACAATAAGTATAGAAGAGCACAGCATTATTAAGTCGCTTCTGAAAAGCCAGGTTGATGACTCATTGTGTTGCACCATTCCCGATGAAGTTAAATACCAAAGAGGTGTGAAATTCCTTTACTCAATGCTTGCAAGTCTCCAAATCATATTAAACATACCTTTGCATGATGCTGTACTAGGATTTATTGCAAGTCTTCCAGGTGATAGCCATTGCAGCAAAGTTGTGAATGTTACTGTTGTATAAACGTATTATCTGTACCTGACAAATCATATGCAAAGCAGCATCTCCATGAATCTCTCGCCCTCTCTGCACTTTCCCTCTCTCTGTCTCAGTCTCTGCCTCTGTTTCTTTCCATGTGGGGGACAGTGAGGTTGTCAGGTGTGTGTTTGCTAGAGCCACCCCAGTGGCCGTTGACAGCTGAATGACCAGAGGGAAAGACAGATATCTTGGGGGGTGAGGAGGAGGGGGGTTCTCTGGGGGATGCTGTTTGATTTTTGTAACAACTATAAAATGAAATTATTTAATTGTACCATTTTAAACTGTCTCTTTTAAAAACGTTACCATTTTAATTTCCAATGATAGTTCCCAGTATATATTTTAGTCATTACATAGTTACACTTGATTTACTGAGCAAAGCGCATTACCAAAATCTAGAATAACCATATCAGTTATTATCTTATAGAAAGTTATAATTCCAGGACAGGCACTATTAAACTCATATCGTATTTCGGACATTGGGTGAATAATGCAAGTGAGGGCCCAGCATATATTGTATAAAATCCCAAAGCATTTTGGGAACATAAGAATGACCACAGGGTTTTATATTTGACAAGCATACAACCCTTTCTCACAAAATACAGTATACACACACTGGGGTTGGTGCTTATTTTTAACAACACTCACCCTAACATTCAAATGTTTTGAACATTGCACCCTATATACTGATTTAGAAGGACTCCAGGATTTGGTTGTGAGGACAGAATGCCTATGACATCAGTCACCCCTGAGCTGCCTGGAGTTAGGACCAAAGGTCGTTTTTCTGCCAATCCACCATGGACTATGAAGTGCCCAGTCACCAAATGTGCTCCACTCTCTTCACATGTATGTCCACAGTCTGTATTGGCATTGCCAATGCAAGCTTATGGCATTGGCAGTAATAGGGTCAGCTTTATTCTATCAGCAAAAACAGCACATGCAGCAGAAGTTCAAATACGACTCAAGAAAGGTACCGGTTGTGCATCAACAGAGCAAGTTTCTACACAGAAAGGGCAGGCAACAGATAACAGAGCTTATGTCAGTCTCCCACTGGACAGCAGGGGCGTTGCTAGGGGGGCAAGGGGGCTATAGCCCCTGATCTTTTGGTTGTAGCCCCGGATAGAATCTCAGGCTAGCCCCCAGTCCCAACAGTTCCGACATCAGCCTAGCCCCGGGTCTTTTCCAGACCTAGCAACACCCCTGCTGGACAGGGAAAGCAAGGCAGGGGCAATCAAAGCTTTCTACATAGAAACAGTTCAGGCACCGCATGGGCAGGTGCACTGCAAGACTGCAAGATTCACTTCTCTTCCCTTGTCTTCTCTTCTCTTTTCACACACGCTCACACACACACACACACACACAGTATGCACTTCCCTCGCAACCACACCAGACACCAGACCTACTTGGGGAATGGTCAGCACGATGTTCCCTCCGAAAAAGAACAGGAATGTACACAGAATGTGCAGCACAGAATATCCTCCCAAATAAGATTGGCACAGCATGGGCGTAACGAGTGCAATATTACATCAGAAAGGAGCAGTAGCAGAAGTGTGAGTGTAAGCATCGCGCACAGCGCAAGAGAGCAGCATGAGCTGGGCTCGTCTAAGCATCTCTTTAAAAAACTACAAATACGGAATGGACAAGGCCAGTCCAAGCTTCCTTCACAAAAAGGATCAGCACAATCAGGGCAAACAACAGTCTCCAGCTCAAAGAGGTGGAAGTGCAGTGGGGATAGGCCAGTTCAAGCTTCCTTCACAAAAAGAATCAGCACAATCAGAGCACACAACAGTCTCCAGCCCAAAGAGGTGGAAGTGCAGTGGGGATAGGCCAGTTCAAGCTTCCTTCACAAAAAGAATCAGCACAATCAGGGAAAACAACAGGCTCCATCCCAAGGAGGTGGAAGTGCAGTGGGGATAGGCCAGTTCAAGCTTCCTTCACAAAAAGAATCAGCACAATCAGGGAAAACAACAGGCTCCATCCCAAGGAGATGGAAGTGCAGTGGGGATAGGCCAGTTCAAGCTTCCTTCACAAAAAGAATCAGCACAATCAGGGAAAACAACAGGCTCCATCCCAAGGAGATGGAAGTGCAGTGGGGATAGGCCAGTTCAAGCTTTCTTCATAGAGTAATTAAGTATTGACAGGGCTAGTGATACTCAACCCATTTCTATGGACTGACCCTCAGTTAAATCCTGTTCCCATACATCATGGGTAAGAATTAAGATGCACCTTTATCATTGCACTACCACGCGTCTTTCATAATTATTTAGTAATCAAAAGGGTAACATCAGCATGCACTTCTTTTGCAGGCTGGCATGCACTCTTGCTTTTTACATAGTTTTCCAACGGTAACCGCATAGCTAATTTTGTCCCATTTTTTCATGTGTACTAGGATCGTAGTTACACCTTTTTCTTTACTTACAACTTTCTGGTTACTCTTTTTATAGTCATAGTTCCACAACCTGACCTCTTGACTTATACACTATCTTCAAGAGGAATCTCCTTGGTGTTTTTAGGTAGTTCTCTCGATGTTTTTTTTCTGTTTGACTCTATTGCATTTACAGTCACACTCTGACAAGGTGTATGCTACACATTTCCCGCTAGCAGTGGATTACACTACACAGTGTGCTATCTTGGTTAAGGGTTTCTGTCCCTTGAGATAACTATGTTATTCCACATGGTTGGGAGTGACCTCTTGACCTATTTGATCTATCTTGGTACTATATAACTATCATTTAAAAATAATATGATCTAGGCAACGTATGATGGATGTTCTATTGGACATTTAGTACTTTTAATTATGTGTATGCCCTGAGGATAGATATATGAATTAATATGCTGTCATCATTTGAAATTGCCTATACTCTTGAAGAGCGCAGTCATGCATTGTACTGACAGACTGTCCAAATGATATTGTAGATGAATGAAATGCACCTGATGAAGGGAACCTGAATCCCAAAACGCGTTGTGCTGACTACTTCAAATCCAAAGAACATTTTTCACACTGAATTGACGTGGAATTGTTTTATTGCTATCACAGAGATATGTAGTAAAATGATGTATACTTATTTTGGAAGTTACATACTGCTCATCGAATCTTGGCTGATCTTTTCAGCATTAAGGTGTACAGGGGACGGGAGTGTCCGATACTCTTGGACACTTTCCAGGGGCTTTAAGTTTCCAACCTCGTGTCAAGGTTGTGTTACCTCCTCAGCATCCACATTTCTATAAATTACAGTTTACCGTTTTGTATTCGTTCTACACAGAAGGTGTGCACACATACTACTTGGATACTGGGTTTAGGTACATCACAGTTACCATCAAAGAGGCACACCAGTGGCTGAGGAGGAAGAGCTATCTCCACTGCTACTGATCACTTCCAGAACCCCCACCCATTAGCACTGTGTTTGCAGACAGGACCAAATCCGATCAAAGAATCCCACCCCGTCCTCCTCGCATTTCTTACAGACATTCTCATGTTAATTGTCAAAGTGGGCCTTTCTCACAGGGGTCATATAGGACTGTTGTATAATCTTATATTGTATAAGTTTAACTCTTGCATTCACTGCAACTTAACGAGGATATGCACATATTCGGCTCCACAGTCTGCCTTCCAGAGTGATCTGTAGATCTCACTGCCATTTAGATTTAGCACTTACACGACATTCAGGTGAGTGACACTGCAATAATTTATAAAGCGTTGAGACTATGGGCCTCATTAGGACCCTGGCGGTATGGAGTGAACGGCGCCGTAAAAGGTGCCGGCGCCATTCACTCCGTACCGCCGCATTACGAGTTCCCCTCACGGGACACGGTAAGCATGCCTGGGAAAACCATGCTTGCTTACCCGGTCCCGCGAGGGGAAGAGGGAGCAAACTGTCGGGGTGATTCTCCCGGGGTCGGCTGGGCCGTCCGCGGACCTCCGGGCTGGGAGGCCCCAACTCCTCCAGTGTTCCCAAAAATGAGTATGAGACACACACAAGAAGCAAGGTGGTTCTGCTGTTTATTAAAACAACGGCAGGGATGGGTCTAGGATCGTACGCGTCCATCCAGACTCTCAAAATTCGTTGGGCTCCCAGGCCCTTTTTGCCTCAGTATGACGCGCTACTTGCGTCACCTGGGAAAGTTAGCGAAAAACCTATCACCACTCCGGATTGGCTCCTCGAGTGGTAGGGTTAGTATAGCATACATATAGAGAACAGTATTAGTGGTTGCGGATGAGTCAGGTGGTATACTTAGGTTGTCCCTTCTGTTAGATACTTGAAAATTATTACACAAAGACCCCTAATGATTGGCTAATGTTAGTGGCGTCAGTGATGAATGCCCCCATGTTCTGATTGGTCCAACCACGAACCCCTTAAGTCTGGGACCATCGTTGTTCCCAGCTCGCGGTGTACCTGTCACTAGCAACAATGTGTAACTATGTGTTCGTGCAGACAATGTGCGGATTTGCTCATAGGCTTGAGAGCAGACCATTCCCATCGCTGTAGGTGTCCATCGGGTCATTTCATTGTTGCAACCTGTGTCCCAGACGTGGGACCCAGGCGACTTCTCCCTCGTGGGTCTGGCACCCTGTCAGGTTGGCTTGGTCACGTGTGGCGAGGTCGTGGCTGGGGCAGAATTCTGCACATTTAAAGTTGTATTTTGCTTCTGTGTGCGTGGCTTTGCTTACAGGTGTGACCTTGGTGCCGGCTGGTAGCATACGAGTTGCAACATCACCCCCTTGGCAGTGAGCTCTCGCTGGGTTCGTTCTGCGGGATCAGCACTTGTACTCTCGCTCATTCAGTGTTCATGGCGGCTCTTGCTTGCAGCCTACTTGGGCCTGGTTCATGGGTGGGGATGTGTAATGCACGGCACCTGTGTTGCGGTGTGACATGGCTTCATAGGCAGTATTACGTCTTTGTTATATGCTCATCACGATGCGAGGGGTTGGAGAAGCGTCAGCAAGCGTATACGCGAGTGCTTTATGCGTCTTGCGTTTCTGCATTACGGAAAACCTATGTGAAAAATAATAAAGATGCACGTCAGTGGGTGTATCCGTCACCTACGTCATAGCACTGAATATATTCTTCGTGTGGGTTGGTGCGTGAGTGTCCAGTGTGCATGGTGGCACGTGTGTTCTTGGCAGTTGGCTAGGTCGTCATGGCATCTCTAGCGATGTGGGTGCTTGTTGTTGAGGTCTTAGTCGAGTTCATCCATGCCGCAGGTGTCGGCTTGAGTAGGGCAGGCTGGTGGGTATATCCTTATGTTCTTGAACCAGGGTATTTGGTCGTCTGGTAGATAGACAAATTCATCTCGTGGCGGGTGTCTGGGCCGCGATCCTCTAGGCCATGGTCGCGAGGAGATTGGGGGGAGCTTTTTCTCCCATTCTCTCACTTCAAAACAACGGGCCATCTCGTAATGGCCCGTTGTTTGCTCTCTCTCCCATTCCTATTCAGCCCTATGGGGGCTGAAATGGGAATGGGGAAGGACATGTCCGGGTCCTTCGAGGGCAGAATTACCGGGCCTTCCGAACTTGGAATGGCCCGGTAAGTCCTCATTCCGAAGACCCGGACCCCGACGCGATTTCAGTGGCAGCCATGCCGCCAATAACGGCATGGTTACCGCCAAACTCGTAATAAGGGCCAATATGTCTACACCCAGCTGACAGCCCTATATACTTCAGCAGGTGGGATGTCTCTGGCTCGTATGGGAAACCAAGGTCCAATTTACGAAAGGTTTTTCTCATTCATTGATACTGGAAGGTGGGGCCAATCCCTACCCACCTTGTCAACGAATTGCTGCTGCGGAACAAACGCTCCCCCAGGCTACAAGTCTCCCAGGTGCTTAATACCCAGCCTAGTCCAAGAATCTGCTATCCACCTATCACATGTGGACTTCAATACTGAGATTGAAACACTGGAGCATATGGAGTTTTAACTCCCGTATTGCAAAGAAGTCTAGCCGAGGCATCCAGAGTATAGCTCACCGTTTATCACGGGAAATCAGCAGCGACTGTAGGGTGTATGGGTGTACCGAGACACGCTCTGCTCAGATATGTGGATGTGGAGGGTTACTAGTCATCCAGTAGGATGCAAAGTGGGCCTGGGCTGCTAGGTGCATAGCTCCATATCTGGAGCAGTGTGGCTGCCTTGTTCAAATGGACTAGTAAGAACTTCCCACCAAATGTGGGGAGTTTTAAGGTGTCAGACCAGCTGTAATAATAGGTAATGAAACTGCTGAAAAATTCCCTACCCAGACATACCGGGATGTTTTGGAATAAGTTCAGCATTTTGGGGGGATTCTAACTTTAGTGAGGGAGAACCTGCCCCAGATTTAGAGGAGTAACAATGTCCACCGTGCCACCATATGTGTCAATGCTGTTAATACAGCCCAGTGTTTCTCCACCAGGATTCATGTGTGATCACGATTAAGCAGTACGGCCAGGTGACGCACTGACGATTCCTCCCACTGATAAGCTCTGACATCTGGTGGGAAGCCATGTTCTCATTCAGTGGAAACAGGGTCAACCCCGACTATGACCCAAACTGAGTCACCTCATACGTCAGCAGCTGCAGCTTGATTGTGGGCTTTCTGATATACAGTAAAATATCATCCGCGTACAGGGAAACAATTTCCCACCTGCTCCTAATTGCCAGACCCCTTTCCTCCTGGAGTCACCGTAGCCTAATCGCCAAAGGCTCCATTGCAATGGCAAATATAAGAGGTGAGAACAGTCAACCCTGTCTGATGCCTCTCCCAAGAGTGAATAGCATTATTGCAGTACCTATCACGAGGACTGCAGCATATATCAGTTGTGCACTCTTCAGGAAGTAGCCCAATAGACCAATTGCCTCCAAAACTGAAAACAGATATCTCCAGGAAAAGGAGTCATGTGCTTTTTCAGCATCGAACAAGGCAGCTACAGCTTGAACTTGAAGGTTAATCTGTGCTAGGATAGTGAACAGTCTCCTCAAGTTTAGAGCTGTAGATCTGCCCAGAAGTAATCCAGACTAATCCAAGTGAATGTAAGGGGCAACTATGCTGTATAAGATGTGTTGCCAACACCTTTGCAAATATCTTTGTGTCCAGGTTAAGAAGCGAGATGGGCCAATAAGTGGCACATGGGCCGGATTTTTATCTGGTTTTAAAATTGGGGTAATCAGGGCTTCATTTAGTGACAAAGGCAAGGATCCCTCCGCATAGGCCTCCTCCTAGACCATTACCTGATACGGCACAAGTTGAGGTGCAAACTCTTTATAGAATTCAGCACTCAGACCATCTGAACCAGGGGACTTGGCCGTAGGGAGTTCCCTATTGGCTACCATTATTTTTTCAGTCATGGCTGGGGAATGCAGAACCTCTACGGCCTCTGAAGCCAACCTCTCGTGATGGACCTCTTGCACATAAGCCTGCAGGTCCACCACCCCTACCGTTTCTTTCCGCACATATAATCCAGCGTAGTATGCATGCAATGTTAGTAAGATTTTGTCTGTGGAGGTTTGCAGCAACCTGTCCCCATTCTCAAGTACAGCCATGTTCATATTGCCCTTTTGCCCCCATTTTAGTCATGTTAATGGCTGCCCATGCCAATCTATTTCCTCATATTCATGGGCCAGTACCGGACCATCAAGAAATCAAATCTATCTGTTCGCCTCCTGTCTAAACTGGTCTAGTTGATCCTTAAGCGGCACACGAAGTGCCCTATCCGATGTATTTGCAAACTGTAACTCAAAAACCTTTATCTCTTTCTCTAAAGTCGTAGTTTCAGATGCACCACCCACAGTGCTGCCAACTCGATACCCATACATATAACCCTTACATACAGCTTAATGACTTCCCATACCAAGGCCATCCTTGGCATAGAACCCACATTTTCCTCAAAAATGTTGAAATGTCGAACTCAAGTCCAACAACCAGAGCTGAGGGCTTTAATCTCCATAAATGCCTCCTTGGCACTGCTGCATCAAATACCAGCGTCCAGCACAACCTGGGGAATGGTTTGGCATCGTTCTGGGTGATATGAAGCTGGATTGGGTTTTTCTGATCAGTACCGGGCTTGATAAAATCAGGTCAATGCACAAGTACATATTATGTACCGAATAGTAGAAGGAGAAGCCTGATTTTCCCTTATCAAGTGTTAGCAATATATCTTAAAAATTAAAAAGGGACATAGCCACACAGATCTCCCTTGCCTCAGCCATCAGAGATCTAGGTTTAATACTGGACTTGTACTTATCGATGTCCAGTATTGTATTAAAATCCCCCACCCACACTAGCTGTGTGTCCACATACTTCACAGTTTTGTTAGCCAGCAACGAAAAGAATTGAGGGTTATCAACATTAGGGGTCTAAATATTAACAAATGTAACCTGGACACCAAACAAGACACCACTCAAGAAGATATAGTGCCCCCAAGATCAGGCTCAGAGGACTCCAAGATAAATAGAAGAGTCTTATTAACCAGCGTTATTACTGTCCTTGAATTAGATGAATATGATGTGTAAATTCGTGAGGGTCCCCAAGACATATCAAAGGATATGGGTCCAAGACCTGACTAATGAGATTCCTGGATAAAGATTATTTTAGCTTGCTGCCTCTCACAGTAGGCTTGAATCTTCTTGGCCTTTATGATGTTATTGAGACTTGGACATTCCAGCTTAGAATCGTACATTTCTCACCCATACTTTTGAACTGTCATGCAAATATTCACAGATGTGCCAGAGCAGCAGGGACCCCCCACTCCTAGCCTCAAATCTCATCTAGTATCCCATACTATGACCATTTCGCTTAACACCCACAACCAAACACTGAACAACCGCTTCTCAACCACAAACAACCCTGCCTCTCACCCCCCCATCCTCACGGTCCTCCCCGACTAGCAGTGAAGTTCACACCCCAAAACATTCTTGGCTATCGCCTGAGGGTACCAAGAGAGCGAACCCACCGGCCTGACTAAAGGCACAGGCATCCACAGCTAGATAAAAACTTAAATCAGAAACTTGGGCTGATACATTACATTCCTGAAAAGGGAAAAGTAGCAGTTAACACACACTGGCGGCAGCCAGTAAAGTTGTAATACAGGGATCAAACAGCAATTGTGCATAACCGCCAACTAAGATTCAAGGTCTCATAGAGGTGCCTCCTCCCTGCCCTCCCCTCCTGAGGATGAGGGCGTTGACTCCAAAAAAGAGTGCACCTCTTCAGGCTTCAAGAAAAAATGTGTTTTGAAGTTCCACACCACTCATGATATATTTAATACCCCTGTCTCTCGGTCTTTTATTGGCCGACAGAAAGGTCTGGCTACCATTTTGGGTGGCTAAAGTTAAGTCAGGATAAAATGATATTTGTGCCTCTTAATATTGCAGTTCTCCCAGTTCCCAAGCTCCATGCAGCATTGTGTCCCTGTTGTAGTAGTTAAGCAGGTAGACTATTACATATGTAGGGTATTTACCCAGCTTCAGGCTGGGTCCAACAGCCTGTGGGCCCTCTTCACTAAGAACTAAAGAGACACTGAGGGAGCCAGTAATATGTCCCTAATAAAAGACTCCATAAACATCTCCATATTGGCAGACATAATCAACTCCAGGAGGCCCACCACCCTCACATTATTTCTGCAGGATCATGCCTCCAAGTCTTCACTCCTAGACTGCACCTCCTTCATCTCCATTTGTAGCTTATGTACATCTTGTCTTGTATTGGCGGTCTCATCTTCAAGGTGACTGATCCTAGTTTCAGCCTCCGTTATGTAGCCTCTTTCTTTGTTGATCCTATGCTGTATGAGGTCCACCTTACACACCAGACTATCAAGTTTGAAAATAATGCAGTCAAATCTGCTTTCATTTTCTCCAAGATTTGTTACGCTCACCTGATATCCCTGCGGGCGTCTGGAAGGCTCTGAGATCTGGAACCGTGGATGCATTGTTGCCCAGTGCGGAATAATGAATCTTAGTTATTTATAGGGTGAGCTATTCGTCCTGCGTTTCTTGTGCAGGGGCGCGTAACGTTTGTTGGCGAGCCCGAGTTGCTTCACTGGTGCAGTTCGCCTTCCTTGGGCCCAGGCCTACTGTGACCCCGAATCTGCTGGTAGGCAGGTAGGTTTGTTAATTGTAAGTCTTTGTTCTGTTTATGGTGGGAATTCATTAATGTCTTCATCTCCTTCTTTTCAGGTGCAAAGGTCTTGATGCTGGCGTGCCAGATGGAGAGGCACGTTTTCTAGGTAAGAGAAAGCGTGAAGCGCAGCGCCTTTATTGTCTTTTAAAGCTAACCTGTGTTTTCTTCTTCTTCTCCTCACAGGCCGCTATGGTGCTGCGAGTGGACCTGAATATGTCTCTTTTCCCATTGCAGATGTTGCTGTGGTGCTCCAGTTGGAAGCGTGGCGTAGCGCAATGGAATTCGATGTGTAGAAAGCGCGCATTCTAATATTGTTTTTCCCTTTCTCGTTATTGCAGGTCGCAATGTTTGAACAGCAGCTGTGGTAGCGGTTCGCCGGAAGTCCTTAAGCTAGTACTCACAGGTGAGTGATGTTTCTTCTTCTCTCGGTTTCCACAGATTGCAGCCCATTTGAGATACTGAGTGCTGTATGGTGTTTTCTCAGGTAAGACAGAATAATCTTGTTCTTGTTCTTGCAGGATTGCAGGAAGATGCTGAAGACGGTGAGCGTCAAGCTGCAGGTTGCAGAATAACTCGAAGCGTGTTCTGCAGTCAGGGTGTGGTTTATATAGCCCAGGTAAAGTAGTACCAGGGAAAGTAGTTCCAGGCCTGCCACACCCAACACACTAGACCGCATGGCTTGGTTCTTAAAATTAGACTGTTTGGGTGCTTGCATGTTGGATTTAAAGGCCCATGTACATAAATGGGACCTAGTTTGAACAGCCCTTCCTTCCTACGTATGAGCCTGGTGCCAAAGGTGCCAGGACTGGCTCCAGGAGCACTTTTGCAGTGGTTTTAAGGCCCTCTGGGTTCTGGTGGGAGCCTGCTTGTGGCACAACATGTGCCCCCTCACAGTGGTCATGACTGATTGGAGCCATGCCATTCGAGCCGGCCTCTGGGGGTCTTCGATCGGAGGCTCCAGGATGTGGGGCAGATGCCATCATCGGATTTCCACTGGCCTCTGACTATGTCCCAGGTATCATTGATTGCCCCCCCACGTGGCTATCTTCCTTATGCCTTGATTTGCTGGTAAAGGTCAATTGGCCCTGGTGTTCATTAACCTACACCATAGACCTGAACCCACTTTTGTCCGGCAGGGTAGACAACACCAGCACCCAAGTGGTGTAGGAAAAGTTGTCATCCAATCATACCAGCTTTTGATCCCAGACCTAAGAGACGTGCGGGCACCCTTCAAATGTGCAAGCCACAAGATGAAGGGGCTATCCCACTTATCCAGCAAGCGACCCCCAGAGCAGGTGAGCTCCAAATGGGATCCCAGGCAGAGGCAATGTGTTCCCCATACAGCGGCTGTTGATTGTGTCCCAGAGCTCAGGTGGTTACTGGGTCTGCAGAACAGGCATCACAGGCCACCTGGATGATGAAGCTAAATGTTGAGTCTTGGTCCATGGTCCCAGGCTGGGGTGCCCAATATCTCTGTCAAGCCCGCCTGGCACTCTGGGGTCACCACTAATCCCTCAGCTTCCCACTTCTCCCAGGAGCCTGCTGCCTTCTGCGCACCTCCTGCAAGCCAATACGAGGGGGGATCGCCTCTGATTCCGATCCGTGAGGGGAGGCAGACCTGCGGTCTCTGAATGGCTGTCAAGCATGACTGGTGGATGCACCCACCTCACCGCTGCACTGCGTGTCGCTTCGTCATAGCACAAAGCACTGCTCCTCCTTCTCCCAGTGAGCCGCACTCAGCAGCTGTTGGATGCTGCACCTCGGCTCGCCCCCCCCTCATGGGCCCCCTCTGATCCTCCATCATCGGCTGGGTGGCTCCAGAGCTGCCCCCAGTGAAGCCTACTGGTCTCTTAAGATGTTCCAGCAGCGCTCACTGCTGGTGACCCACTGTGTCCCCTGCCAATTCACTGCTTGGCTATCATCTGGGGGGATCAGGATGCCTTTCCATCTGCCGCAGCTCTAAGGGCATCTACGTTTGGGCCGTGAATGCCCTTAACCGATGGTGGAGCTCAAGAACTTTCCACCATCTTCCTCGGCTGCTCTCTAGTGCCTCCCTGGACAACATTTCTTAATTTATAAAAATGAATAAGAAAGTTACATATGTGCATATTAACCCCAAAAAGTTATCATTAAAAAATAATAACTTCATAAGTGAAACTTTTTTCACCCAATCTAAAATGTGCCTATGGCGTAATGGAAATAAATGAAGATACGTAGGAAAAATGATCATCTCTGGAAATACTTAACGCACAGCAACATTCCACATTTTTGATTCTTCCTCCCGATGTCTAGATTTCATTGATCTGTATTTTATTAATGTAGCATATATTTATTAAACGTTGATGCAATTAAACAAAATGCCTCTCCCTAGCACGAGGATTGGAATTCCTTCCACCTTCAACGTCATGGCACACAAGGGGGAAGAGCCCCTCCTTCCAAAGTCACAAGACGTGGGCAGGGTCCGAGGGTCATAAGATAGCTTGCACACAGAATTGAGGGGATGATTGTTATTATGAATATTGCGAGATACATTTTGATGAATATTTCTGGATATAAATGGAAGGAGGTGGGTGGGGGAGCAGAGCTGAAAACATTTTGGATGAATGACCTCAAGGCAGGCTGGAGACAGAGGTACTTCTAAAGAGAGGTGATCAGCCCATATTGGTAACTGGATTCCAGACAGCCAGCTGAAAAGTATATTATAGAGGCAGCAGCTCCAGATGGAGGGTCTTGGAGATGGAGTGTGTTCCAACAATGGATAGCGACATTTCAAATGTAAGTATACAAACACCCAATATAAATCCAAATTGCCCATAATATTATCCATGTATAATCCCAGGAATAAAAGTTGCTGGAAACCAAAGGGAATGCTAATTCAACAAAGATACAGGTACAAAGTTAAATAAAATGCCTTACGTCTCATATTTAAATAGAGCACCAAGTGAGATGTAATTTCCTTAAAACTCAATAAAAAATGTTTTATTGAGAGGCGCAATTTAAAACTGACAGTATTGTGTGCACTTGGATGCATATTGTTTTTGTAGAATTATACCAAGTTAAAATAGAATCCTTGGCTCATGCCCTGGTAGACTCATCCAGACCCTAGTGTATTGATGACACAGGATTGTTTGACGTAATATAAATCATACTGGAACCCGGTGTGAATCTAGTCATAAACGATATTTTCGTGCAACAGAAATAAGTTCAGAGAATTCATCCTATTTACAGAAAATTGTGCAAAGTGTTAAACCACTGAAGTCCTATATCTTGAAATGAACTTGTAGATCAATGGGGGTCATTTTGAGTTTGCTGGTATCTCGCCGGTAATTCCGCTGGGATACCAGCAAACTGACACTACCGTTTCCGCCGCCTGACATCCCGGTATTTCAGGTGCCGTAAACACCGGCAAATCCCTATTCCATGGAGTCCCAGAGGACTCCATGGAGGTAATTGCTTCACTGTTTTTCCGCCTGGGGCCTGATTTACTGGCAGCTTAGGGCTGGGGGTAAGACAGTGGGCCTCATTACGAGTTTGGAGATAGCCATGGTGCTATTAGCACCATGGCTGCCTCCAAACCGGGCTCCACGACCGGGTTCCTGCAATGGGGACTTCACGGGTCATTCCGACATAGGAGGACCCGGTAAGTCCTCCTTGCAGGAACCATCCCCCATTCCCATTTGAGCCCCCATAGGGCTCAATGGGAATGGGGAGGGAGGTAACAACAGGCACATTACAAGTGTCCCGTTGTTACCTCCCTCTTCCCCTCACGGGACCTGGAAAAGACATCTGGTTTTACCAGACGTCTGATCCGGGTCCCGCAATGGGAAACCCGTAATCAGCCCTGACGGAATAAAGGCGGCCGGTCCCATACCGGCCCCCTTCATTCTGTCAGCGCAAGGGTCGTAATGAGGCCCAATGAGTTTTTGAAAACACTGTCAGTTTTTTTACCCAAAATTATGGAGTAGTACAACAGGAATATTAGGTTGGTTGTGTCGCCCTAGGGGAATCAATACATACATATTTCTACATAAATCAAGGTATTATTAATATTGTAAAAGCAAAGTGAAAGCTGTAGATGAAATAGATGACACTGATTGGATGATGGTGTTGGAGAAAAGAAACTGGCAATGTAAGGCAGGGAAGTATATTTGTTTATGATTGTTTGTCACTGGTTATTGTACAAATTTGAAACAAAGCATTGAAGGATGATACAGAGTGCCAATGAATTTGAGATCAGTCACATTCAGCAACAATGTGTGCTACTCTACCTAATCTGCAAGGAAAGGGTACTGTCCCCATTGAGACAGCCCGTAGGTTCAGCACTTTGTGCAGATATGTGCAATCTGCAGGGCATATGTTGAAAGCTCTGTAATAATGCAATGGGTACTTACTAGATTACGTGTATAGCATTTCATCAACCAAGTCTCAAAGTGCTATAATAACAGGCATTACCATTATTTAACTTGAGATACACATTTTGTCACCAAACTGAGATAAAGTTGATTTGACCATCTGGCTTTTGAAAGTAAGACCTTCCAATTACACACATATATCACCATTGATTTAATATGCTAGTGTATTCATCTTACCAATTTACCATTGTAAATGTCACTGTATCAATTGACCAGCAAATATAAACCCCATTCATAAACTAAAGGCAAAAATCAATTTGAATAGTAGGGCGAGTATTACAGTTGGCATGGACATGAGCATAGGAGATGGGCATGTGTTTGCTTATTTTCTGAATACCAGAATATGACATGTTCATAATGTAAAAGAAATCATATAGTTGGTCATTTCAAAGGTTTTCGCCGCTGCTTAGCCTCATAATTTCCCTTTCCGCAGACAATAAAATAAATCCACCAGATATTAACTTAACTGATAATATACGTATGGTGCAATATGTATATATAATTCACATGTATGAGAAAGGAATTGTATGGCTTCTTCTCAAAGAATGGTCAACATTGGTCTTCACCACTCTGATTGAAGCGTTAGTGAGAACTGATGCACTCCCCACCAGATCAGACCTTCCAGCTTAGCTAAACTTGGTGTGGCCTAAGGAAACCAAGGAGAAGGAACAGAGGAAACTGAGCTGTGCTTTCTTTGCAGAGTGGACACCAAAATCACCAGTGCTAAACAATGGAGAACCATTAGCAGTCCCATATTTTTTCATCACAAATGTTGAGGTGACTTCAGTTGATGTACATCTTGGATTAATTGTAAAAATGAAATAGTTCAGTCAAATTAAAGTACACGCATTTTGGAACAGAAAATTACTTATCAGTTACAGAAACACTGATTTCACACATTCTTTAAAACAATTGAACTAGGTCAAGTTAAACTAATTTGCCTAGTAACTTTACTAAGGCAATTGACACACAGGTGTTTGTTCATGCTAAAATAAGGCAATGCCTCACATACGTAAAGTATGTCAGGATATTGAAGGAATTCTTTGGTATTTGAGGCTGCACTGCCATTTGATTGCAGCACCTGCACATTTGACTTTACACCTTAACATCTTGGCCCAGTAACCTTGCACCAGTGCAATTGCAATCAACTATAGAGTCAAAATGTAGCTAATGCAAAAAACATATTTTTTCAATTCATTTTACCACCAGGGTCAAAGACTAGGGCCTCATTACAAGTATGGCGGTGTGTCAAAAAATTGGCAGTAACAGAATTACTGCCACTTTTCCCGCACCACCATACTATGAGTATGGCCCTGCAGTGGGGAATTTAAATCCTCCTGCTTTCTGCCAAAATAATCCAGAATTGGCCGAATTTCTGCAGCGGAAATTCCACTGGCTGTGATTCTGCCAAAAATGCCACATAGAGTCCAATGGACTCCATCAAAATAGGGATTAACTCTGCCGTCGCCACTTGTAATCCATCTGAAATTCCACCAGACCAAGTGGCGGTAACGGTAATTCAGTTGGGCAGTATTTCGGCATATTTAATGGAATGAGGCCCTATATCTTTGGCAAACATTTCCATGGTAAAAAATGCCTTTAAAGAACAAGATTTCTGCACTAGGGAAATTATTGCCCTTGAGCTAGTTGCACTTGCATATGTGAACAATTGCTGTAATAACACCCATGGCGACTATACTTGCTATTCTGTTAATCCCTGCTAACCTCTTAAATGTGTGACACTCCCACAGCCCTCCTCTCTCACTCTCCAGCCCTCCTTATGTCCACCATCTCGCCTCCCTACCTTCTTCTATGCTCAACTACTCCTCCCCTACCTCCCTATTGAATTAGCACACACCCTTTGCAGCGCCAACTCATCTTTCACTCGTATCGTCCCTTTTGCTCTCCAAATGGTCAAGACTTAATCTTGCCCATACCTCTCTGAGCTCTGTAAACGTTTCTGATTCATGGAAATGTGCGCAGAAATCCTGCAAGGGCTCCGCGCTGAGAAGGACACTGCATGACTCTGCACGCAGAATGCAAAATATGTGCCCTCCTTATTCATAGAATTCACTGCGCAAAGTAAGTGTATTTGCATGTCACAGCCAGAATGTCCCGACATGCCCCCACATAAAGCATAAACATCCAGAACAGCTACCTTTGCATGCTCCCCCGGGGCGAATACACACACCCTTCAAACAGTGCGTGGGGTCCCTGGCAAGCAGGCCTGCATCTCGGGGACCCTGCGCAGGGTACCCCATAACTCTTGCCGGCACCTGAACAACACGCGTATGAAAAAACAGAACTCAGTAAAAACTCGGAAAATCTGTTTGCGAAACCCCGTAAACCATTTGTGCTTCGTGCACCCGCTACACTGCGTGTGTGCACCCCTAGGTTAGATCAGAACCTTGGTTGTGCACACGCACCCTTATATCCAAAATGCAAACCCACCTCTGCGCTGCGATTCGTATACACAAGTGTACTTACGCATGTCTTCGGGTGACGTAGAGATCGAGGGATTTGCGTGGCCATTACTATGCCGAGGCTGCGCGGGTAGTTTCGTGAATACGTGTCGTTTGAGGTAAATGTGGACATGCTAGGGATTGCAGGTGGGCCGTCCATCGGAATATTTATCTTGAGAATAATAGCCAAGGAGGTCCACTGCAATCTAGCTTCAATGGGAAACAATCCACCAAGTCTGCACTTGTGCATGTCTCCAACTTTGTCTCTAATGCTCCCCACTTCAAACTCTCTTCTCTATGCTCATTGTTTTGGAACTTTCTGCCACTTTTGACAGTGTCGACTACCCTTCTCTCCTCCTCACTCTCCAGGACCTTGGGTTTTGCAAATCTGCTCTTGCCTGGAACGACTCCTACCTGGAAGGTTGATCCTTTACAATCCCTTGGCACTCGCAAACTGTGACCCTACCACTCTCCCTGTCTATGTCAATGAAGCATCTGTCCTTGGACTTCTGCTCTTCATCCTCTATACCTGTGACCTGGGAAGACTAATCTCATTCTTTGGCTTTCACTGTCAGCTTTTTGCTGATTACACTCAAGTATTTTTCTCCTTTCCCTCCTTCACCCCAGCTGTCTCGGAACAGATTACAAACTGTCTCACTGTAAGCATCATTGGATGGTTTTCAACTGCCTCATGTTGAATTATTCAAAAAAGAAAGTCATCTTTCTCCCAGCTTCCAATGCCATCCCTCCCCTCCACTCTCCTATAACCTTCCCACCTGACTATCTTGTTTGCTTACCCAAGGCTCACAATCTTGGATTCCTCTTTGTTAATGACATCTGACTGCAACAATTCATCACTACCACTGCCTCTGCTGCTCGCATTAACCTCTGCATCATTAGGAAAATGTGTATGTTTCTCATTAACCACTCTAGAAAAAGATTCAAATCTCCACTCGTGTGCTCGGAAAATTGGCCTGCTGTTGAGGCCTACTCCTTGGCTCTCCTTTCTACTCCTTCCTCCCTCTAGACAAAGTCCTCAACTTTGCTTCACGCACTCTCTGCAAACTAACCAGATCCCCGACCACTTCTAAATACTGAGAGCCTGCTGGTTGGCTCTCCATGCACAGCCACTCTTTGTTCAGGTTCCTTCTCCTAGACTACAGAGCTATCAATGGACTTGCTCATCAGTACCTCTCTGATGATATCTCAGTTTACTCAGCATCTTGCTCCCCCATCCTCCTCTGCACTCAAACTCACTGTCCCATATGTCCCTCTGCCTCCTCTTGATTCTGCTCTTTCTCCCTACTCACGTCCCACCCCACTGTCCATAACAATCAAATACAGCCCAAGTGTTGATCTCTTCAAAGCTCAGCTTAAACTCTACTTAGTTGCTTAAGACAGAGCTTCCTCTGCCCTTTCCCACATCCTCCCTACCTCAACCCACCACTTCCTCCAGTAACGCTTAATAATGTAATGATCTATATTTCCTAAGTACTCTTTAGTTTGAAGCACTTGCACCCTTAAGTTAATGGTACCTTTGTAAGTCACTTGTTTTCTTATATACATTTTGTTACTGTTTGTTTTGTTTTGTCCCTGGTCTATATCCTAATATTTTTAAGCCCTCATAAACTGGCTCACTACTTGGTCACATCTTTATGTATGTGTACAGTCACCCTTCGTGGAAATGCTTCCGCCATCTGTAAATGGGTTATTGTAAGTCATTTCTGTTCAAGGTTGACATCCCTGTTTTTCAAATAAATATAAATACAATTACATGCTTCCACTCTTGGGACTTTTGAGGCTGCACCCGACATATGACAACCAACAACTCTTTCGCTTTGCCAATGATTGTTTTATTTACTGGAGACTTGCAATTGTTCATCCTAGCATATACCTGCTACCTAAAGGGGACTTTATTGTTTGTTATGTTATGTTATTTTGCATTTGTATAGCGCCTTATGTATTATTGGTATGATCTCAAGGCGCTGGTAGGTTGAACGCCCTCGGGAACCGCAGTTCAAGTCAGTTGAGAGAGAGAGAGAGAGTCGTAAAGTGTGTGGGTGCACCAGTTATGTGTGCAGCTGGTGTGGTTGTTGCATGATAGCTTCTTATTAGCGGTAGAAGTGGTGCTGAGGAGATCAGTTGAATGTTTTCAGTCTCGAGGGTGGACATCCAGACTGGGTTCTGGCTGCGTTAAGCCTGAGGAGATGCCAAAGCTAGCCGGTATGTGCTAGCTAGCTGTGTTTTATTAGGATGATGGGTAGTTTGATGAGTCATGTTAGTATGAGAACAGCTTTACCGAATGTGTCATAGTACTGCTGTGTTCTAGTTGAATGGTGGTGTATAGGAGAGAGTATGCCTAGTAGTGCGATATTGGGGTAAGTAGTGTGATATTGTGGTATTGTGATATTTTTTAAATATTCAATCCTGTACCTGCATAAACTGAACGCTAGTATTTGCAACTTTATTACAGCAGTTTGCAATGGATTGCATAAGATCAGCGATGCATATTATCAAAGAACCGCATTAGCACTCCTTAGTGCAAGAATGAGTAGCGTGAATGGTAAGTTTGTCTAAATAAAAGTGAAGGAAAGAAGTCAAAATATGTAAGCAATTACTATGTATGTTCAAGATATCTCTTCAGGGATGCACACCACTCATTCTAAAATAAGAAATCACAAGTGGTGCTCAGGAATTTCTCGCAAAATGCACTTGTTTTCCCTTTATCAGAAGTTGCTTTCGGGACCCTTCCCCTCTGCTGACCAAAACAGATAAACACGTTACATCCCAGCATGGATATTCTAGAGATCGATTAATCTCTGATAGCATGCAATTGCTTCTCGCTGGAATGATTTCCCTATTTATGGCTGAATTTTCTGTTTTCCATTATTTAGCTGAAACCTTTTGTGTGGCTCTCCTGCCCCAGAATATGCACTACTGCTTTCCATTTTCCTGTATCTTCAGAATGGCCTTAGCAGCCATTAGGCAGATGGAAAGTTGAGCTGCTTCTCACTTTTCTGTACCCTCTGTTTCCCTGCGTTAGATGTCATCAGAGAGGTGGAAAATTCAGCTGATTTCCACTTTTCTGTGACCTCTGAATTTACACCCCTTACAAAGATGGAAAGGTAAGCTGCTTCACATTTTCTGTACCCTCTGCTTCCCTGCCCAAACTGCCATTAGAGAGATGGAAAGTTAAGCTGCGGCCACTTTTCTGTAACCTCTTCCTCCTGCCTCAGCAGTCATGAAAGAGAAAGACATTTGAGATGCTTTCCACTCTTCTGTGACCACTGATTTTAGAGACATTACCAGTGGTGACTGGTGATTCTTTTTAACTGGAGGGGAATACATGTATGTGCCTAATATGTGGGAGCGGCTGAGCGCAGCAAGGAAGACCAAACCTAACAAGGGAAGTTAGAGGTGGTTATACCGTCAAGAAAATATTTTAAAAAAATAATGGGATAAAATTGTGAATTTTACAGCACTTCCTGTGAAAAATTGCATGAAAAGACACAGCTTGCAATCACTTATGTATGGTGGCACATGAAAAAACCCAATATATGAAAGTTACCAACAGTGCACAGGACCATGTTTCAATGCATTTCCATCATGTCTTCGCCCACAACATATGCTAGAATATAAAGCATGCTCATGCTGGCTGCGTCCATATATTTCCATATATGCTGTACCAATGTATACCAATATAACCATATAAGGATTCAAGCCAGTAAAAAATGCCATGTCATAGAAATAAAGTATATCCAGACTAGCTATACCAAGATAAGTCAGTGTACCAAGTAATAACACGTATCATGTTTGTATTGCCCATTGATGCATAGTATCTGCATCAAGGGTCAAGCAAACATGATAAGTGTTAATATTACCAGGCTAGACTGGCCTACATTGGATATAGGCCAGTGATAATACTGGTCATGTTTGATTTACCCATGATTCATAATAACTGACTCAGGGGTAAAGCAAAATCAAGTGCTATCTGGATAGCCTGGCCTGCATTACATGTAGGCCTGGCTAGCCAAATAATCTTTGCTTTACCCTTGATGGATTGTAACCCTACATCATGGGCAAAGCAAAGGTACTTGTTATTACATTAAATGTTGGCCAGCCTATCCACATAACACTTCCCTTACCATGTTTGCTTTACCCTTGATGCATGGTACTGTGTGAATCAAGGGTAAAGAAAAATAAATGACAGGCCCAAAGCAGCCCCCAGCCCTAAATGAAGGTGCCCCCCCTTCAGCAGGGCCCATACATTTAGGGGTGGGGCTGACACACACACATGCAATGTACATAACACGTTCACCCGCACATTCATACACCATTCACACACAACAAACACCTACATACATGCAAACAATCCATACATACATGCATAAAAAATACATACAATTTAAAGAAATGCACTTACCATGTCTGCATGCATCCACGCACATGCCTGTACAGCCACTGGAGGACTGGATGAACCTCCCCTCCTCTCTGGACTCAGTTTGTTCATGGTGCGGGTCACTGCAACGTGAACACGCTGACTGACAGGAGAGGCTTCCTCTCCTCTCACATAGCATGCCTAAACTGCCAGAGTATTAATGACAGCCTGCCGGGCCCATCTTCCAATGCCGTAATGACTCCCATTATTCACTGTTATGTTTGTTGTGGAGAAGAAAGGCAGGCAGCACAGCGCCCTCTGAAAATAAAGCATGCAGGACTGTGCTTCGTGTCACTCAGGTGAGGTGGTGGCCTGCGAATCAGGTGTGGGGTGTGTATGGGAGGACAGGTCAAAGAGACCCCCGTCCCCTGCAGTCCCCTCCTTGTGATGTCTATGACTCGTCAGGGGACCCCCTGCCACCAGGGCCCAGGTGGTGGGTGGACCACTGGCCGACACATGGACCAAACATACTGTATTAGGCTAGGTCCTGGAAACTATTTTGAAAACCAGAACGCCATTTTAAGACATGATTCCTCGTGCGCTGCAGCACAGCCCCCACCTTCAGAGAGTCCTCGCCTACCCCTGTTGCCTCCGCTCCCTGGCAGATCCGCTGAAAGCCCGTTCCCACGAACAGTCGGACATGAGCTAGTGTTAGAGCAAACACTGTGGGCCTCATTACGACCCATGCGTTAAGGGTTAACGCCGTCATTAACCCTTAACGCCTGATTCTGATTTTAACGGCTGCTTTTAGCAGCCGTTAAAATCCATGGCGCTAAACTGCCATGATGCTAATTACGCCACCGTAATTTACGGTGGCGTAATTAGCGCCTTCCCCACTCCCATTATGCCCTATGGGGCAAAAATGGGAATGGGGAAGGGGAAATGGGAAATGGGGATTTACCGCCCCACTCACCCTGGAATGGGGCGGTAAATCCGCCATCCACCATGGTGTAAACATAGTTTACACCATGGTGGTAAAGTTTGCGCAATTAGCGCCTGGGTCGTAATGACCCCCAGTATCTTTCACCTTCCGCAGTGCATCATTATCCTCAGCGTGACCCGGGTAGCGGGGCTGGCTTGGAAAATAACTGTAAATTGTCCTTGATGAAACAAAAGCCTCAATCTTATACCAAGAAACTGTTTATACATATATATATATATATATATATATATATATATATATATATATATATATATATATATATATATATATATTGCATTACAATCTGCACAACCCCCTTGTCAAAAACCTACAAACACTGTAAGAATAGAAGAATGTGTTATTGTGTGACAACATGGTCACGATACTCAAACCCCCTCAGTTATGTGCAAACACTCAGGGCCCCTGGCCTCCTACTATGTACTTCTCTAGGGGTAATGTAAAGAGAGTGATACCAAGTCCTTATGCCATAACTACCCTGATGCTGCTAGAGTGCAAAGGAACACAAGCGCGACAGTATTGCGAGCTCATGTAAATTGTTTAAAGAGATACATAGAATGCCATTGAATGTGAATGTACGAGTTTAACATGTATTACTGCTGTCAACCATATTGGTCTGTTGCTCCTGCGTGCTCCACCAACCCTAATGCTACCTCACGTATCGTGTTTACAATATAATGCTAGAGCTGCTAATCTTGCAAATACTTACCCTGTAGTGACTAATAGAACTGTTGATATAGTTAACGTGTTTTGAAATGACTATGTACTGATGTAAAGATTATAGACGTGTAACCCTTTAGCCATTTTACATTATACGAATCCCTTTGTTTTCAATACAATTTGCAGCTTGCGAGAAGAATATCATCGTGGGCATATCCAAGGCCACCTCCCCTCCCGTCCCATTAAAGCCTGCCAGAGAAAGCAAAGGCCCGAGCTACACCGCCTCACCTCCCCCAATTCAGCTGGAGCCACTTCAAGCATTCATGTTCCCCCACAGCTCACATGGCCACGAACACCCACCTGAATTATTTACAGCCCCGATGCAAAATCCAGCCATAACCAGAGGCCAGAGGTGCCCTCTCATAGGTCCCACGACCCACCAGTTCACCCCAGATTAATGACGCTTGTAAAAGAAGACACCTAATATTGCACCAACAGTGTGTAAAAGCATCTGTCATTACTTCTAACAAGACCCAAAGCTCGGACAGCATGCCCTGTGCCCTGAGACCCAATCCCGTGGCCTATGATACCTAGTCAACAGGATAACAGCAACCCTGTATTGATGTATCGTCAAAATACTCCGCCCAATGTGCATTCCTCCTGTGTTGCATTAACCTGTAGAATAACCTTTTGTAGGATTTACAGGACAACTGACATTGCAGCGTTGAATGAATGGGGTGTGCATGGCCCTTAGGGCAGAAAGCCAAGAAAGACGTCCATCAATGACACTGACCACGCCTGACCGGACAGCACCTCCCGGATGAGCCCAGCTGACCTGCCCACCCCACATTGGCACCCAGCGGTGTCCACCAACCACGAAGCGACGCGTCACAGCTGCACATATAGTTAGTCGACGCCACCCAATCCCCATGTACATGTACCCCCTATAGTGTGTAGGTGTCTATGACATTTTTCTAGATATAAACGCCTGTCTTTGCGATTATCAGACAGAGCGCTCTCGGAGTTTGCAGAGTTCTTTGCATGCCCTATTCTGACTTAGATAAAACTTCCCTTGAGCTCACCCGCACTTGGTCCTAGCCTTATTCCCATTTTGGGAGAGTCCATTACTGCCTCTCATTGCGGGGAGGGTCGTGCTATCTGGGGACGCTCGCCTTCATGTGACATCCCCTTGCCCATAGTGGTGAGCCACCACTGAATATTGCAGAGTTGGAAAATTGAGCTGCATCCCACTTTTCTGTAACTTCTGCTTCCGGCCTTAGCTGTCATTACAGAGATGGAAACTTCTGCTGTTTCCAACTTTTCTGTACACTCAGCTTCTAAGCAGCCATTGATTAGAGGGATGGAAAGTTGAGCTGCTTCACGCTTTTCCGTACCTTTGGGCCTACCTGCCCTAGCAATTATAGAGATAAAAGGTTGTGGAGTTTCCCACTTTTCTGCATACTCAGCTTCTCTTCCCTAGAAGCCATTGATTAGCGAGAGGGGCTGTTGAGCTGCTTCCCACTTACCTCTACTTCCTGTCCTAGGAGCTATTAGAGATCTAGGCAATTGAGGCCCTTCCCACTTTGCTGTGACTTCTGATTTTACAGATATTACAAAGAAGAAAAGCTGCACAGATTTCTGGTGTCCCGGTCCAATTTGAATTTATGATTCAAAATAATGTAAACAGGAGGAGACATGCTGGTCAATACTTGTCTCTAACTCCATTTCACTGCCATAGCAGCAGACATTACAGAGTTGCACAAATGGCTGCTTACCTCTTTGCTAAAAAGTCAAATTTCTTGCCTCAGGAAAACATACAGAGGTGGAAAGAAGCAGGTATTTCTCGTCCTCTCTCAAGGATCCTTGTAATATGGTAGGAAAACGCAGGGCTTGAGAACAATTATTAGTACAGTTGCAGGGTATGCGTACACCCTTAAAGTACTCAGACAGAGTGCACAATAAGACACCCAACTTGAGTGTGTGGTCATTATAAATTTGCCGTTCAAGGACAATTGCTAGTAAAATTGTTGGTAATTCTGTGACCAGCAGTTTTCCCAGACCGGCACCGGTACCTGCAATTCCCTTCATGGAGTAATACGGGACTCCATGGAATGGGGATTTACAGCCCTTTTCCCGGATATCAGACGGCGGAAACGAAACGTCCGTTTGCAGCTATCCCAGCGGAATTACCGGCAGGATACCAGCTAAGTCATAATGAAGGACATTTATCAAGACTTACATTGGTTCCTATAGTCAACCGAACGGTGCTATAATGGTAAATTCATGTCTCTAGGCTGAGCTATGTGCAGCAGCCGTCACCAAGCAAAAGCAACACACGGCATACTTTCAGACTTCCCTTCATACGCCTGATTTATGCAATACGCCTGTTGCAAAACAAAATTATACATAAGTATAAAACATATGACTAAACGTCAGGGTGAGCCGCCATCACAGCCTAATACACATTCAGAGCATGAGCAGAAGGACTTTTAAACTCTCAGTTCATCCCTGAAGCCATTGTTTATGCATCCCTTGCGAAACATTCATTAGCGCACAACAACACAACTTTTTGTTGTTCTAAATTGCTCTCCGGTGAGTTGGTTGGCTGGATTACATTCTGAATTATTTATGCACCCCGCTAAACGACGAGTGTGAGGGCATATGCTCGGGCGAAATGTGTCTGAAACCATACATAACGGTAGCGCAGTCGCCTCAGCTTCTAATGCATCTTTAATCTGCTAGTCTGCTTTCAAATTCGCCAACAGGGAAGCATTAAACAGAGTTGGATATTTCTTGAGTTCAGCGCGTTAAAAAAGAGATGTAGTTCGTGCACTTCCTTTCCATTTCGCTATCTTAAAATATTTCTTTCTGCTGCCTTTCTTCGCAATTTTCTGTCAAAGACACTAGGATCTGGAAAACAGCATTTTAAGGTGAAGCAGAGGTGGCCGTGAGGCGCACACAGCTGCCTGTGCGCGGAAGCTCAATTGGAGCATAAATACAGTAATGAGCGAAACTAGGTAAGTGTTCCTGGGCGTTGACACGCTGCAAAAGCAATTTCGCAAGACTATGTTCAGCACAATTACCCATGGCTGATGCATTTCCGCCTTCCTGTAGCATTATAATTGAAAGCTCCCTGGGCACTGTCGTCTGTTGTTGGGGATTCGTTTAGAGTTACAGTGAGTGGCTCCATCCTGTCTCGCGAAGAGGTGTCTACTAGGAGGCAGTCAGAAACTGAATGGGTCTCACATATTGATCTTGTCCCGGGATATCCCAAAGAGACTACCAGGCCAACATGTCTTCCTGGCAATCTTGTGGCATAATTACACTGAAGTCTTGGATTACTCTCTCTCTACTTTAGAAGAGTCTATCAACCAGACTTAACAACGCACAGATCCTGATTTTTAGTGTTTCAGTGCTTTACAGTTTGAAAATATGAATTGAGGACCTGCCTGTTTTAACCAAGCTCTTTAGATCGAAACCCTATGTCAGTGGTGCATTTCACCCTTCTTTTTATAAGAATGGCAAATCCAGTTACTCCAGTAGGAAGCAATTGATGATCTCACTAATAAACTGAGTCATATCGGTCAAAACTATTAAGAAATATTGAATTCTATTGCATTGCATCTAGCCTATTGTGCAAATTTCTTATAATTTATTAGTCGCAGAAAGAACATTGTGTCCTAACAAAATATCTCAGCTCCCATAATTCCACACTCCACAGTGGCTCCATCTTTATCCAAATCCTGTCAACCTCTGTCTATATATCACCCGTGTAGTTGCCCTTTGTCCAATTTCCTGCTGCTCCCTGTCCAACGGAGTTAGGTGTCCTTTCTCATATTTTATTATCTTACCTCTGTGGTGTTCCCAAGAGGTGACAATGAGTGTATGCGACTTTGGCACTGCTTTACTTGTTTATTGTGGTTTTGTTTCCCTTGTCTGCAAGATGCTGACACACAGCACTCAGACTTCATAATAGGAAAACCCTCAGCACTGCACAGCAACATCTCTACTTCCAATGCACTTTTAGTGCAGTGAGTAACACTGGCATTCCCAGAAAGGAGACTGAGCATCATTAGAATCACAGGACTGCTCCAAGCCAGTGGCTTTGGCTGGATGTTCCTGATAATTATTGTAGGCTCTTACTTTATACAAATGTATTACACATAGGCAGGAAGGCCAGGCCTCTCTACACGCCTCTTCCCAAAAATAAGGCAAAATTTCCCAAACTGTTAAGGATGCATGTCAAAGGGGAATGCTCGCATTTTCTGGATGCCTCTGTGGTGAAGGAAATTGGGAAAGAAGCTTTGTCTCCAATGGGATAGCCACTACCATGGGCTCCATTTCCCAGGTTTCTTCAAAGCAAAACAAAAGTTCAAAGAAACAACTTCTTTGCAGATCAAAAAGATAACTTTCTCCGCTTGGCGTCACAATTCACTCCAGGGGAAATTACTCCTTTCACCAGGCTTTTTATGACATTCAGTATTACTCAAATTCTAAAGGCTTCCTTGGGATTCTCCTTTAAAAAAACAACAACTTGAGTGTGGGTCCCAGACTCTCAAGACACTTGGCATACTCTCCTGCCAGGTTCTTTTCGACATTCAATGCAGTTCAAAAGCCTTAAGGGTATGGGTCTTCCTTAAGATTTTTCCTTTACCCAAATCCAAAGGGCACAAATCTTCCTTGGAATTCTTCTTTCAAAACAACACAACAGAAGTGTGGGTCCCAGACTCATTAACACAACTGGTATACTCTTCTGTCTGGTTTCTCTCTACATTCAATATAATTCAAAAATTCTAAAGGTATGGGTCTTCCTCAGGATTCACCTTTTATGATATGCAGTTCTCTTCACTTACTTGTCTTTGCCTGGTATACTCTGCTACCAGGACTTTCTTATGCAGTTCACTTTACAATGCAGTTCAATTTGCAGACTTGATTTAGCCTGTTATACTCTCCTGGCAGGACTTTCTTAAGCAGTTCACTTAATAATGAAGTTCACTTTACACACTTGTCTTTGCCTGGTATACTGCCCTGCCAGGAATTTTTTATGTAGTTCACTTTGCAATGTAGTTCATTTTATGTTTGGTTCCCAGACTTGCACAGCCCACATGTTGGATCCACAACACTCTGTTTGTTAGCACATGGTAAACTGTCCAATTGTGAAAGGTTTCTCACTCTCCCAATCAAATCTTTTATGGCTTCCCAGGTTTTGCTTTCAAACAGACAGGGTAAATTTGAAAAAAGAGAGAGAGGGAGATGGGCAAGCCGTTGCATTCCTTAACCGTTAACAGGATGCAATATGGTAACACAAAACAACGGTTCAGCAGGAGAGAGGTTATTCAAAAATACAGTGTATTTAATAAACTTAGATGAGCACACAGTCTGTAGAAAGGGGAGCCAACCCAGCTACAAGATAGCCCTAGAGAAGGACACCCTGACCCTATCGGGGGTGCCTCACCCTAGGTGTCATATGGTGCAACGCCTATCTAAAAGGGATAGAGGAGGAAGCTATCCCTAACCTTCTACAGTGGGGACATATGCCTAAAAGAACACATTGACATACTTCAAAGACATTTCCAACTGGCTAATGTGAAAGGCGACAGAACTGTGCATTAGATTCTGTCGAAACCAGCTCCTGTGTACAGGTTAACTGGTTGGATTCCAAAACAAGTGCAAACTTTAATGATACCCGTGGCTCTTAAGTAAAGTATTGGAGTTCAACAAGTACAGTGGAATGTCCACTAAAGGAAAACAAGCTAAAAAGGCTCTTATAAAAACATGTACTCCGTCTATGTGAGTGTACAATATACATTTTTTAACTAGTATCTCACAAGTCTTGTGGGAGATATCAGCAAGGTCATGAGAGCCCTCATGACCTGAAGGGTCGACCGGTTTCGATTGCGTTGAAGAAATAATCCATCTTCATCAGGACTGTGATTTAGGAGAAAGCAAATTTACTTAACCAGCATATCTGCACTGGAGGTGCCAATGGTAGGTACATGCGTCCCCTGTGAGGAGACAAAAAAGGAGGGAAATAGAGAAACAGGGGCTTTAGATGCAAAACCGTTACCTGGATCCCCCTAACTAATGGGCAGTTAAGCAAGTGGCATCCTTTAATGAAGGAAACAGTTGGAATAGATCCTTAATAGTTACAGGCTACTTCGGTGCCTGGTCATTTAAATGGTGGACTGTGAATCTTATGGTCTCCTAGGGAGGGGAACAGAGGGTGGTGGTGGAACAGGTGAGGCATTAAAAGCAGCATGTTACCCTAGAACTTAAATCTCGTACTCCATATGTGTCTAATCCCAACAGCATCCCACTGGTTGAAAAGGGTCGGGTGGTGATGGTGTGCGGAGGAGTGGGGTAAGCTGGTGTAGCACTGTGACCCCACTGGGGAGTAAAGGCATGCAGGGTGGCATTGGATGCCTCTGTTTATCTCCAGGAAGGAATCCAGGAGACCTTGTGGACTCACTTGCACTGTTCAAGGCGTCATGCAGCAGCCGCTGCAATAGTAAAAAAGGGCACTGTGAGTATAGGGTCAGGGGACCTTAGAAGGTCCAGAGAGGAGCGCGGACCATGGTGAGTCTGCTTACCTTGTGTACGGAGTTGCTGCGTGCAGCAATGCCGGACAAAGACTGATCGAGGAAAAGGGAGCTTGATCGCCTATAAAAACAAAGAAGAAAACGCGGCTGCGCTGCTGGCTGCGTGACGCGTCCCTTTGGCATGGAGACGAGTGTACCAATTACAGGAGAGGGGTAGAGGAGAGGGGGCGGGGGGCCAGACGGAGGTACAGTTTGGTGCCGTGGGAGAGCAGCTGCAGGGGATGCTATGTGCAGAGGGATGCATGCAGATGAAGCCGATAGGCGGCATAACTTTGAAATGTTGAACTCAGACTGAGAAGAAAATATAAAAAATATGAAAGCGCTAGGCACAATGGCATGGGCCAGAGCTTGCAATATGTAATTTGCATCAAATAAAGGGCTCCCTCTGGATAGTGCCAGCGGGTGGAGTCTCACTGTTGCATTAACGCCTCTGTCACTGGTGAGTAAAGGTTCCAGTCGGTGGGTACAGATCCTGCAGGGCTCACGGGAGTGCAATGACCCCAATAAACAAAGGTAAACAAAGAACCAGATGTGTTACCTGCCGCGCTGGTGACCCACAAATCTGCCTGGGGCTGGAAAACCAATGGAAACACCGCCAAATGTACAAGCTTGCTAGTGGGGTGTAAAGCTGGCTGCGGTGGGTGTATTGGAGCTGTATAAAGTCTGCGGTACTAGTGCTGGTGGCAACCTCGGGCAATCTGATGTCTAGTGCCAGAGCACATGCTATCAACCAATATCTATGAGGGTACAAGGAAGCAGGGTTCCAGGTGAGTTCATGATTAGGGGTGAATGAGATAGAGATATCTAATACCTAGTGGATCGTGTGCTACAGGGGGCGCAGCACAGGGGAAGAACGTTAATGGAACTAGGTCCTAACGGCAAGCTCCTGCCACTGGATGTTCTCAGTCAGACCTTGTGAGCATGTTTTTAATCTAAAAAATCCACATCTGTTCATGCCTGAACAGGATATTGTGGAGGTTGCCACCTCTCTAGGGTGGTATAACCTTTTTAATGATAGTCTACTTGAATTGATCTACAGTGTGCCCTTCAGCCACAAAATGTGTACTAGGGGATTAGCCAGTTTATCTGTTCTTATGCATGATCTATGTTCTATCATGCATTTGCAGACTTGTCTGGCAGTCATGCCTATATATTTCAAGTTACATGGACATGTAATCATGTAAATTACACCCCTCGTATTACAGTTTGGGAAGGCATTCTGTCTCCAAGGGCTGTTCCAGTCGATGTCTATTTCCATGGTACATGAGGTTTGTGCACACATTGAGCAGTTTCTGCATGGTGCATAGCCCCTCACAGGGGAGGTATTCCATAACGTGCGTTGGCTAGGATCACCTCTGGGTATGGTGTGTGTGCTAAGGTCTTCACTAGCTTATCTCTTATGTTAGACCGTCTTTTGAGCACAAAACGCGGGACAGGTATGGTGCTCTTTCCTGTATTGAGAATGGGCCAGAGTCTCATCACCTCTCTTTTGATTTTATTCAAGAGAGGTGAATAGCTGAAGACGTCAGTGAAGCCTGCAGAGTCTTCACGTTTAGCATGTTGTTGTAAAGTTACTGATCTTGGGATATTCCTAGCTCTTTTGAATGTTTCCTTAATGATCCTCGTTGGGTAGCCTCTTTCTGACAATTTATTTTTGAGCTGTTTGGCCTGCGTAGTATAGGCAGATGTCTGTGTACACACCCTCGGGTACCGCAAAAATTGCCCAAAAGGCAGGTTGTCTTTTAATGATTTTGGGTGATAGCTCAAATAGCATAAAAGTGAGTTCCTATCTGTAGTTTTTTTGTAGACACATGATACAAGTCCCCCATTGTCAGCTGAAATGGCCAAATCTAAGAAATGTGTGTTCTGTTTGTCTTTGTCAAGCATACATTTCAGGTGAGGGTTCAGTTGGTTAAACCAGACATAAAAAGAGGCTAAATATTCATCCGAGCCTTTGAAGATTACAAAAATGTCATTGATGTAGGGAGGCCAAATAGCCAAGTCGGAAAGGTAAGGGTTGGTGTCAGAGTAAATGTGACAGCATTCAAAGTGTTCAACTTAGAGGTTCGCCAAACTGGGGGCAAAGATGGCCCCCATTGCCGTCCCTGAAATCTGTTGGTAATATGTGTCCTCGAACACAAAATAGTTTCTAGTGAGGGCTATTTCAGCAAGTTGAAAGATAAAGCTGGGTGATACTCCAAGTAGGTCAATGCCAGAGTTTAATAGGCAGCTGATCATGTCTAGTGTCTCTTGTTGGGGTATTCGTGTGTACAGAGACTCAATGTCTATAGTTACGAACCATTCCTCCTCCGGATTGAATTGGAGGGAGTCCAGTAAGACCAAATTCATGTGAACACCTCTCCATTAAAATACAAACTACCCCTAAGACCACTATCACTTTGGAACTAATATACAGACCCCCTGGCCCAATAGGGACCTTTGAGGAAGATATAACCTCCCTCATACAAGAGAAATGTAAACCTCTCTCACAGAACATTATCCTAGGTGACTTTAACCTGGGTTACAATGATCCTCACGATACCCCTGCATCTTCCCTTGCCAATGCCCTCTGCGAAAACACAACTACACTCAATGTATCTCCTTACCCACGCATCAGAAAGGCAGAACCTTAGACTGGCTCGCTGCCCACAACTGTAACATCGTCTATAAGGTCCCCCAACCCCTTATATGGACTGACCATCTCCTCCTATTTGACATTAGCACCAACAACCCGAACCACATACAGTGCCCCCCGGCACCAGCATGTATGACTAAAAATAAGCGTAACTATACCGTAGAAGCCCTCATTCCACTGGTTCTACCTACCCTTAACACAATCCCTGACACATCGGACCTCAACCTACTTGTGGACACCTACAATGACACCATGACCAAAGCCATTGACATCATTGCCCCTTTAAAATTACGTAAAGGTAAACCTAGAGCCCATCTTAACTCCTGGTACACTCCGGAACTTAAAATACTAAGAAATAAGAAAAATAAAATGGAAACCCTTTGGAAAATGAATCCATCCAAGGAACACAAAATCAATCTCACCAATGCATCTTCCCTCTATAAAAAAGAAATACTTTGCACCAAAAAGGAAGCTTGCAATGTAAGAATAAACAATGCCAGCTCCAGCACTAAAGAACTATTTACTATCTTGAAGGAGCTAGAAAACCCCAATCCACCTATGGACATGTCCGTGAAGGACCAACTATGGTGCACAAACATCCAAAACGCCCTTGCGAATAAAATCACCGGCCTGCAAACGAAATTTGAAAACAAAAGACTACAACTCTCCAATAGTAACCTACCTACCCCCAGTTCACCCTCTACGTCCAACACCAACTGTGGCTTCACCTTCAAAAAGGTAACCTCACTAGAAGTGCAAAAAATGATAACTTCTCTCAAACCGTCAAACTGCAAAGGGGACAGCTGCCTCGCACAGATTATAAAAGATGCAGCGAGAGACCTCTCCCCATTTATTTCTAAACTTATAAACGTATCATTCTCTACTAACTCAGTACCTAACAATTTGAAACAGTCAAGGGTCCTCCCTCTTCTAAAAAAACAGACTCTGGATCCAGCCATTCCTACTAATTATAGGCCTATCACCACCGTTCCCTTCCTGCTAAAAATCCTGGATAGAGTTGCTTACTTGCAAATCCAGAATTATTTAGAGTCCAACCAATTACTGGGACTGCGTCAATCTGGCTTTCGACCTCAGCATGGAACAGAAACTGCCCTTGATGATCTCAAAAGTCAAATTGACGACATTAAAGACAAGGGTAAGGCTGCTATCCTACTCCTCCTAGACCTCTCAGCACCCTTCGACCTGGTCGACCATAAAATACTCTGTAACCACCTCTCTTCTGCAGCCCACTTGTCCCCCTCTGCTGTCACATGGATACAGTCCTTCCTGGCCAACAGAACCATGAGGGTCTTTTCCCCTGTGGCAGCAGCAGACCCCATCCCCATCACTTGTGGTGTCCCACAAGGTTCATGCGTTTCCCCTACTCTTTATAATATCTTTACAAAGCCCCTCTTTGATAAATTGGATCATCTGGGTGTCACCTACACAAACTATGCGGATGACACCCAGATACTCCTCACCATATCGGGCAATTACAATACTGATGTCACCAGAATCAATGACATTTTCTCTGTCATTCAGGCATGGATGGCCACACATGGCCTCTGCCTGAATGAGGAGAAGACCGAACTGCTCATTGTTGGTTCACCTAACAACCTACAAAAACTGAGCCCTAACTACTCCAAAATCATCATCGATGGCAACACCATCCCTGTCGCCAAACATGTGAAAACTCTTGGCTTCTATCTTGATGCCAATACCAACCTCACTAAGCAAGTCAATTCAACTGCCTCTTCCACTGCCTATACAGGAAAACTAATTCGAGCCTGCAGACCTTTCCTCTCTACTAACAGCTGCCTCACACTAGCTAGAGCCCTCATACAGTCTAAGTTAGACTACTGCAACAGCCTCTACCTAGGTGCCAACCAAGCTATAATTAGTAAACTCCAAGTCATTCAAAACAATGCGCTACGAGCAGCACTAAACATTCCTAGGCGAGAGCATATCTCGGACACTAGAATCACATGCAAATGGCTTACCATTCAACAAAAAATCGACCTAAAAACTCTCTGCCTCACATACAAAGCCCTCAACCACCTAGTGTCAGGAATGGCACTCTGTCAAGAGTGGCACAGGGTACCCAGGTAGGTTTTGGGTGGCTGTGCCGAAGTAAGGTAGCAGATAAGCACACACAGCAGGGAGTTAAACAAGAAAGAAGAGTAGGAAACTTGCTGTGAGCCAAAAGGGGCAAAAGATACAAAGGTACAAACAAACTGGATTCCCTCTTGGGGTGTATGCTGAAATGGGAAAGAGTGTTCCACGAACCTTAGGAGACTCCAGCCTTCTGCACAGATTGCTATAACAGAGGCCCACGCTGTATGCTCATGGCTGGGAACAACAGCAGTGGGTGTCTGTAACACTGAAAACGCGACAAGGGAAGGGGCAGAGGTTGCCTGCCGGAAACCAACATGCAAGCTCTGTACAAAGGGATTACATAACACACATGAGAAGACAAGAACAGATATATCCAGCGAAAGGAAGTCAATGAGCAATCTAGCAGAAGGAAATGAAGGAAAGGCAGTTAGACTGAAGTAGATAACCTAAAGGTGGAGTACAGAGGACTCAAGGAAGAGAACAAGGGAGCAGCCATCAGGAAAACAGAAGGGCTGCAAAGTAGGAAGCAGGTCTGCAGTCAAGAGTGGGACTAGGTGCAGACAAACTGTAGTGGACTGCGGAGGACTGTAGTAGGCTGTAAGGCAGGGAGTCCAGAAGAACAGGACAGAGAGAGATTAGTAGGAGGCGACAGAGAGCCCAAAAGAATAGGGCCGCGAGGTAGGGAGCCCAGAGGAGCAGGGCTGTAGGCAGCTAAGTGTAAAACAGGCTGTACTGCAGAGGAGTGTAGCAAGCCGCAAGGCAGGGAGCCCAGAGGACACGGGCTGTAGGTAGTGAAGAGGTGCAGGCTGCAAGGTAGGGAGCCCAGAGGACAAGGGCCTGGAGACAGCAGAGGATTGCAGGCTGTAGGGCAGGGAGCCCAGAGGACAAGGACTGTAGGCAGCCGGAGTGAGGCAGGCTGCAGGGCAGGAAGCCCAGAGGACAAGGGCTTGGAGACAGCAGAGGGTTGCAGGCTGTAGGGCAGGGAGCCCAGAGGACAAGGACTGTAGGCAGCCAGAGTGAGGCAGGCTGCAGGGCAGGAAGCCCAGAGGACAAGGACTGTAGGCAGCCGGAGTCTGGCAGGCTGCAGGGCAGGAAGCCCAGAGGACAAGGGCTTGGAGACAGCAGAGGGTTGCAGGCTGTAGGGCAGGGAGCCCAGAGGACAAGGACTGTAGGCAGCCAGAGTGAGGCAGGCTGCAGGGCAGGAAGCCCAGAGGACAAGGACTGTAGGCAGCCGGAGTCTGGCAGGCTGCAGGGCAGGAAGCCCAGAGGACAAGGGCTTGGAGACAGCAGAGGGTTGCAGGCTGTAGGGCAGGGAGCACAGAGGACAAGGACTGTAGGCAGCCGGAGTGAGGCAGGCTGCAGGGCAGGAAGCCCACAGGACAAGGACTGTAGGCAGCCGGAGTGAGGCAGGCTGCAAGGCAAGGAGCCCAGAAGAGCAGGGCAGCAAGGAGTGAGCCCGGAGGAGCAGGGCCGCTGGCTGTAGAGGGCTGCAGAGGACTGTAGTAGGCTGCAAGGCAGGAAGCCCAGAGGACCAGGGCTGTAGGTAGAAGGCAGGGAGCCCGGAAAGGGCACTGGATCAAAACAGGATAATGCAGCAACAGGAACAGCATACAAAGTAGCGGGTCAAGGCAAACAGGAGTGGGAGATCTCAAGATGCAAGACACTGTGCTCCTGCAGGCAGCTACTTATATACAGCCCTGCCCTGTTCTGAGGCAGGCTAATTGACAGCACCTGGGGCAGCACACCTGATGACAATCTGCCTCCTCCCTCTCTGGTCCTGAGCAGGTGGAAGCAGCACTGGCCGCTAGGGCTTCTGGGGATTGTGGTCCCAATAACGATGAATGGGAATAGCCAGGAATTGAGGACTGTAGCCAGGTGCATTATGGTAAATGTAGTTAATTGAATAAAATAAGAAAGAACCAAAGTTGAGCAAATGGAAATAAAAGACCAAGGCGTGAAAAGGAGTTGTTCAAGGAGTATTAGGAGGATAAATGAGTACCAAGTAGTCCATGATGGTTGCCAATGCGTGTGCCAGCAGCGCGGGCATGACACCTAGCCCCCCCCACTTTACCAGCAAATTCACCTGGAAGCAGTCCCTCAGAACTACTAGATCTTCCAACGCTGGAACTCCTTGCCACTAAACATTAAGTCGGACAAATCTTTCCAGTCCTTCAGGAAACTTGTCATTGGGTGGCTATTGGCAAAAAGTCAATCAGTATGTTAGACACAGCCACTATCTCTATATACTGTACATGTATCACTTATGTCATTAATGGATGCCTTTATTGCCACTGTCTGTACTTTCTGTATATAACCCTTGCTAAAAAGTATCACTGTTAATTACAATGTATTGTGCTTTGTAACCTGTACCAGCGCCCATTTACTCCCGGGTCCGGAGCGCTATATAAATAAAATAAACAAACAAACAAAACAAACATGCTGGTGGAGTCTTTGATATGCCTTCGCATCTTTGGGATTTGGTCTTTGATAAAAAAAAGTCAAGATATTGTGACAGTGGTTCCAAGACTGAATCGATCCCTGAGACAATTGAGCACCCTGGTGGAGGAACAATGCCTTTGTGGATCTTGGGTAAGGCATACATGGCTGGGAGCCGCGGGTAGGCCGGGGACAGAAACGGGCACAGATGTATCCTTCTGCCTCAGCCTCGGCAACAATCGGAGCTATTAACACCTGTAAAGTGGGAGTCGGATCTGTAGGTAAAATACAATAGCTGGTGTCATCAGACAAAAGAGTATTGACCATGATGGTATACTTGGCAGTGTCCAGAATGACAATCGCTCCACTCTTGTCGGCTGGTTTGATTGTGATTGCTGTGTTGTTAGATAGATCTGTGAGAGCCAATAATTGTGGTTTGGTGCAATTGTTGTTGATGAACGGTATGTTAGTTTCGAATTCAGCAACTTATTTGAGTAATGCTTGCTTGAACGTAACTGACTCAGCAGTGTTGGAACAATGCGGGGGAAAGAACTGTGATGGAGGGCGTAGGCCTATAACGTCTCTGTCTTCATAGACTTTGTCAGAAAAAAATAGCTTCAGCCTGATTTTCCGCATTAGTTGCATGTATTCAACACGTGTTTGCAAGGGGTATGATATGCAGTTCTCTTCACTTACTTGTCTTTGCCTGGTATACTCTCCTACCAGGACTTTCTTATGCAGTTCACTTTACAATGCAGTTCACTTTACAGACTTGATTTTGCTTGTTATACTCTCCAGGCAGGACTTTCGAATGCAGTTCACTTAATAATTAATAAGTTCACTTTACACACTTGACTTTGCCTGGTATTCTCCCCTGCCAGGAATTTCTCATGTAGTTCTCTTTGCAATGTAGTTCACTTTATGTGTGGTTCCCAGACTTGCACAGCCCACATGTTGGGTCCACCCACAACCCTCTGTTTGTTAGCGCATGGTAAACTTTCCAATTTTGAAAGGTTTCTCACTCTCCCAATCAAATCTTTTATGGCTTCCCAGGTTTTGCAGCATCCCACGTTAAGCGCACCTGGCATTCAACCTCCTCCCATTGGGCTCACTTGTTAGCTGAATTCACTCCAGCATTATTCATGCTGCTCGGCTACTGCTCCTGCTTGCCAATGAACTGGTGGAGCACCTCGCTTATGCTTCGCTGCTTATCAGGTTGGTGTCTTCTTACAGCATCATGCTGTCACTGGCCTCATGTTGCCTGACCTCCAATTCTCCAGCATACAGCAAACAATGATTCCTTCAGTCTTCTTCATTCGGGCAGCACTTCTCTGGCTGCCTGTTCTCCATCTGTTCTCGCCTGCAGCATAGCTCACCCTGGGCCATCTCTCAACCTAACAGGAACTGCCTGCTCATATCGGCTTCTCTCTCCCTTCCTTCAGCTATCAGGGTTTTAAATGTACCTGCAATGATTGCAACACCGCATTGGCTTCTGTACTCTAGTTATCCTTATTACTCCATTAATTTTCTTCATCCCAGTATTTTCAAAGGTTTCATTACTTGGGTTTGAAAATCAGTTCTTTTGATTACATGATGTTGAAAGATTCTCTTTCTCATCTCTGTCGTTGTTATACTATTGGTTCCATGATTTTGAAAGATGCCATCAGCAAGTCTTGCAGGTTGTTAAAGGGGGTAATCGCAATAGCCTATCAAGGCATCAGGAATTGAGGGGATATACCTAAAAGGGAAAGGGGATACCATGTCTCATCTGATGATATCTCTTCCCCTCCTGGGGGGTTACCTTCCTTCAGGTGATCCTCCTGTGATGCTGGAAATGCATTGGAGGGACAGGGCCTCCCTGTCCTTGTCCTGTAGCCCTTTTTTGATGCAGAGACTCCCACTACTCAAACCCAGGTGAGAGCCTTTTTGGGCCTCACTGGGTATTATTGCAATTTCATGGCAGACTATGGAACCATAGCTGCACCACTGACAGCTCTGACTTCACCCAAACAGCCTAGGAAGGTTAACTGGACTGAAGACTGTCAGAGGGCCTTTGATGGCTTGAAAGAAAGTCTGTGTAGGGCACCTGTGTTGTGTGCGCTTCACTACAGCAAACCCTTTATCGTCTAGATGGATGCCTGCGACACCGGAATTGGAGCTGTCTTGTCCCAGTTAGATGACAAAGGGAGGTAACATCTGATCATCTTCATCAGTAGACAACTCAAGGGTAGAGAACTTAGGTGGGCTAATGTTGAAAAGGAATGTTTCAGTATAGTTTGGAGCCTTAGGTGTTTTAGGCCCTACCTTACGGGGTCTACCTTCAAGGTCCAAACAGATCAAAAGCCCCTGAAGTGGCTTATGCAGATGAAAGGTGAAAACCCAAAAATGCTCAGGTGGTCCATTAGCCTGCAAGGGCTAGACTTCACCATAGAGCATAGACCAGGCAAGAGTCACGATAATGTAGATGGCATTTCCAGAAGGTATGTTGACCGTCTGGATGAGGGTGTCTATCCCATGGGAGATTAG